>NC_064258.1:40957178-41284678 GCF_003254725.2 Canis lupus dingo | reverse complement strand
GAAGGAAGGAAGAAAAGAAGAAGAAAGAAAGAAAGAAAGAAAGAAAGAAAGAAAGAAAGAAAGAAAGAAAGAAAGAAAGAAAAAGAAAAGAAAAAGAAATATTAGCTAGAGGTAAAAAGGAATCAAGGGAGTTTTGGGTCAACATTAGGTTCAGGATTCAAGTACCCCTCCTAGCTTCATCAGTAACTGACATCTGCAGGACGGTCTCTGTTTCTTCACCTGTAAAAGCAAAAGAGTTGATCCACAATGTTTCTTTAACTGTAGGTGTTTAGGAATGATAGGTAGGAGGCAATGTGTGTAGCCACAGACATAGAAGTATAAGCCTTACTTTTCAGTATTTAAAAATCATGAATGGGACTGCTTTATTTTCCGTCCTCTCTTTGGAGCTCTAAATAAACAAAAATAGAAAAAGTCAGACATTTACATGCCTATATCCTTGACCTCTGGTCCAGGGAACACCTAAAATTTAGAATAATTAGAAAAAAAACCCCTCAAATTGGAAATAGCCCTTAATTTATTTCAGTGCCTTCTCAATGTGATTTCTCTGAGATGAGAAAACAGTTGGAGCATAGTGGCGATTGTTGGTGTTCTAGTTTTAGACAATCTGGAAGAAAGGAGGTTAGCACACAGTGTTCATTCAATGTGTGATTCCTTCCTTATGCTGAAAAACTTTCCCCTCTTATCTGGATCCTCAATACTCTCTGTAGCTTTCTAACTTCCTCACTTAAGTGATGTACTAATGGGCTTAGCTCTATGTGGAATTTCTCTGGCAATGCAGATAGTAAACCATACAGAGAGTAAACTCAGGGGCCTATTGACTTTGATAACAAAGTCCAAGAAAGGAGACCCTCCTCGGTGCTTTGCAAGAAACTACCTGTGTCAACACACCCACTCAGGTGAATAGCACACCCGTCAGAGGCCAGGTGGACTAAATACCCTCTTCGCTGTAGAAAAGAGGAGCAATGAACTCAAAGGTGAACAAAATCTTGGAAATAAAAGAAAGAGCAACCAGGATGACAATGTGGTATATAACTTCGCTGTGGGGAGAATGTCACTTCTGTAGGTAGAATTTTTCTAGCAATGAGTTTTGATTACTAGGGCAAATGGAATTAGAAGAACACTTTGAAATTCATCTTCCTATCATCATTTACAAAATCATTCATTGTTGTGATATATTATTCAGTGCCAAATATCGCAAGAGAATCGATTCTGTAAGAATACAGGATGGGCTTTTTCTTTCTTCCCCCTGATTCTCCCTCCCAGCCCCAGGTTATTAGGTGATGATAAGTATTTGTAATAAGCAAATACCACTGTCTAAAAATTCTGCAAATAACTCAACTGAGAATTAAACTGGATTATTTTTAAAGGTCAGTAGATACCAATGGTTCACAGAGTAATAAATCCTTGAGATATGAAATCTTACACCATTTTCTTCTGAGAATTATTAACAGTTTAAAATCAAGTGGAAATATGGAAAATCACCAGCTCTTGGCAAAGGTCAGAAGATGAGGATCTCAAACTCAATTCTCATTCTTCAGGAACCGGTGCCCTGGAACTTTACATTAGTTCTGAGAAAGTCTCAATTGGTTTGGAGAAGATTCATTTTGCAAACCTTTCAGCTCCTCCCACAGAAGTTCCCCTCTGCTCACTCCCAGGAAATTTGCTCTTCAAGTTTTGTTTAGAGAGAATCTTCCCTTTGGAATGCTTGCCAAGTGGCTGGAAGCTCTTTGCTTGAATGGCATTGTCTGTCCTGGGAAAGGCTGTGTGTCCAGGCTGCTCTTGTTTACCTCTACTGGGATCCAGATACAATCTCATTTGCTTGTCTCATTGTTTCATCGGGAACATTCAAACCATTTCCCCACAGTGGCTCGTGGTGATCTTGTGAGGCCTTCAGAAAAGCTGTCGGCAGTTGTGTGGCTTTTCTTGATGCGTTCTTGAAGAACAGCCTGGCTCACCTTTTTCTGAGGTTAGAACATGGTGAAATACCATGCTTGTGTTAGTCCTGTTTCGTGGCTTCTTTTACTAGATGCTGGTGCCCATAAAAAAGAAAATAGGATTTTTCCATCTGTCATTGGAAAGGAGCAGTGGTAGCATCAATTTTTAGGCTGTATTTCCCTCCCCAAATGTGAAAATTTCATATTGCAATTCCGATGTAGGATATGTGAGACGTATTTTATGTGCTAACTAATGTTATATCGGCCCACATTTTTTGCTGTTGCTGTGGCAACCGGCAGTGTGCGGTTGTAGCCTGAGGCCACCTTGCTTCAGGGCATTGCTTATCTTTTGCTTTCTGCTCTCTGTTTGCTTGCCCATTCCACCCCTGCAAACTTTGGCCAATGGGGATGGGAGGTAGGCGGTAAAAACTCTTTTCTTTCACATCTTTGGGCAGATAATCTGAGGCACATTATACATAGTTTCTCAGAGAGCTCCCAGCTCTGGTTGCCAGATAAAATATAGGATTCCCAGTTAAATGTGAATGTCAAATAAACAACAGATACTTTTTTTTTGAAGTAGAAGTATGTCACAAACATTGCATGAGACATCTACCAAAGGAAAAAAAAGCGTTGTTCATCTGACATTTAATTTCATCGGAGTGCTTGCATTTTTATTTTCTGAATCTGGCAACCTTATGTCCAGTGGAATTGAGACCTAGTTGTGTGTGGCAGTACCCAGGTAGCACCATACCCTTGGATCAGAGTGATTTCTTTTCTCCCCAACCCCCCTGCCTTCCATCTTCAAAGAAATTATCCACAAGCCAGCTTTTGTCTCAGGCTCTTTTTTTTGAGAAAGTCAAGCTAAAATGTAAGGCTAAATATGAAGCACTGTAGGCGGTAGCTCATTGGTTCGTAAATATATAGACTATAGCTCACTGAGAATAACTGGGTTTATAATTACTGGGTATTTTCTGAGTAATCCACATGTCATTCTTAGTTCTTGTCTTTTGAAATCTAGGTAAGATTGATTAGAACTGCCAATGCTCTCTGAAAGGCCAAAGCTGCTCCTTTTTACCCACAGATATATGCATTTTCTGAGATGCTTATATCCTGTTGTCAAATCATAATCCTGTGAATTAGTTTGGTTTGTGGATCACCTCACTGACCTACACATCTTGGATTGTCCTGCCTACTGATAGTCCAGATGTACAAATCAGCTCTTTCCCCAATCCCCAACCAAGGTTCAAAGGCCAAACCCAATCAGGCACTAACCAACCTAACAAATAAAAGGTTTTTTTTTTTACAGTAAACTTGATTGCACATTTGGGTTTCAAATTGAATACCACAAATCCTTTTTCTAAAATGATCCTTTGCCTTTGCCATCACTGGGAATTGTTTCCTGGGCTGCCTTGTCCCTTATAGTGCTCAACTCTGGGTTCCCAGAGCCCCTTTCCTCACTCCCTCCCCAAGTCTTCTCAAAATGAATCCCTAGCCCTTAGCACAATGTCAGGCAAATGGAGAATGCTTGTTGACTCTATAGATGAATATAGTGCTTTTTATGCACACAATTTTAAACCAAAATTTGTCCAATGTTTCTTCTTTCCAAAACACTTCTACTTAATTTTTTTTTTGAAATTTTCATTATTGTTAACCACCCTCCCCACCCAACACATAATTAAGAAGGTAAAAACAGAAGAAATTTACCATATATCAACAGAATATTTCTCACAGCATGTAACAGTCAATAAGTTTATTATTGCATCAGAAGCACTGATTAGAATAAATTCTGTGGATTTAGGCTATATGGATTTTTAGTAGAAAGCTAGCTATTGAAGAAAACAGCAATGATTACATCAAAGTGCTGATAACTGGGAAAAAAGTATCAAGAAATATATTTTATGGTGGTTGGCCATTTATGAAACTCTTTATTTATGAGATCTGTCATTTACAAACCATATGTGAGAGCCTACTACTCGGTTCATAAAGGTATTTCTTTAAGGAGAAAATTCTCTAAAAGTGTATTATTCATCTCTTCTATTTTTCCCTGGGCCTGATATTTTTAAACTTTATTTTATTTAACTTATTCTTTTTTCTTGGGTTAATCCCTTTGTGCCTGGCTCTAAATTGAAAAGCAAATAAACATTTTTTCCAGCTTTATTGAGGCATAATTGACAAATAGAAATTCTATATATTTAAGGTGTACAAACGTGATAGTTTGATATATGTGTACATTTTGAAATGATTACCACAATTACATTAATTAACATATCCATCAACTCACAGTTATTATTTTGGGGGAGTATGGTGAGAACACTTAATATCTACCCTCAGCAAATTCCAAACATACTGTACTATTAACTATAGGCACCTTAGTGTGCATTAGATCCCCAGAATTTACCATGAGGCTTACCTGAAACACCTTACTAAGTAGTTTTTGATGGTAAATCTATTTAAGTGACTTGGTTAGATAAACTGTAGGTGAAAGTATTGGAAACCACAGGCAATCTGATATAAGGGTAAATTATTTCCTAGATCATGCCAACAGAAACTTATTTATTGCATCAATGTAAATAATAACATTAACAATAATATTATAGAACAATATTAAATGTTTCTGTGTATGTCAGACATTGTGCTGAATGATTTACCTGTCTTCTATCTCAATACTCTTGTGCAGAAGCTGCTGCCATGACTTACATTTTATACATAAATTAAGTGTTTGATTTATGGCCCCTACAAATAGTAAGTGAAAAAAAATCAGAAGTCAGATCAAGGTATAGCTGAACTCAGAGTCCACATGCCACATCATTTGGGAAATAAGGATGTGAACTAAATGGGTGGTCCAGGGATGCCTGGGTGGCTCAGTCAGTTGAGCATCTGCCTTCAGCTCAGGTCATGATCCCAGGGTCCTGGGATCCAGCCCGGAGTCAGGCTCCCAGACCAGCAGAGAGTCTGCTTTTTTCTCTCCCCCTTCTCTGCCTCTCCTGCTTCAAACAACTGCCCATGCTTTCTCTCTCAAATAAATAAGTAAAATCTTTAAAAACAAATAAATAAATGATGCGCATGATCAGGGTGAGGTCTCTTGGTAGTAGAATGAGGAATTGTTATAATTAGAAATCAATACAAAATTTATTTATGTTGCTCTTTTTCCTCCTCACTACATATTGATGAAGTTCTTATTTATAAAATCTGAACAAAGTGCTCATTAATCTTGCTTTGTCATAAATCACGTTATGTCACTACTATACACACATGAAGGAAAAAGAATCTTTTAACACAATTGAGGTCCTGACTCCAGGTTTGAAGCTTAATTTCCTATTTCTGTTTACCGTTTGGGAATATCTGTGGTTAGTTTGGTGACTAAGCTGATGAACTACAGTAGCTGCTTTGATAATGATTCAATCTCAGTTTAGTTACATCAAAAAAAAAAAAAATCCCCACTCCAAAACAAACCCCACAGAACAAAGGCAAGTTAGGAGAAACACTATACGTTAGAAAAAGTCTTTGCATGTTATTGCCGAGATAAAGATAAAATAACTCTTTGGCATTGTTCTAATATAGGAGTCATTTTCTTTAGGGTCTTTGAACTCCAACTTCTTAAATATCTTTAATGTTTGTGGGCAAGAGATAATGCTAGTAGGTAGGAGACACACAGCAGCATTCTATTTCTGTCTTCTCTTATTGGATTTTTTAAGCCCAAGAGAAAACCCCAAAGCTCTGCAATAGAAGGATTCTGATAGCTCTTTATGCCCTGTGGAGATAAACAACTTTACATCCAATATATAACTAAATATTTTTCATTCTGCTACTATCTCTTGGAGTGATTATTCTCTTAAGCAAATGACATCTATCAGCTCACTTCATTAGCATTAAACTTTTGTTTGCATGAATTCAGGTTTTCTTAATTTTGAAGAGAAACCTTATGATAGATGGTGTATTCATTTATTTTAAAACCCGTGGTTTAATTTTGTTTAGTAAAATCAGCTTCCAACAAGTGTGTTGTGGGTGGAGCATCTCACATCGTTACTGATAATTCTGTCTGGGGCTGGCAGTAGGTATGTGTGGCTTGTTCTTTGCTCATGCCATTTTGCAAGAGATTGGGCCGAACAACTGCACCCACGAATCAGTTATACCACCAGGAATTGAAAAACTTTTCAGCTGTTGTGAATGAAGTTGGGGGTGACACAAATCTTGTTTGGAGAGCTTACTGTGTGGTGCTGGAGAATTAATCTTTGACTGTAAACCTTCTTCTCTTTCCTTAATCAGATAAACTGTCTGGCCTGAAACACAGGTCTTTTCTTTTCACAGACAGCTCTGTTTTCTCCCCAAAAGAGATTTTGTCCAACATAAGGACATAGTTCCTTATGTTCCATAGTCTAAGGAGAAAGAGTCTTAGACTTGTATTAGACTTTTATTCTTCTTCTAATAGTTATGAGAAATAGAGAAAATTGCTATTAAAAATTTAAAAATTTGCTTTAGGAAAATTTGAGGTGAGAAAATAATTTGCATCTTCCTGCTTTGGTGAAGTATAACTAGACTAATTTAGTTTTTAAAAAGGTATTTATCTCATTTCAATAGGAAATACAAACATGACTTAAAAACGAAATATGCCTTTACCATATCACTGATGGGTAAGTAGAGTTTAATCATAATGGTACAGGCATAGCTCTTACTTTACAAAATGATAGTATATTTTTTATTTGATGTTTTTTACTTGGTATTTAAAAATTTTTGAGATTTTCATATCTCTGTTGCTGAATATTTTTCATTTAAAAGATTTTTTAATGTAATGACATAATTTTTACTTTTTTCAGCCAATTGTTCACCAAGTGTTTGACAATTAAATCACTTTTTTTCTCCTCTCTTTGCTTTTTCCCTTCCCTTCTTTCCTCCTTAGTGGTTTTTTTTTTAATATTTTATTTATTTATTCATGAGAAACAGAGAGGCAAAGACACAGGCAGAGGGAGAAGCAGACGCTGCATGGGGAGCCCAAGGTGGGCCTCCATCCTGGGACTCTGGGACTCTGGGATCACGTCCTGAGCTGAAGGCAGATGCTTAACTGATGAGGCACCCAGACCTCTCTTTAGTATTTTTAAACTGCTCTGGATACTGGTCATATAAATAAGTGTATTTTTTATTATCACATCATAGGATACAGTTTAATGACTTACCTTGTGTCTTTTCTAGTTGCTTTCTTAACAGATTAGTCAATTTATTATATTTACGTTCAAATATTACATTTACATGTCACACTGGATCTCATGCATCAGTTAGTAAATTCAAATTATTTTTTTGGCATATGTTTTTATTGGAGTTCGAATTGCCAACATATAGTGTAACACCCAGTGCTCATCCCGTCAAGTGTCAAATAATTTCTTGTATATGAAATATTTTTTGTAATAATATTTATAAAAAGGAAGATATATAAGGAAGAGAATTGGACACCCCCTGATGTTATAAACGCTTTTGATATGAACTTTAATGATCCCCACCTCTTGGCAGTCCTAGTTTTGTGAATTCTCTCCTCCTGAATAACTCGCTTCTAATAGAATGTAGTAGTGTTGAGAGGATGTAACTTTTGTGATTAAGTAGCAAAAGATTGAGACCTCCATCTTGTTAGCAGACACTCTCTGTTGCTGGTTTTAAAGAAGTGAACTGCCACATGGAAGAGGCCCACACAGCAAGGAACTGAGGGTCGCCTCTGGCAATAGCCAGTGGTGAACCATCAGTCCGACGCTCCTCAAAGAAATGAGTCCTGACAACAATCATGTAAGTGAGCTTGATTCTTCCTCAGTCAAGACTCCAGAGGAGACCCCAAGGCTTGATTGATGATGTAGTTACCACCTTGTGAGAGTCTGAAGTGGAGATCCCAATTAAGCCCTGCCTGGATTTCTGGCTCATAGAAATAGAAAGATAATGAATGTGTGTTGCTTTAAGCTGCTAATTTTGGGGGTATTGTGACTCAGAAATAGATAACTGATACAATTGATAACAGTTCATTGTTTTCTTTTCAAGTCTTTTTTTTTTCAAGAAACAAATATATATGCATATTAAAATTAGGATAACGTAAATATAGTTTTGCTCCCTGATTTTTCCTACACATTTCTATAATTAATACTAAATAAACCAACAGAACCCAGATTTTTCATCGTAAAATATATTATATGATTATATAAATATAATTGATGAAATAATGCATAGACTTTTAGTTTATTATTGATTTTATGATACTAAATAATTCTGTGAAAAAATTCTTCTACATAAATATGTTGCTTATTCATTACTTTTTAAGCATATGAATCTAAAAGTGATTTACTTGAATAAAAAACATTTTATTACATAATATTACTGATGTTGGTGATATTACCAAGTCCCATCATTCCAAGAATATTGGTGATATTACCAAGTCCCACTGGTGATATTACCAAGTCCCATCATTCCAAGAAGATTGCCTTGATTTTTTATTTCTACCGGAAATGTGTGAGATAGTCATCCCCTTGTCATGTATTAGTTAACAGTGATATTATAATTATTTTTCTTACTTAAAAATTTGATAGATAAATTTTATTTATGTTAATTTCTAAAAAAAATTGATCAAATTTTCACTGTTTAATTAGCCATTTGGATATTCTATTTTTTAGTAAAACTCTGGCTCAAATTTCGGTGATTTTTATATTGTGATATTTGTTTCTTTCTCTACTGATTTTAAGAGTCATTCCATATTAATGATTTCAGTTTATTAGATAGTATGCAAATAGCTTTTTCTTAATAATGTACCATACTTTAAAAATCATTGTGTTTTAAAATAACATTTATTAAAAAAAAAATAAATAAATAAAATAAAATAACATTTATTTAGATCTTGATTCTAAAGCAAAAGGCACCAAATATTTTCACTTTTCTAGCAGCATCTCTCTTTCACCCATACACATTCATTGTTGACATTCCACCTAGTAAAAATATCAATGCCAACAGTCTTTATTAAACCTGTGTTATATGTAAAGCATCTTTTATTTACTTAAGCACTGTAATATGTATTTTCCTATTTGATAGTCATCACAACCCTGTCTGTCTAGGTAGGTACAGAAGGTCTTATTATCCCAATTCTATTAATATTTTAAATGTAAGTTCAGAAAAGTTACTTAATGTTGCAGAGTTTAGTAGTTGGTAAAGTTGGACACAAACACATCCAATACTTCTCCCTTCATGGTTGTACTCCATACTGTATATCCAATATTATTCTAGGTATTGATGGCTGCAGACAAAAGAGGGTAGAGAATTAATGTCTATAATGTGCTAGATTGTTTATGTACATTAGCTTATTTAATCCTTACAACAATACTGTAAGTAATAATTTCCTTATTTTTATAAAGGAGGCATAGAAGTCTCAAAGATTTGCTCACTCAAAGTTATAAAATTATTAGAGGATATTATCCAGCTCCTAGGCAGGGTGTATTTAAGGCCTATGATCTGCTCTTTTATAGTTTTGAAATGGCTTAGTGTAGGGAGCAAGTGGAATTTATTAAAGAGCTGGTTTCTTTTAATACTTCTCTTCTTTCATTGTCTTTGCAATTCCTTTCTTAGGACTCTTTCACATAAATGAGGTTTCACTGGGACTGAATTTTTTACTTGGTTAACATCTAGTGTTTGGGTAAGGCTTATGTCAGGCATTGCCACCTCCAGGAAGCCTGACTTGAACTTTTTTGTCCTTGCTCAGAAACTACGTGTATCTCCATCATGATACTCATCTCATTTATTCTATTTGTCTATTTGAGTATTTGCCTAACCATTTAAAAATGTGAATTTCTTGGAGGACTACTTGTGATTCATTTTGAATTCTCCTTGCCCACTACAGTACCTGGCTCATGGTGGGTGCTCAATAAATGTGAGTGAAGAAAAGGATGGAATGGCAGGGATGTTTCAGACTGTAAGGGGATGTAGCTGGCTCGTCTCTATTTCTGTAGAGCATAGGAATCTTAGGTGCTTAGAATATACAGTCTCAACATCTGCTTGTATTGGAGTTCCATCAGAAAGGTCAGAAAAAGGGTTGTTTTAGGCTTTACCACTGTGGGTACCTATTTGAAGCTTTTAAAATAAATTCAAGAAGATTAAGATAGAATGGTTAACTTAAATATGACATTTTAGATTAAATGACACTTTCTAGAGGTTCCATAGCATTTTAAAAAAAGAAAAAAGAAAAAAAAGGTGGAAAATCTGCCCTAAAAATGATACACATTTTAATTTTACTGTCAAATGATACATGCTTTAATTGTACCATTTTTCTTGAATAAATTTGGAGTAGTCATATACTCCATGCATGAGCATGAATATGTGTATGCATACACATGATATTTACCATATAGCTTAATTATGGACTATAGTTCAAATGCTGGATATAAATGGTAATTCTATCATTTTTTTTCAGTTTCTGCAAGTAGAAATTGAAGGCAGTGATAATCATCATGTTTTATATATAGGAGAGAATTTAAAACCCTTTTTCTGAAAAATAAAAATAAAAATAAAAACTTTTCCTGAAAAAGCATTAATATACTAAAAAAGAAAATACTAATTTTAAATACAACAACCAACTAAAATCCATTCATGTCTTTTATTTAGTAGTTTGTGATTCATTTTTAAATTAATATAGATGAAATGAGCATAGTGCACAGTAATCTTCTCTTTAGTGGGCTTGCTGATGAAAGTGGCTTATCTTCAAACTTCAAAATACATTCCTGAAAAGATGTAAACAATTAAATTGATAATTAAAGCTGAACAATGACATATTAGAAAAGTTAGCTATAGAGTAGTTAGTACTAGGCTATGTGTATGCAATGCAAAGGAGTTGAACTATGTATTTGCATTTGCCCCATTTGAAATTATATAATTTGGGAGGGAAACATTTCTTGACAAATCAGCGGGGTCACTGCCAGTTTGGATCAAAGAGAAGCTTCTGGCAGAATAATCTAAATCCCAAAGATCCTTGGGATTTTTTTTTTTTTTTTTTAATTTTTATTTATTTACGATAGTCACACACACACAGAGAGAGAGAGAGAGAGAGAGAGAGAGAGAAGCAGAGACACAGGCAGAGGGAGAAGCAGGCTCCATGCACCGGGAGCCCGACGTGGGATTCGATCCCGGGTCTCCAGGATCGCGCCCTGGGCCAAAGGCAGGCGCTAAACCGCTGCGCCACCCAGGGATCCCGATCCTTGGGATTTATAAACCAGTTATAAATTCTCTGCTGAAGAATTTCCCAAATACAGGAAACACGTTGATACTATTAATTAATGAGCAAAGTTTAAAAAAAGAGGATTTCAAAAGGATGGCACTTCTGAATATGAATATTGATGGACCTACTTTAAGGTCACAGAATATATGTAATAAATATTAATGGATGCCTCCTTTTTTTTTCAAAGAGACAAAATATCACTCTCAGAAGAGTTAGATTTTTAAAGAATTCTAATTATGGTGTTCTCTTTAATTCCCAACAGAATCCTATACCCTAAAAAATCTGAAACATCTGTTTGATTAGTAATTTCCATTCAGTAACTGTGCTGTACCCACTAGCCACACACATGCTCTAGCACCATCTAGCTAGATTCCAAGGTAATTCATTACAACTCAGTTTATTCTAGTCTGTAATTATTCCATCTTTTCTTTTCATCTTTTAATTATACTGTATTATTTAGGTGTTTTTGTCTTCCCTTCTCTTTAAACATTGCCCCCAGGGATTTTTTTTAATCCTGATTTTCATAGTCTAATGTGGTAAATGGAGTCCCACTCCTCTGAAGGGGTATTCATCAGTGATAAATTCCTGGCACATTACAATAGCATTTATTTCTATCATAAACATGAGGCTCTGATTAGGTTTGCATTTTTGGAAGGTTGTTCCTTGAAGTTACTAAAATTCCAAGATTAGTTGCCTCCACTCACACTGAAATTAGTTTTTGACAGTCAAGAAGAGGTTAAGGTAAGACTCTGGGTTCAGTAGTACACCCTTCTGCAACAGGCCAACCTTGGCAGGTCTTGAGTGCCAGGCTGAGGAGGTAGGACTAAAACACAGTAAGAGAATGGAGGTGAGGGTGGGAGTGCCAGTGACAGAGGCACAATCTATGGAGAAGCAGAGGATGGCTTTCAATAGGAGAGTCCTAAACAAAACCAAGGAACTTGAAAAGGAGAGAGTAGAAAAAGGAGATGGGAGACATGAAATAGAGAAATCAAACCGAGGGAAGACAGGGGTCAGTCTGGGGTAAAGAAAGTATAAGAACAAAGGAAGTCCAACAAAGAAAAAAAAATAAAGGAAGAATAAAAGAAGAAAACCGAGAATAGGGATTTGTTTTCACCTTCACAGTTAACATTCTTATGTGATACTACCTGTCTGAAAACCAGGGTCTGCAAACTGGAACCAAATCAACATTGTTGATAGTTAACTAATCCACCAACATTCACTTTCTTGATCTTAATTCGATAGGGAGAAATTTACACGAGTTGACAATACATTTTGAAATAAGAAGCTGGTCTTTGTATCCCCTCCATCTTCAGAGTCAGTTTACTCCTACAAAAGAAAAAAATTAAAGAAAATCGAGATTTACTTTAGTGAGTACTTTACATATTACTAACTTTTTCTCATGGAGAAGCTGAGATGCTCATGGGTCCCCAAAGAAGCTGAGAGACATTCAGAGCTTCCTCCATGAGAATAAATTGGTATTATTGTATAAAATCATATTTCAAATGGCTTTTTTTGCAGTTGACAATGAGTCAACTCATCGTAATAGGTGCATATGTAAGGATTTTTGACAGTTCCTTAATGTAAAAGAATATGAGCAGAATTCTATACAGTGCTCATCGAGGTAAGTGTCCTCTTGGGGCAGCCCAGGTGGCTCAGTGGTTTAGCGCCACCTTCAGCCCAGGGCCTGATCCTGGAGACTCTGGATCGAGTCCTGTGTTGGGCTCTCTGCATGGAGCCTGCTTCTCCCTCTGCCTGTGTCTCTGCCTCTCTTTCTCTGTATGTCTCTCATGAATAAATAAATAAAATCTTAAAAAAAAAAAAAAAAAGGTAAGTGTCCTCTTAATCCCTTTTTATCTATTTCACCCAGCCACCTCCACCTCTGGCAAACACCAGTTTGTTTTCTGTATTCAAGAATCTAACTTTTGTTTATTTGTAATATTAATGGTTTTGTAAATATTACTTACCATTTCTCATTTAATGAATGTGTCACATGATTCTGCAGGACTTTCTCTTTGCTATTCCTCAGTACTACTTTGTGTCTCTATGATACCCAATCTCCCATTTGTCTTGCCCGGCTCTCTAGCTTCTGTACAGGAATCCCTCCATCACGAATGCCATCTGTACTTTCAGGAGACTTGTTACTAATCCTTGCTTGGTTATGAACAGGTAATTAAGATATCAGCAGGTATTGGGTTGAGACTTACCTCCTTGTAAACATTTTTCAGAGGAGATCTATATCTATCTATCTAATCATCTATATTTTAAATGATAAGATAATTTATTCCATTCTACAAGAGACCCAGAAGTGGGTCAGGCTCTAGATTAGGTAATGCAATGCTCAAAGATGTCAAGGACTCAAGTTCTTTCTTTTTCCTTGATATCTTCAAAGTCACCTCCACCCTTAGGCTGATTTTTGTCATGGTTATAAATGGTGGCCACAGATTCAGATCAACAATGCTCAGAGGAAGACAGACTCAAGACTTTTACATCCTATTTTTTTTAAGAGGTGAAGAATGCTGGGGTGCCTGGGTGGCTCAGTCAGTTAAGCATCTGCCATAGGCTCAGGTCATGATTCCAGGGTCCTGAGATAAAGCCTTTCCCACCATCCCCCACCACTGCACTGGGGCTTTCTGCTCAGTGGGGAGCCTGCTTCTCCCTCTCTCAGCTCCTTCCCCTGCCTCTGTGCTCCCTCTCTCTGTCAAATAAGTAAATATAATCTTTTTTTTTTTTTTTAAAGGTGGAGAAAGCTTTCTTAGTAGCCATCCAAGAGACTTGTAATGCCTTGGTAAGGATTGGGTCACGTTTATTCCTTAACATGGAAAGAGGGGATTACAATGATGGGCTAATGTGCTTCTCAGTCTTGGCTGCATTTGAAAGTGGGCAAAACTACTGATACCTGGATCCCACCCCCCAGGGATGCTGGGATGCAGCCTGGAGCATTGAGACTTTTAATGGAAAGATATTTTGAAAGGGATTCTTAAAGGAAAGAAATGTTCAAGAGTTAAAGTGATAAAAAAGGTACAATAATAGTTGGTTGAATACATATTTTTAGACGAAACTTCCCAGTCACCACAGGGGTCTGCTGTTAAGGCAGCCCCTACTCCTACAGTCCCAAGAAGTTTTAGCATCACCACCTTCAAGCCTTTACAGAGATTTGTCCATAGGGCTTGTTCCATATGGCTGGAGAATTGCAGGAATATGAAATTATTAGCCTTTCAGTGCTTTGGCCTGGTCCTGTCTGACTCCTAGGCACCATCTGACTGCATCTGTGAAGCCACAGTATGCTTTCATGCACGTTGAACAGGTGAGTGCGGGCTGAAATCCAGCTTTCTCTGCTGCTTGGAACTTCACTCTGGAGCCAGAGTGTCCTGGGGGACAGTGGGGTCTTTATGGAGGGTTACAAATGCAAACCTTTTAATCACTTCTACTCTCTATAGAATGAGGAATTTTGGCTTATTGCTAACAACTGAAAGAAAAAATTAAAATAAAGTATAAAATACATTACACTCTGTATAGTCCTGTTTTATTTAGATTCTCTTCTTAGGATACCATTATAAATACTCTTTGGTGTGCTATCCAAAACATGGCAAATTTTCTAATTTTTTATTCTAAAGATTCATGATAAGGTAATAGAGAATACTTCAGTGTTCTCTCATTGTAAAAATACTAGATCAAGAGAGGTTCCATGAGACTCTTTCCTGAATATCTAATCAAATTCCTGAGCTGTCTAGTTGCATGTATTCATGATTCATTTACTGAAGTTTTAAAGTAATGAGCCCTGACTTTTAAAAAATGAGCTGTTCTAAGTTGCTTCAGTTGGACTCCCAAGGACAGATAGCATCCCCAGAAAAGTGGAAACATAAGACCAGATGGCAGTTTTATTACTAATTCAGGGCTTCCTAATAACTAGTTTTTTTTTTTTTTCTAATTTCAGGAAAGGCAACCCTTATAATTTTCTCAATTTCTTCATTGGTATAAGTAGCACTATAAAAAGTACTTCATTTTAATTCTTTTCCCATCACAGCTATTAACAAGCATTGCATTTCACATTTCATAGGCATTGTCTCATTTATTGTTCATAATGACTCAACCAAGTTAGGCATTTTGGCCTTGTTGCAGATGAGGAAATTATAAAGCAACATATCCAAGGTCACACATCCAGTAGTGGTAGAGCTGGGATTTGAGTTCAAAATCTAACTAATCTAATCTGATGGGTCTAAGTTGGAAGCCACCCTTTCATTAGGTGATATGCGCACCAAATAAATAAATAGATGATAGAAAGATAGATGGATGAACAGATGGATAGATAAATGTGTAAATTGTTGTCCTGCTACAATACTGGATTACCTAATGTTGGATTTGTTATTCACTGTACCATTTAAAGTTACTTTAAAAACTTGACTTTAAAAATACATATTGGTCCAGGGTGCCTCAGTGGTTCAGTTGGTTAAGTATCAGACTCTTGATTTCGGCTTAGGTTATGATCTTACGGTCTTGGAATTGAGCCCTGTGTCTGGCTCTGTGCTCAGTTGGAGTCTGCTTAAGAATTATCTCTCTCCCTCTCTCTTTGCTCCTCCCCACTCAAATAAGTAAATAAATCTTTCATATATATATATATATATCTTTCACATATATATATATGATATATATATTATATCCCTTCATATGTCATATATATATGAAAGATATATATATAATCATATATATCATGATATTATATATATATATATAGCCTGTGAAGGGATATAATTATTGCCAGCTAATAACAATAGCAACAACACCAATGACAGTCATTAGAATTAATTATACACTTATTATGAGCAAGCAAGGTCTTCTGCTAAGAACCTTATATAATAAAAATGATGATGATAATAAAAAGAACAATAGTACTATCATTACAACTATAAAGTAAGAGCAAATAGTACTTAAAATGCATTTTAACTTAAAATGTCCCCGCTACTTTTCCAAGTATTTCACATGGATTTTCTCAGTCCTTCTAACAACCGTATGAGGTTGGTCCCATTATTCCCTCCATCTGTCGAATGAGAAAATGGAAGTGCATAGAGGTCAAGTACTTTTCTCAGGATTGCCTAGTTGGTAAACAGGAAAGTTGAAGTTTGAACCCAGGCCATTTGAATATAAAGTCCTGTATTTCACTACATGATTTAATGTGGTCATTCAAGTAAAATAATATATGTGATTTGCTCCTTGAAATAAAATAATGATTCTTTAAATTCAGCTATGATCTCAGGGCACCTGGGTGGCTGACCTAGCACAGAGTCTACTTGAGATTCTCTCTCTCCCTCTCCCTCTGCAACCTCCCCCCACCAAATAAATAAGTAGATCTTTTTAAAAAATCAGCTATGATCTGTTTCACTGAATTACATTTAAGAATAAACATTCTTGGGAAGCCATCAGCGAGGGAGAAAAACTATGAGAGACTTTAACTATAGGAAACAAATGGTTACTAGAGGTGGGGTAGGGGGAAATGGGGTGATTGGGTGATGGATCTAAAGGAAGGTATAATGTGATGAGCACTGGGTATTATATGCAACTGATAAATTATCAAACACTACATCTAAAACTAATGATGTACTATATATTGGTGAATTGAATTTAAAATTTAAAAAATATTAAAAAAAGAATAGGCATTCTTGTGGTAGTAAGACTTTAGGTCAATATTATATAACAAATATGTATAACATTAAAGAGACAAATTGCCTAAATTAGATTCTCTGAAAAGTCTCTTCTAAATAGAATACATCGTTTTCAATATTCTATGTCCTATGGACAGGTTCACATATAGTAATTTGATAAATATTGCCTTTGGGATTTTAACAACTCTATTTTCAGTTTTAATGAAATTTTGAAGTTTTGACATAAACTTAGGCAGACCATAGAACTAGTCTTTCTCCAGAATAAATTGAAATCTAGAATTATATATTTTATTATTATGTGAGACTGCCATTCTTAAATTTTAAAATTTCATTAAGTGGGTTTTAGACTTTAGGGACTTATAAATTTGGAGTGTCTGTAGAGTTTGTAAATGTGTGTACCATATTTTTTTCAGTTTGCTGTCACTGATGAAACTGTGTAAGATGGCACTAGGTTTTTATACCTACCAGTCTCCCATAGATATGCAGGATGGGCCTAAAGGCAGCCTCTCTGACTTTAGGAAAGGGCTACTCAGGTGGTTCTATTTGTTGTTAATGATGAGCCTATTCAATTCAACGTGGAATTGCTGTGTTCATTGTATTAGGCTCTATGACTGATGCAAAGATGGGGCTTAGCTCCTGTTCTTGAGTGGCCCAAACTAGTGGCAAGGTGGAGCCTTCATAGGGCACTCTAACATTAGGCTGGTGGTTATACAAACTGGTAATAGTAAATCAAACCCAAGTACTATAACAATATATGGTTGAGAGAGTTCATTTCTGATTGAGGGGGATATTGAGAAGTGTTTTAAGAGATGGAATTTGAACTGGATTTAAAGGATATGCAAGTCCTTAACTTTGATGTATGGGAAGGAAGATCATTAGCAGGAGTAGAAGCTTTGGAACCCTCTAGGCCAAGCTAAGAACAGTCACCCAAACTCTTTTCTCTGTTAATATTGGGTGTATCACTCCACCTTTCCCTCAGTTTTCTCACTTGCAAAAAGAGGACAAATTATTTGCTTCATACAGGTTTTTCCCCCCTCTGAGGGAGAGGGAGAGAGCGAGAGCAAGAGAGAGAGAGAGCACATACCTGAGTACAGTGAGGGGTAGAGGGAGAGAGAATCCTAAGTAGGCTGGCTCCACCTCCAGTACATGGCTGGACATGGGGTTCCATCTCAACCCTGAGATCATGACCTGAGCTGAAACCGAGAGTCAGTTGCTTAACTGACTGAGCTACCCAGGTGCCCCTGCTTTATTGAATTTTTGTGAGGATTATATGAGAACCTAAAATAAATGCCTAATGTAGTACACAGAATGTTATAGGTACTTGATAAACTGCATAAGCCCACACAGACCACACATACACACAAACACTCTGGAAATAATGTGCCATGTGAATATAGATTGTCACATTTTCAGTATTTTACTGGAGAATTGCTAATTGATAGTAGAATTAAGTGAATTTTATTCAATTATTAGTTATTTTTCCTTACCTTTTAAGTGATCCTTATGTGGTTTGCCTTTCTTCCTTTGCTATTCATAAAAGAGATCCCAGATTTTCCTGGGAATTAAAGTTTCCCAGGAAAAGAGAGTTCCGAGGTGAATATATGGAAACCGTACTTTTACATATTTGGAGGCCTGTTTCCTATGTAATAAAAAGCAGAAAGCAAAATCTATTTCTTTTCATGACAATTTACTCTTTTATGTGGGAGACAAATATTGTTATTACTGAGAGAACCGAACAACCATTGACCTGCGAATGATGGTGGTTACCTAATAGTCTGCAGAGTGGGCGATGAGTCTACTGGAAAGCAGCCCAAGGTGGAATAAATGATGAAATAAAATGAGAATTCTTTCTTCTCTGAGTCCTCATCTGTGGACTGAAGGAGCCTTGCCTTTTACATTAAATGAGGACATCACAGAGGATGTCTGCGGGGAGATGAAGAGGTTTTGTTCTCTGAGTGGACCTAGTCAGAGGAGGGCGATGGAGCACTGCTTCATCTATTTGAATGACTAGAAATGTGGCATGGTGCCCAGAAATTAGGTCAGAGCCCTTGGATGTGGAGGAGAGGTTTTTTCAAGATTTTTTTTTTTCTGGTGTTATAGCCTGACTCACGGAAAACAAATCGATTCCATAGGAATTTGCCCCTGAGTCTAGGTTTTTAGTTGAGGAATCAATTCAGAGAAAAAAATTGCCTATTTATTCTGTCTTCAAAACAATTTACCTTCAGTAATATTGGGTAACATGTAGGTTACTTGTATTCCATTCAATTATCTCTGTTTAAAAACACTACTATTATTCTGTATAACTTCTAAGAAATATATAATTTGTGGACCTCTTCCAAAGAATTCTTTTCGACAAGATGGAAACTGGGAATAATTATATTAAACATAATCTATCCTAAGAATGTTCTATTAAGAATTCCTCTTTGAACATAATTATATATATTAATATTATTCAAATAAATGTTATTGTCATTTAATTAATACTAATAGTAGTCAATATTATTAACTTCTATTTAATCATAATTACATTAACGATCCCTCTCATTAAAGAGTATTTTAAGTGGCATATACTTAACAGTATTTCACTTGGGGGAGATGTTGAGATACTAACTATAATGTTTAATGGAGAAATTTTTAAACATGAAATTTGTAAATTAGTAATTATCTGTATTGTTTTAAGAGTACTTAAACTGAATATGGAGTTTTCTTCAATAGTTGATATTGTGAGATTTTAAGTTTGTTATTATTGAGGGCTTTACATGAGTGATTTAGTGGAAAAAAGGTTTTTAAAATGTAAACATTAGATAAAGAAGTATTACAATAGTCTTGGAAATACCAACAGTTTGCTTTTAAACATGAATCTTGATTCATGTTGATTTTAGGACATAGTTTTTTAAAAATAATATGGAATCTAAAAAATATCTCAAAAATTTTTTAAAAATTTATTTAAAATGAAAACAAGAAGTCTGTTATAGAATACTCTGATTCCAGGGTCATTGAAAACATTTTTTATTGGTTACAGAAGAGAGGTGTTTTTTTTTTTTATGATTCTCTGAGTATTTATATATTGTGGGGGTTTTTTTGAGGTGGATCTGCTGTAAAAAATGCCAATTTCTCCAAAAAGTAAAAGCTATTGTTTAATTACTCCTAGTTCAAACACGGAAATTTTAGAGAACTCTGATAGATAAGTACCTATTTCCTGTGAGATATATCAAATTCTTTTTTAAAAAATTGTATTAATTTAAAAATGATATATAGAATGGAGGAATTCGTGGGACATGAATGAACATGCTAAGTATACATTTCTTTTTACAATGAAAGAAATACTGCTTCCATAGAGAGATAACTGGGGAAAAAAGTTTGAACCATTTTGGAATGTTGTGCAGAAGGTGTGTTGAATGATTCTACTTAGTAGACAGATATTCCATAATTTCATGTGAACATTTTTTTTTTAGCTGTCAAGTGTATATTCTATGATTGTGTTTTGGAATATAGTCTATAGAACATAATGACTTACTTTATTTGATAATGACCATAAGAAACTATTTTTATTACAGAGGCAAGCAGAGGAAAAACTAAATTTCAAAATGGCATTTGATCCAATTTATATATCCCTTATAATATTTTGAGGGCTACATTTAAATATTTACATTTATGCACTTTATAAATATTCCAGGGAATTTTTAAAAATTCATTAATTCAAAGCATATATGAGGCCCTTGAGGTAGCATTGTGAAGAAAAATAGATTTTAAAAAATGCCTGCTCTTGGGGATATTACCTTTAAATTGAGGGAAATGGATAATAAACAACATAATAGATATTTAATCACGTAGTCTGGGTTAAAATCTGTGAAAGCAGGAACATAAGGCAGAGTACAAGGGATCAGGAGTAAGGTAGTACAAGAAAACAATAAAAAAATGTTTTCTTAGGTTGGTCGCTTGTTTGACAAAATAAATAAGATACAGCAGTTCAAAATCTAGTGGTAGTAATGGTGCTGGTATGTGAGGCAAAACATGATATATAATGCAAAAGAGAAACAATCTTTAAGTTCTTTTCTATGACTTTGTGATTTCAATCTAATTATGAACATTAATCATTCCTTTACTGGATACTTTCTACATTCCAGGCCCCATAATTGAACACAGTAAATGGTTATAGCCTCCTTCCCAAATTGTATATCAGATTATTCCTTATGCCTGCTGTGTGCATTTTAGAGGTAAATTTGTGATAAATTTCATATACACATAAAGACTCAGATGTAGATATATTCATTGCCTTAGTGTTTGCAAAGATGGAAAACTGGAAACAGACCAAATAAATGTCCATCAATGGAGGAATGGATAGGTCAATTATGGCCATTTTGGAAATTGTGGAGCAGTTAATATATTGAGCTAAGATTATTATATGTTGTTGTAGAACACACTTAAGATACACTGTTAAGTTTTGAAGAAAATAGGTTTCAAGACAATGCATCTAGGAAGATGATAATATTAAACAAATTCAAACAAAATAACTGTATTTTGGTTTGTATGGTAGATCACTTTCTATTTCCCAACTCTTCCCTTTGCCTCTGTACTGGAATTGCACATTAACATCATTTTTATATGAAATGCTGACTTTATCATACACTAAATTGCTATGATTATTTTTGTCTGTATATCCATGACCATCATCTTCCTGGACATAATGTGTTGATTAATGGAATGCTAGAGGGCAGGATGTGAGCAGAAGCTTTAAATGTACTTGTCTGGTTTCACCTGATCTCTTACACGTCTGCTGTCTGCCTCAAGGATCTAAACTGATCCAGAGCTTGGAGCAGAGTTGCTCTAGCTGCCCCATAACCCCTTGGCCAATAAAAATAAATGTTCTAAGGGGTGACTTGATGGTGCAGTTGGTTAAGCTTCTGGAACTCTTGGTTTTGGCTCAGGTCCTGATCTCAGGGTTGTGAAACTGAGCCCCACGTCTGGCTCCAATCTCAGCGTTTTGTCTATTTAAGACTTTCTTCCGTCTCCCTCTGCTCTTCCTGCAGAGTGCTCCGTCTCGAAAATAAATAAATAAACCTTTAAAAAAATGTTCTGAGTCATTGATTTTTGAGGTTGGTTGTTATGCAACATTATTGCTACAATAGCTGACCCATATAATAATACATTTGTGTGTGAGTCCATAGCAAAATCAGGAACAGTAGCCACCGGATTATTAATTTTTATCTCTAAGAATTCAGATTTAAATGTAAAGAGGGAATTAAAATTATTTTTTATACTCTTGAATTTATTTTAATTTTTTAACTTAAGTTTTGAGTAGGTGACATACTTTTATGTTTCACATATCAAAACATTACAAATATACACTAAGAAAATCAGCTTCCACTCTTTTCTCCCTCCACTCCATTTCTGCCATCTATAGATAATAAATTAGTATCTTGTTAATCTATTCAAAGCCCTTAATGACAATAAAAGAAAAAACAAATTTATGTTGTTATTTTCCCCCTTTAGTACCTATGTTTTGTTCTTGGCATTGCTTTTTTTCTTGCATTTGTATGTCATAGAGATCTTGTCATTGCAGTATGTACTTTCTTCTTTCTTCTTCTTCTATTTTTTACAATGGCATAATATTCTACAATGTGGAAATAACTTAGTTTTTTCAACCAGTCCAATATTTGCTAGGCACTTGCATTGTTGCTAGACCTTTTCTGCTACAAACAGTACCCAAAATGAAAAGTCTTGTATCATTTTCTAAGTGTAGAACCATCTGCAAATATAGTTTCATCTTTTCCTTTCCAGTTTTTATGCATCAAATGTTTTCTCTTGTGTAAATATGTAGCTGAATATGTTTAATACAAGTCTAAGTAGCAGTGTTAAGAGAGGCCATCTTTTTCTTGTTCTTTCAGCATTTCCTCATTAGGAAAGATGCTGGTGTTTGGTCTGGGATGATCTATAGTCATGTTGTATCAGTTGGGTTCTTTGCAATAGATAAAGGAAGATTGTTTCTCTACTCACACACTTCTGACACCAAATGTGTGGGGTTTTCACTCCAAGCAATTCCCCAATTCTCTGCAGAAACCAACTGGATATCCTACAGTTTAATTCAATTCTGACATTAACTGCCTGGAGTTAAGGCAGATCCCTCAAGTTAAGGGCTCAGTCCCACAAGACTGCCTCAAACTCCAGATGCCAATTTTAAGTATTGGATTCCTAGGTTACCTACACTTCTGTCCAACTTGACTACAAATTGGGGGCTCCCATGACTTCCTTTTCAGGTTCAATAATTTGCTATAACAGCTTACGGAACTCAGGGAAATACTTATTATTACCAGTTTATTATACAGAATATAAAGGACACAAATGAATAGTCAAATGGAGAAGTACACAAAATGGTCTGAAGGGTTACAAGTGTAGGAACTTCTGTCTCTGTGGAATTTGGGATATGTGATCTTCTGGGCTTATAGGGATTTGCAGCAAATTGGGAGCTCTCTGAACCTCCCTATTTAGGATTTTTATGAAAGTTCCATTACATAGGTATGATTGATTAAATCCACTGACCATTAGTGATTAACTCAATCCGCAGCCCCTCTCTCCTCCTTGGAGTTGGGGAACAGGGCTGAAGCTTTCAACCTTCTAATCCCATGATTGGTTCCTCTGGTCACCAGCCCCTCCTTCTAGGAATCATCTCATTTGCTTTAACTCAGGTATGGCCTTGAAAAGGGCTTATTATGAATAACAGAAGATGCTCCTCTAGCCCCTCCAACTCAGGAAATTACTGGGGATAAAGAATAAACTTATATTTCTTATTATATATCACAACATCACAACAGTACAACCAAACTAAGTAATTAATGAGAGTTTAATGAAGAAAAGGCTTTTATAAAATGGTGGACAGTATTAAGGCTACTGAAAAGGGATGGTAACGTTTATAGAACTAACAGTAGCGAGGTGGCATGTCCCTCCTTAGGACCAAAGGGGAAGTAGGAAATGGAGGTTCTGGGAAGAGAGAGAGCTGTGGGCAAGAGCCTCCCAAGAGAAGCTGTTCGATTAAGACAATGTGTTAGATTTCTTAATATTGAGTCATCCCTCCCTGCCTAAATCTAACTTTATGCCTAATGTTTTACCTTTTTTTAAACTTCATAAAAATTAAATAATAAAATACATATACTAATGTGTCTGCTTTGTCTGTTTAATATTTTGAGATTCACCCATTTGTGTGTAGATATGTATAGATGTGTATTTTATTCGGTGAATATTCTATCCATTCTACTGTTGAATATTTGGTTATTCCAATTTGGGCCATTAAAAATATTGCTCTTGGGCAGCCCCGGTGGCACAGCAGTTTAGCACCGCCTTCAGCCCAGGGTGTGATCCTGGGGACCCGGAATTAAGTCCCATGTTGGGCTCCCTGCATGGAGCCTGCTTCATTTATTTGAATAAATAAATAAAATCTTTAAAAAAAAATTGATGTTGAACATGCTTGTGAATGTCTCTTAATGTACATATGTACACATTTCTATTTACCTAAGAATAAAATTGCTGGGCTGTTAGGAACGCTTATTTTAAGCCTTACTAGATACTGCTAGGCAGTTTTCCAAAGTAATTGTACTGCTTTACACTCCCAGCAGCAATATAGTAGATCCCCAATTGCACCATATTCTTGCTAACTCCTTAATTTTAGCCAGTCTAGTGGGTTTTGAGTGGTATCTCAGTGTGGTTTTATTTTAATTTCCCTTCTGTCTAATGAGGACAGATACCTTCTTTTTTGAAGTGCTATTCAAGTTAGCTAATTTTTCTACTGGATTTTTTTTTTCTAATTTATTTTTATGAGTTCTTTATATATTCTGGAGATGAGTCCTTTGTCATATTTGATTATATTCTCTCACATGTGAGTTTGTCTCTTTGTATTATTAGGATTCCTTTTGGCAAATAAAAAGTCTTAATTTTTATGTGGGATGGTTAGTTAACGTTTTCCCACATGGCTACTGCCTTTTTTCCTATTTACAGATTTCGGTTGTCTAAAGTTCCTGAAGATAAGAATTATCTGTTTTATTTTTTTATTTTTTAGACTTATTTTTTTAAAGGTTTTATTTATTTATTCATGAGAGACACGGAGAGAGAGACAGAGACATAGGCAGAGGGAGAAGCAGGCTCCATGCAGGGAGACTGACGTGGGACTAGATCCCAGGACCCCAGGATGACAACCTGAGGCAAAGGCAGATACTCAACCCTGAGCCACCCAGATGCCCCTCTGCTTTCATTTAAGACTGCCTTGTCCAGTACCGTAGTGACTATTTAAATTTAAATGCAGGTTAATTAAAATTAGATGATATTAAATAAAAGATTCAGTCTTTCCACCACTCTAATCACAATTCAAGTATTTAGTAGCCAGAGGTGGTTCAATGGCTATCCTATTGGATACAGCAAATATAGAATATTTCCAGTGTCCCAGGCATTTCTATTGGCCTGTGCCATGCAGAATAATGGGAAGATGAAGGCCATATTCCTATAGGAACTAGAACTCCTTATATTTGATTTTTAGCAATGAGAATTAATCATGTTATTTTTGTAACTAAAATAAGAAAGGAAATAGTAAATATTATTATTTATAATAGTAAATTAGTTTAATGAGCTTTGTTTTGAAAAGAAGCAGGTATGATTGTAGGTATATTGTAATCTGATACCTAGCCAAATTTCTTTTTTTTAATTTTTATTTTATATTTTATTTTATTTTATTATTTTATTTATGATAGGCACACAGTGAGAGAGAGAGAGGCAGAGACACAGGCAGAGGGAGAAGCAGGCTCCATGCACCGGGAGCCCAACGTGGGATTCCATCCCGGGTCTCCAGGATCGCGCCCTGGGCCAAAGGCAGGTACTAAACCGCTGCGCCACCCAGGGATCCCCCTAGCCAAATTTCTAAAAGATCATTTGTACTATAAACTAACAGGAACACAAATTTGGTTGTTTTTTTTTTTTTTTTTAATTTTATTCATTCATTCATGAGAGACACACAGGCAGAGGGAGAAGCAATCTCCATGCAGGGAGCCTGACATGGGACTCTCCCAGGTCTTCCGGATCACGCCCTGGGCAGAAGGCGGTGCTAAACCGCTGAGCCACTGGGGCTGCCCTGGTATTTGCTTGATAATGATACAGCCTTTCCCCAAAAGAGAATCCTGTTGTCATGTAGAGGTGTTTAACAAACTTCCTTCAACTGTTCTGATTTGTTTGGAGACCACTCTAAATTGTTCTACTTTACAAAGCTCCTTAATTTAAAAATCTTTACTCCTCTCTTTAACATATTTTCATCTTTAGTACATTAAAATTTTGTTTTGTTTTGTTTTTCTAAAATGTAGCTGATACCTTTTCTTTCATCATAAAGTTCGTGGTTGTCTAGAGGATTACCTTATGGTTTGTTTTTTTGAAAGATTTTATTGATTTATTCATGAGAGACACAGAGAGAGTCAGAGACACAAGCAGAGGGAAAAGCAGGCTTCCCAGGAGGGAGCCTGATGCAGGACTCAATCCCAGGACCCTGGAATCACAACCTGAGCCAAAGATAGATGCTCAAACACTGAGCCACCCAGGTGCCTAATGATATGGTTTTGAAGCAAAAGTTTACAAATATTTTCCTTGCTTCAATTTTAAATTGATAAAATTTATAAGTCGGATTTTAAGTAATTTATGTGATTTTTCAGTGTGGAACCCAGATAGAAATCCAATGATTAATTACTGCCTCCCACTTGATGAATTCCTTCACAGATCAAAGGGTAACTTGTTAGCTACTTGAAAATACAAATTGGTTAAAGCCCATGTAGTCCTGGATTGTTCTGATTTCCAAAGTTACCTGTCAAACTTTGAACTAGAGAAAAATGACAAGTTGGAAGGACTAAACAAAAATTACCTCCTTAAAGGGTCCACTGACAATGATAATACATTCATTCATAGCTAGACTGTGTGTGGATGTTTTACTCCAAAGATAACAATGCAGCTTTCATGATGGTTTTGCAGCATATTTGTATTTTGGTAACTTAATTTTTTTTAAGATTTATTTATTTATTTGAGAGAGAGAGAGAGCACAATATTGCACGAACATGTGTGTGCAGCGGGTGGAGCGAAACAGAGGGGGAGGGAGAGGAAGAGAGAATCTGAAGCAGACTCAGTGCTCAGCATGGAGCAGTCTCAGGGCTCAATCTCCCAACCCCGAGATCATTACCTGAGCCAAAACCAAGAGTTGATCGCTTAACCAACTGTACCACCCAGGCACCTCGATAACTTAATTTTTCTAAACACAAAGCAGTCTACATTTTCTCAAATAAAACAGATGAATATTGAAATCTGACAATTTCTCTGTAATACATACTTCCAGAGCATATTGTATGCTCTTCCAGCACTTTTCACAGTTGTAATGATTTCATTATTTTGAAATCATTTGTCTAGTATCTGTCTTTCCAGCTATACTATCAGCTGTGTCTTTTTGTCTAAAATTATCTCCACTTCAAAAATAAAATAAAATTATCTCCACTTCTTAAGACCGTAACCAGTCCTCTATGTATACCAAGGCTATGGGACACTTAGAATTTAAAACTGTTGGGACACCTGGGTGGCTCAGTTGGTTAAGAATCAGATTCTTCGTTTCAGCTCAGGTCACGACCTTGGGGTCCTGGGATCAACCCTGTGGGGCCCCTCATCTGGAGCTGCATGTTGAGCCCGGTGCTCAGTGGGGAATCTGCTTGAGGCTTTCATTGTGCCTCACCCTCTCCTGTGTGTACACCCGAGCTCTCTCTCTCTCATATAAATAAATAAATGTTTTAAAAAAGTAAAACTGCAAATAAGTACTCCAATGTTTGTAGGTTTATTTGGATTCTTATTCCAAGGCTGATTTTTCAAAAGCTTGTTCAATAGGATTTCTAATAATTGGTAAATAAATCTACTTTCCCCCATAGTATTCTGCTATCTGTTGTCTTTTTCTCTCTACTCTTACACAGACATTACTTTGTCTCTTCTACTAGATTGATTATCTGTAGGGCCAAGACTTAGTATTTCCAGTAGGGACTCAATTTTTCCTGATTGAATGATTGACTGCTTGGTTGAACATATAAAAAAATACCAATCCATTATTAACATAAATGTCCTTATTAAGTGAGCTTCTACCAAGGAAATAATTCTTAAGTAAAAGTTACATTTTTATTAAAGTATATTCACTCTAGTCCTCTTGGGGGAAAAGAGAAATTATGAAATATTTAATGTATTATAAAAATTTGAGTTATTTCTAAATAAAATTAGCCAGAACTCAATATTTAATAAGTGCTACTACCCCCCATCTAAACACTGTTCTTAAAAAATAAACTGTTCTTAAAGTTAAGCCTAAGTGCACCTATTGGGAATGCCTCAAATTTTGAGAATTAACGTTGATGAGTAGCTTCAGTAAAATCATCTTGTTATGATTGAACAAGATTAATACTGTCATGAGGATAATAATCAGACTCTGAAGGGATTTTGAGAGAAGATTTCTAAAATACATTTGTAGTGATGATAGTTCAGTGAAATAAGTATTTTTGGTGGAATACTTGAAAGCTAGACTGTTAGATTCTATAGTTTTTACTAATAAAGTCTCATTATAGTATGAGTATAAAATATTTGTATAATACTTCAGAATTTATAAAATGTAATTTCATGGTGCATCTCATGTCATCTTTGAAACCAGAAGCTGTTTGGAATCTACTTTGTTTTACAGAATAGGAAACTGAAATACAAAAGCATTAAGTGGTTATTCAGGACCTAGTAGTTTGTCAGTCTTCAGATTTTACAGTCCAGTCTTTTGAGGGAAGGTAGGACTCTGATCTTCTTCTTTTTTTTTTTTTTAATTTTTATTTATTTATGATAGTCACAGAGAGAGAGAGAGAGGCAGAGACATAGGCAGAGGGAGAAGTAGGCTCCATGCACCGGGAGCCTGATGTGGGATTCAATCCCGGGTCTCCAGGATCGCACCCTGGGCCAAAGGCAGGCACCAAACTGCTGCGCCACCCAGGGATCCCAGGACTCTGATCTTCATGTTTGCCTCAGTGTCTTTTCCATATGAACAACATGGGTTAGGATGGTTTGGTTTCCTACATATATGGGTATAAAAACTATGTATAAAACTATGTATAAAAACTACATATATGGGTATAAGCATATATGCTTATACGCATATGCTTAAGCGTATTAGGATGGTTTGGTTTCCTACATATATGGGTATAAAAACTACATATATGGGTATAAGCACCATAAAGCAGTGTCTCTACACTTTCAAGATGATGGAATCAAATGTAGCTAGAATAAAGAAATGCAAGCTGGTTCAAGCTGGTTAAAAAATTCTCAAAGATATTTGAAAATACTTCTTTCAACGTAGCTTCTTTACTTAGTAGTGTGAGTATTTTAGCCACTGAATTATGGATTTTTTTTTATTAGGGTTTATCATTGCAGGAGTGAAAAGTAAAGATTGCTTATGTAAAAGTTGACTTAAAACTCTATTCTCTTCTTTAGTCTCTCCCATGTACAGGCATGTATCTTATATAAAATATACAAGGTAATTATTAAATTCAGCATTTTTTTCTTCTCTTCCCATTCCTAAGATTTTACTCTTGAATCCTTAATTTATTGAGAGCTTGCTGGGAGGTTCAGAATGGAGTGTTTTTATTTCAAAAGATGAACTTCAAATACAATCTTCCAGCAGGTTTTTATCATGCAACAGGCTTTCTTTTACTAAGTACATGACTTGAGAAAAAGATTTGAAAGAGATGATACATCCAGGGTCATTTAAGAGCTTCCAAATGACCCTAGGAGGCAGCTTGTGGCCTCTGTATTACCAAAAGAAATAAACTTGTCTAAAAAACCCCAACTTGTTGTTATCTAAGACATTGACAAGTATCTGACCTTGATGTTCCCAGTAAATTGTGATAGTAAACATATGAACAATTACTTTTCTTTGTTTCCTTTCTCTATTGCCCAAACTTAAGGCAACATTAAGATTATAATTTTTTGATTTTGACCTTCTCAATGCTATAAAAAATGAAAATGGTTAGAATTCCTTTCACATGTTGATACACTAATATATTCATTATTTTTTTATTTAAGCAGTAATAGAAGTAGTGAACATTTTAGAATTCTAATATCTTTAATACTCTGGGTCTCTAGAAGGATGGATTCTAGAAGAGAAATATTTTAGCTAGTTGTAATATTCCTTATTTACTGTAAAGCTTGGAATCAATTGTAAAAGAAATGAGAAATATTTAATTTAATTTGGGTAAAATATGGAATAAAGTAGTAAATAGAATCAATACTAATATTCAGGATGTGACTAAGCAGAAGTTATAGAAGTTCTTTCATAACTTCAAGATTTATATTTACCATCTTGTTGCCAATTAATTATTTAATTAATTAAGCAAATAATACCTCACCATTTGCCAGGCCTTGTTCCAGGTACTTGATATTTGTAGGTTAATAAAACAGATGAGCGAAATAGACAATGAGTCCTGCGCACCAGCCACCTATATATAATGCATAGGATCATTTTATACAAGTTCATGCTGTGGATAAAATGCATGTGCACATTTAATAGATTTTAATAACACAGTAAACAATGCTAATGGGGCATCTAAAAGCTAAAGAACCATTGGAAACACATTATATTAAGTCACATGTTGGAGACCCATTTATTCATTATGCAAAAAATACTTCACACACACACTCAGCATGGAAATGCTAAATGAAAACATATTCTTTACTGATCTTAGTGGTTGTAATAATCATGGAGTTGTAAATCCTAAAAATGCAATAACTGGTAGATGGGAAAAGCTCACTTACTGATGTCTAAACAGCATTAACCCATGCTACTGTTGCAATAATCCTCAATAATGCAGTGCAGTTTTTTTCTTGATGAAGCAGACTTGTTGAGCCATAGAGGATCAGTGTGACTTGTAGTAAGTGCACACTCCATTTGGGTCAAGCAAGATGTCCTTGTTGGGACATTTTCATCTATTGATAGGAGACTGCAAAAGAAGTGATTCCCTCCACCCATTACCTCCCAGTGCTTGTCACACTGTGTCTCAAGAATAGAATATCTCTGGAAAAATACCAACATTTTCTTGAAATATAAAGCCATAATTTTATTAAACAATTTATATATCTTACACTGATTTTTAGAGCATTCTTGTAGATTTTTATTTATTATAAATTATACATACATTTTTATCCATATTTATTAAATGACTTATTTATTTGTTATACTTTTTTACATTTAGAAATATGTGGACTAAAAGTAAAATGTTTTAGATGATTTTAAGAACATACACAAGAAATTTACAAATCTTATTTCTATGTTGATGACTAAAGAGAATCAATGATCTATTTGATTGTTTTTAAGCATATTGAGACAATTTATAAGAGATAGAGTCATTCCAGCAATTCACCCAACTTAAGCATTTTAATAAAAAAAAAAAAGACTTTCTGTTCTTGTTGCTTTTGTCCCAGAATTGGGGGGGGGGGGGGGGTTTGAAGGGAGAAGCAAACTATAGAGTAAGCTTTTAAAAACAGACAAAATGATATTTTCCTTTAGAATGAGCAAGGCAAGTTTCATTGAAAGAAACACATCTCAGGTAAAGCTAGTTTTACTTTTATGCTTCATCTTCTTAAAACTGACTGTAGAGAGGCTCATTGTGTGCCCTACACTTTTTGTTCTGGGCACCTGAGCAGTGCACAATGTATCACTTATCAGTAGAACAAAAGACTCCTTCATCAGGGGAGCGCCAGGGAACATGACAGCTGCAGGCTCAGAGCTTCTGTAGGCTGCTACTTTGCTGGGAAGGAACAGGAAATAGACTATTCATGTGGACTTTCATGTCTAACCCTATTTAATTTGACTCAAGTAAGATTAGCCTCTTTCAAAACATATCCATCCATGTTGAATGGTAATCCTAGATGTTTGTTTCTTATGAGAGACTTGGTTCAGAAAATGTAGAAAATAAATTGTATCATGTAGCTTTTACAGTAGAAACTATAACGATTTTACTTAGCCAAAGAGTACTGCCCTATATTTTGAACAGCCTACATTTTGGAATAATATCTGTTTATTAAAAATTACAATATAAAAATAATAGGTTTTTTTTCTGACTGCAAGACCAAAGAAAATCAGGAAGGTTTTGTGCTATTGATAGTGTAAGTAAATATTTTAAAATTTTTCATTTTGTTTCATTGTAGTTTAATTCTAAATATTGATCTCGTTATTGAGTATATTCCTTTATCTTTATGAAAATATATTTATTCTTGTAGTTCTCTAAGATTTTTTTTTTTTTTTTTTTTTTTTTTTTAGTTCTCTAAGATTATACTCATATTCCTGCTAGACCAAACAAGAATTCTGTTTGGAGGGTTGCTAAACTATAGAACCCTAAACTCTTGAGCCATTATAAGAGAAAGAACTTTCTTTAAGCTCAAAGATCTCTTAACCTCTATGTAGGTCACCCCATGTGAGAATAATTTAATGCAGAATATTTCATGCATAAGATGTCAGCACTGATCATGTTTTCTTTCATTTTATGTGTCCCTGACATAAATATTTGAGTAATCATGAATTAGAATAGATATAATGATATTTATGCCACCATATACTCTACGTCAAGACTAAAAACAGAATAATGTTATATATTTGCAATAGGATTAATTGTAGAACCTTATTAATTGAGAACTCTGGGGGAAAGAAAGTCTATATTAAAAAATTAATAGAATGAAAACATTTTACCAAACACCTAATTTATAGCCTGATTCTTAGTGATGTAGTAAAGATATGTCATATAGAGGTTCTTGTTTCAATAGTTAAGAATTGCTTCTATCAGTTTTTGCCAGTAATTGAGTCTATAAAGCTTGAATATAATTTTCTTCCTTCCAAGAATTATCTCTTGATCATCTATAATATTTATGACACGGAGAATAACTATAAATAAAACAACATGATGTATTTTAGGTAGTTTGTTCATAAACACTAGAATATTTGTATTAGTCACTTAAATAACTGAGTGATTAAAATTAATTTTATCACAGTATAATTACAAACTTATGTTTTGTACAGATCTAACCTGCCATTTAGTGTTTTCTGCGTTAGGTCAGAACATTGGTCCAACGTTCAATAAAGAGTATCTGAAATTTGTATTTGGTATGTTGCTTTTGTTCTAATTTGACACCAGATTATATATGCATATCTATATATCCATATCTTTATATATATCTGTATCTATATCTTTTATCCAATCTATTAATTTAGATATAGATTACATGCATCTACACACTAAATAAAAATGTATATATTTCTGTATTTAGATAGAGATATATATAGATACACCCTGGTCCATATACAATGGGCCTGATAAAAATTATAGAATTTCAAGAAAACAATATAATTGTCTCTTAAAAATATTCCCTTTTTCGAGGCACCTGGGTGGCTCAGTTGATTAAGTGTCTGCCTTTGGCCCAGGTCGTGATCTCAGGGTCCTGAGATGGAGCCCCATATGGGCTCTCTGCTGAGTGGGGAGTCTGCTTCCCCCTCTGCCCATGCCCCTCCTGCTTCCTGCCATGCTCTCTCTCTCTCTCAAAAAAATAAATAAAATCTTTTAAAAATTCTTTTTCTTTACTTTTCATAAAATTCTTGTCACATTGAAGCAAAAATGTTGAAATAGTAAAAAAAGGAGTTTGAATTGAAATTTAATTTCTGAAGATTTTTTTGAAAAAAAATTTGAGATGAACTTTTGATAGTGTTATTTGAGCATTATTATGTTATGTTCTCTCCATGTTATACCCAGCTGTTACTTTCATCATCTTCTGTTTTAAAATCAGCCAATTCACCTGTCTCCCAGACTGTTGTTTTCCCTGACATACACTGCTGACTGTAGAATCTACCAGGGATAATTTTTTGGAGTGGTCTAAATTTTCTTGTTCTGCTCCATTCTCAGAATTTCCGGCCACATGTGCTCTGATCATGGTACAGTTAGAACCAATATGTCTTTTTTCAGTTAACTTTTTAAATTTTATTGACCAATATTTGAGAAATTTCTGTAGTCAAATTTCTTCACTGGTGTTTCTTATTCTTTTTTTTTAAGTTATTTATTTATTCATGAGAGACAGAGAGAGAGAGAGAGAGAGAAAGAGAGAGAGAGAGAGAGAGGCAGAGACACAGGCAGAGGGAGAAGCAGGCTCCATGCAGAGAGCGCGACGTGGGACTCGATCCCTGGTCTCCAGGATCACACCCCGGACTGAAGGCGGTGCTAAACTGCTGAGCCACCCGGGCTGCCCTCTTATTCTCTTCACAAACATCTTTCTTCATCTCATTACCACTTCTGTAGCTGTTAGTAAAGTAGTACATTTTGTATGGTGAAATATAAATGACTCCTGTTAAGAGTTAGAGCATGTGGGGTACCTGGGTGGCTCAGTTGGTCAAGGGTCCAACTCATGGTTTTAGTTCAGGTCATGATCTTGGGGTTGTGGGATTGAGATCCACCTCAGCTCCCTGGTCAGTAGGATATCTGTTTGACAATTCTCTCTCTCCCTGTCCCTCTGCCCCCTCGGTGCATGCTCTCTCTCCTTCTCAAATAAATAAATCTTTTAAAAATAAGGGTAGGGTTATGTATTGGTACCTGGTATGTTTGATCATTCTGTATGTTCCAATAAATGCTTGCTGAATTAATCCTCAGAAGATATCCCTGATCATTAGAAAAAAATATATTCTTTTTTTTTTTTTTTTTTTTTAGTTCCTGGAAGCTCATTTATTTTCAATATTATTCTTCCAGGGAAAACAATTTTTGTAAATTGCATAGCTGTTGGAAAAATGGTAATATTAGAGTAGTAATAAAATAAGCTATTGGAAAATTAGCTTCCTTTATTGTCTTCTCTTCCCTGCCTTTCCTGGGGCTGTTGGTCTTCTATACAGTTCTACCTCTATATTCCTTGGTTTGTTTTTTTTTTTTTACTTTTATTGCAGGAGTGTATTCATCTTCTTTAACCCGTGCATCAGCACTGCAGCCATCCTCTGTATCTGCATGTCTCCTCAGCCGAGATCTTGGGAAACTTTCCTGTTTCAATGTGCATTAGGTGTATGTATGTGCTTGAACAAATACACTACTGATGAAAATCACGGCCTCTGCCCCCTCCCCACTACTCAAGATAGTTAAAAATCATGGTTTACATACTCTGTGCAATTTTATGTTCTCACATGGCTTTAACTGCTATCTCTCTCTAAACCAAAGAACCCCAATTTATTACTTATACGGAGATATTTATCTTCCATTTCCAATTTATATCGTATGTGCAGGTGCATGTGTGCATCCACGGCACCAGGCTTCTGAGATGAACCTTAGTGTCCCTTGTATTCTCTTCTTCGTGCCTCTTACCCATTTCATGCCTCATTTGCATTGAGGAGTGTATTTCTATCATAACTGTACTCTCCTTGATTCTCATCTACTTCTTTCTTGACTGGATGGTTCTATTTGCTCCCCTCCTCTTCTGATGGGAATTTCTATCACTTCCCAGTTACCTTACTTCTTCATGTTGCTATTAGAACTATTTTTTGACAATCACACTTCTGCCTTTAAAAGTTGGTAAGTTGTCAGTATCTAAGCAAACCAACCAACAAACCTTAACGTGGCACATAAAATCTGATACAAAGTGGCCCACATGCACCTCAACACACTCCCTTCTCTGCTTGCCACACATTATTACTCCAGAAAAAAAATATGCATGGAGCCTAGCACATAGTAGACACCCCATGAATGATTGTTCATGAATAAGACTCAGTTTAGGTACCAAAAGCAATTTAAAAATAAACTAAAAATAGACAAATAGAAATGTGTGAATTCTGTAGTGATGTAAGCAATGGTCTAATTAATTGGTTCATAGACTCCAGCATCAGAATTACAGAGTGGGCTTGTTAAAACCAGAATCGCTGGGGTGGACCTCAAGTGTCTGATTCAGCACATCTGGAATGGGGTCTAAGACAAGGTCCCATGATGGTGATGCCTCTGGTCCAGGGGCCACACTTTAAGATCTGCTGGTCTAGTTAATACCATTTAAATTGTCAACTAAACTGAAAGTCATTAGTTTTGCTGTTATTGTTGTTGTTGTTCTCCATCTACTTAAAGGGCCTACTCTTGTTCATGGCACTTGTGTACCATCTACATGATTTCTATTGTATCTTGAAGTCTTCCAAACCTCCTGTGATGGTTAATTTTATATATCAACTTAGCTAGGCAGTGGTACCCAGATATTTGATCAAACACCAGTCTGGATGTCTCTGTTAAGCTCTTTTAAAAGATGATGTTAACATTTACCTCAATAAAGTTTGAGTTAAGCGGGATTACCTTCCCTAATGTGGGTGAGCCTCATCCAAATAGCTGAATGCCCTAAGAGAAAAAGACCCAGCCCCCTGAGGAAGAGGAAATTTTTCCAGCAGTTGGCTTTGGCACTCCAGATGCAACATCCCCTCTTCCCAGAGTCTCCAGCCTGACAACCTACCCTGCAGATTTCAGACTTGCCAGCCCCCATAATTGAATGACTCAGTTTCTTAAAGTAAATCTCTTTCTCTAGCCCTTTCTCTCCCCCTCCCCCACCCTCTCTCTCTTTCTTTTTCTCTCTCCATATAGACTTCCTAAAGTTTCTGTTTCTCTGGAGAGCCCTAACTAATATGCTCACAATGTCCTTGTTCACCATAGGCTGCCACAGCATTGGGAATCACTTGGTAGCTACTCTTAGTCTTTTGCCAGGCCTCTGTAGAGTGACTTGATACCGTAAGGACTTTTTTTTTTTTTTTTTTTTTTTTTTTTAGTATTTTGGATAGATATGATATAAGGACTAAGATTTAAAAAAAGTACTATTCAAGTGTCAATTATACATATGGGCCTTAAAATTTCTAATCTTTGTTTAGACTAACAAATCCTACTGTTTTTTAAATGACATCTGTTAATCAGAATACTAAGCTAATAAACAGAATATAGAAGAAGCAGTACACTTTTTAAAAAATTTCTATTTAAGAGCTAACATTTTTAATTGGTAGTTCAAGGTTAATTAGGAAGGGAGACAAAATTAATGGTCATGATGGAGTGGAGTTGTATCTTTTTTGCTTTTATAAATATACTGATTTCAAGTAGAAATTAAGTGCTGGAGAAACAAAATGGAAAAATAATGACAAAATGCCCCTATCTCAAGCTTCTTGGTTCATTGTAAGAAAATTATTTTCTCATTTTCTCTTAGTTGTAGGCACTTCAGTGGCTTAATTACATTTTAGCAGAAACAAAGCATCGACAAGCATTTTGTCCAATTTCACACTAAGGAACATGACCATTATATATACATTTTTCTTTTCTCCAGCTTATATCAATAGGAATGTAAGGATTACACAAAATAATTGCATAAATGCTTACTTCCTGCCAATATAAAATGTCACTGAACACAATGGCAGGGTCTTTCTCCAAATCACTGCTGACTTTTTGGTCTGACCTATGAACGTAAATCACATAAGCTACTTAAAGTTGGAATAATGATCTCTGGAGATTAAAATGATGAAAGCCCTAAGGCTGGCCTGATGCCAAATTTTGATTTCCTGATCGACCTTTGGGGCATAGTGTGGCAAATTTTGGAAAATTGGTCTCCTTTTTTGCAATTCACCCCAATTTAGCTACTGTCATATTTAATATGTGGCAAATTTTTGGCCAGGTAATGTACTCTAAGAACCATGACACTCTGGTATCGTTTTCCCATTTATTAATAATGAGGCTGTGTAGACTAGAGGGTAGGGTGCAGATTTTGAGTAGACAGAAGAATGGTCCAAATTCCAGATTTTCTTTCAGTGACTTAGGGCAAGTTAATTAGCATCTGAGTACAAATTATGAATAAAGTTGTGAGAACCTCTCAAATAGTATTATGCATATCAGAGGCCTAGTTCACTACTGGTCACTGTTGTATCACTTAGGAGAGTCATGCATTTCCACTTCAATGTCTCCTAGACATCCCCAGTTTTACACCCCAATACTAGACTCCTGATCTCCAGCCCCTGCAATGTTTTATCTCAGTTGATCTTAACTCCATCCTACAATTGCTCAGCCTCACTATTTTCATTCCCCACAGAAATGTTTGAGAAAGCTTTTAGATTTCATTCCCCACTTGCAGCCACTTTGTTGCAAGCTATCACCATTCTGCTAGCTGACTGCAATAGCTCCTGAGTCTTCTCTGTGCATTCATCCTTCAACCACTAGAGTTACTTTTCTAAAGATTTTATTTTTTAATTCTTATTTATTTATGATAGTCACAGAGAGAGAGAGAGAGAGAGGCAGAGACATAGGCAGAGGGAGAAGGAGGCTCCATGCACCGGGAGCCCGACGTGGGATTCGATTCCGGGTCTCCAGGATCGCGCCCTGGGCCAAAGGCAGGCGCCAAACCGCTGCGCCACCCAGGGATCCCTAGAGTTACTTTTCAATAGAGCCACCATAGTGGTCTTTCAAAAATGTATGACAGATCATGTCACACCTACTCATGAACCGCCAGTGGTTCTGCATTTTCCTCAGAGTAAATGCCCAAGGCTCCAAATGGCTCACATGGCTCCTTCTGCTTTGTCCCAAACTGTATCTACTGCATCAGCACTCTGTGATCTTATATCTACCTCTTCTCTCCTAACACTTTTTTTTTTTAGAGAGAGAGAGAAAGAGAGCGAGGGGGGGTGGAGGGGGGTTGCTGAGGCTGACGTGGGGCTTTATCTCATGACCCTGAGATCATAACTTGAGCCAAAACCAAGAGTCAGATGCTTAACTGACTGAAACACCCAGGCATCCCTCCTCTCTCTCTTTCTCTCTCTCTCTTTTTTTTGCAGGCTCACTCCCTCTCTCCCTTAACTTGTGCTCACAAATCACCTTCTCAGGAAGGCCTGTCTTGACCATGGTACTTTGAATTCCTGTGACTTTGCTATACTTCTCCATATTATTTACCACCTTCTAACACATCTGATAATGTATTATTTACCATGTTTGTTATTTATTTTATCACATTTACTGTCTCTCTCTATATGCTAAAGTATAAAGCCCTCAATAGTAAGGTATTTATCTTTTTCATGGACACATATACCCAGTACCTAGCACAGTGTCTATACATGGTAAGCTGATACATTATCTTATATATAATCAATATCATGTTGGTTCACCATCAATTTAAAGATACACAGAACACTTTCATTTATATTATTTTCTTTGAATTATAACTTGTCTTCTCCAAAAGTACACTGAGTAAATTATGTAATCTGGATTCAAATTCATGCTCTCATGCTCTTCCTATTTTTCTTTCTCCATTACTGCACTTCCCTAGGAAAGGCAATGGGAAAGCATATCTGAATTTAGATCAAAGATTAATATGATTTAATCTGTGCTTTAGGAAGGATCACATAGGGAAATTATGTAATGATACTGGGGGGAAAAGAGGCTTTACAAATGTCAAGGAGGCTTGAACTAAGAAACATTGTGTGAGTCTTTTTAGTGTAGAGTCTACAGGACTTTGAAACTGGGCTTGAGTGGCTAGAAATAAAGAAAATTCAAAGATGACTAAAACTTTGAGCCTGAATAATTAGACAATGGAACTACCAAAAAAGTATTCACTTTCAAGAGGATCAAGGAAACAAGTTTAGTCAATGGGACGAAGTCCTTTCTTTGCTTAGAAGTTAGTTATTAGTGAGATACAAGAACCTCTCTGTTCAGTCTAGACAACTTTCCTAACATTGTAGCAGATTTAATGATTGAAATACTCTGTTGATTTAAGATATACTTCAAAATACTTGGGGAAAAGGAGGTGAGAATCCTTTTGGATAAGAAAATACTGTGTTTGATGTAGAAATGAGAATTGTGGTACATAAATACACATTCTATTTTCTGATAGGTGATGTCATTTTGGGGATCACCTTATCAACTTTTTTTCTATATTGATTTCTATATTGATTGATTGTTTGGTTTTTATTTTGCCCTTATACCTTATAGTTCAAACTATGAAACTCGGTTAATTAATATTCTATAATTTACCTTTAAATGCTTTTTTATTATACAACTGGAAGAAATAGTACAATGAATGCCATACACTCGCAATTTGGCTTCAATAATTATCAACTCTTGACTAACCTTATTTCATGTATTCATCCATTCCTTTTTCTCTCCTCAACTGGGTAATTTTGAGTTATATTCTACACATTATATATTTTGTCTATCAATATCCAGCATATTTATTAAAGATAAGGGGGATGCCTAGGTGGCTCAGTGGTTTAGCACTTGCCTTTGACCCAGGGTGCAATCCTCGGTCCCGGGATCAAGTCCCGCATAGGGCTCCCGGCATGGAGCCTGCTTCTCCCTCCTCCTGTGTCTCTGCCTCTCTCTCTGTGTCTATCGTGAATAAATAAATAAATCTTAAAAAAAATAAAGATAAATATGCTTTTAAAGAATCACAATGTGAATAATTTCTTAATATCAGTAAATATCCAGTTTTATCAGTATCCTAATAAGCATTATTTATTCAAATATGATTGAGTACCTCCACTTAAAGCTAACATTTATCCTCTTATTCCATATTTTATTTTGGCAATATCTGTAAGGTGATTTTCCAAATTAAATGTTTTTTCAAATAACCTGCAGTCTCCTCAAGTAATAAATGGTATATGAAGTTCAATAAAAGAAGGGACCATTGTATATTTGTTCATCAGTTATCACCAGCTCTTAGAACATTATTGGTACATAATTATTGACTTAATGAGTGAAGATTCTATCCATCATTTGTATATTTTGTCTTTTTAGCTCATATTAATTATCATTATATACTAGGTTTGTCTATTAGGCCATAATGTTCTTCCATTACTTTGATTCTTTTGATTTTATTGTTTTAGTGACAATGCTTTCACTTTGATTAACTCTCTTACTTATTTCTCTTTTCATAAAAAACTTTGAAATCTTTCCTATATATAAATGTATCCATTTATATAAGTTATATATGTATATAAATTTTCTTTCTCTCTTTTTTTTTTTTTTTTTTTTTTTTTTTTTTTTTTTTTTTTTTTAAATTTTTTTTATTTATTTATGATAGTCACACACAGAGAGAGAGAGAGAGGCAGAGACACAGGCAGAGGGAGAAGCAGGCTCCATGCACCGAGAGCCCGATGTGGGATTCGATCCCGGGTCTCCAGGATCGCGCCCTGGGCCAAAGGCAGGCGCCAAACCGCTGCGCCACCCAGGGATCCCCAATTTTCTTTCTCTCTTAAGGAGGGAAAGACAACTTTCTTTTTGACAGCTATTTCCCCTCTAAGTTGTAGGATTACCATAAGTAGCCAAGTAGAAGTATGTATCTTTCTGTAGCCTTTAAAAAAAATAAAAGACTTATTTATTTATTTGAGAGAGAGACAGATGAAGCAAGAGCGCTAGTGAGTAAGAGGAGGGGCAGAAGGAGAGAACTCTTAAGCAGACTCCTTGCCAAGTATGGTGCCCAACGCTGGGCTCCATTTCATGACACCTGAGATCATGACCTGAACCAAAACCAAGAGTTGGATGCTGAACCAACTGAGCTACCCAGGCTTCCATTTTTGTGGCTTTCTTAAAAGGAAGGAGGTTTTTTGTAATTCCCCAGCAAAATTCTCTTTGCATCATTAGTCTTATGTGGGTCATTTACTTATTCCTGAACCTGTCTCTGTTTCCAGAGAGATCCCAATGATGATGACTTAAAATCACAACCAAGACAAATGAAGCCAATGATTGTTTTAGATGAACACAAGGCTTGCTCCGAAACTGTAATGTTGATATGTAAAATGTGGTGGGGAAAAGGTATAAGGGATATTTAGAAAGAGTGAATTACAATGGTGAACACAACGTCTTTAACAATGTTTTTTTAGTATTAAATATGTGTATATTTATCATATACATATTTAATATATTTTTATAATATATAAACATGCATTATACATGAGAACTTACAGATTCATATTCTGATGGGAAATATGAAGTCTCTGGATGAGAAAACAGATCACTTATTAGTTTATTTATTATCTTAGTGCTGGTTCAGAGCTCCCATTTCCATGAGGCAATACGGTAAAAGCCTGATGTACATATGGTGGGATTACATCTCAGGAGATGAACTTTAAAATTATGAGACTCCAATCTCACACAGAGAGGCTGGCCTCCCAACCCATCTGGCCTGTGCAGGGAGGGAGAAGGAAACCTTTATACTGCAGAGTATACAATTCTTCTCCAGGGAGGTGGAGGAAAAGTTCTCTGGACTCCCTGCAATATAAGCAAATGGCTCCAGGGGAGATATCTCTAAATCTCTCTGGAGCAATACACCGTCTCTAGCTTCTAGCATATTTGTTCTCCATCACCCTTTAACCAATACCCTTTGCTCAGAAAGCTCATATTGCCCAAAATGTAAAAATACTTTCAGAGAATCATCTCCCAACATTTAATAGCTCACCAAGATTCTCAAATAGAGATTGTAGAGCTTCATGGAAATTTCAGTCTGGTATATTAACAATACTACTTACTTTAATTATTTTTAAAGATTTTATTTATTTATTAGAGAGAAAGAAAAAAATGAGCAGGGGGAAGGGCAGAGGAAGAGGGAGAAGCAGACTCCCTGTCTGCTACCATAGTACTGGATCACCCAGGAAGTCTGTGTCATTCTATTCTTCTCCATTAATAAATTTGAGAATATAGTCAATTGTCATGGGTATTTGTTTAATTTACCAGAATCTACTCCAAACCCTTAGTTTGGGTTCTCATTTAGTGAAAGGTTGTAAGATTAACTTGTGGCTCTCTTGTTCTTTATCACCAGTGACTCTTTCCTCTGCCTGGTACTGTAATTGTGATGTTTACCTGATGATGTCCTTGACTACATTGTGATCTCGTTGAAGGGGTAATGTGGCTATGTATTTTATTCACTTTTGTATCTCTGATGCTAAATCCCAAGTCTAGGGTTAAATACCTCAATAAATATCCTTAAAAATATTTTTAGGGGATCCTTGGGTGGCTCAGCAGTTCAGCGCCTGCCTTTGACCCAGGGCGTGATCCTGGAGACCTGGGATCGAGTCCTGCCTCAGGCTCCCGGCATGGAGCCTGCTTCTCCCTCTGCCTGTGTCTCTGCCTCTCTCTCTTTCTCTCTCTCTCTCTCTATGTCTATAATGAATAAATAAATAAAATCTTTAAAAAATATATTTTTAATTAAGATATTCATTACTTAAAGTAACATTCACCCATTTTAGGTGTACAGTTTAATGAATCTTACTAATTAAATATAGTCAGGTAACCAGCCCACCACCTAGATATAACCCAGATCTCTCTCCGTAAAATATGTCCTTATGGCCCTTTGCTGTTGTTGCCCACCCCTGAACCCTGGCTAACGTAACTACTCATCTGTTCTAAAAAAAAAGCAATTTTGCCTTTTGCAGAATTTCACGTAAAAAAACCCCCAATACATGGCATTCAGGGCTTTTATGTTGTGTTGGACTGTTTGATATTCTCTATCAGGTTCCTGGGGTGTATGTTCTCTCTTTTTTGAATTTTTTTCATTCTATTCCTCATCTTGAGTAGTGTCATGGTCTTTCACACTTGGAAGTTGAAGTCTTCTATCAGCACTGATAAATAAAATCTGAATTGAATTTGAAGTTAAAGAAGGACTTTGTATAGGAAGAAGCAAAGTTTTGTGTTAAAATTTTATGTACATATAGTCAATAGGACTTGACTGATGAAATATGAGAGATAAGTAAAGGCAGAGAATTGAAGTATAATTCTGAACTCCGTGACTTTAGCAATGATATGAAAGTCACGGAATTAAATGAGCTATTACAGAAGAGCAAATTGAAGCAGGCTTTTAAAATAATGCACTTTTAACCTATTTAATGAGCCTTTCTAAATTCTTGATCAAAGGAGTACTATGATAAGAATTTCATGTTAAGAATATCTTAGAATCATAAGAAAGGTCTGAAAGGGGCTTTGGATCATTTCTAGTTCAATTTCTGTACTGCATTAGTAAAGTAGTTAATATCAGAATAAGCTCTTCTGAATCTAGGATTGATCATGTTATGCTGTAATTGTCATTTAATCAGATTGAATGTCTTCTTATGGTTTCATTCTATACGACAAATTAACATCTTCCCCTTCTTCATTAAAATGATTTTCCTTTCTCTGCTTTCCTTAGAAATCCTGTTCCTTTTTCTCCATCAAACCATGTCTATTTCTCAAAGGCTTCCCAGACAACCGCACATGCTCTACTCATTCTAAAAGTCCATCCTTTCCATTGTATGAATTTCTGATTCCAGAGAGCTATGTAATTGCCTCTGTATGTTTTTGTACTTCTGCTATTTATGCTTTATTAGATTTTTAAAAAGGTAACATTTATCAAGTACCATGTACAAGGCTTTTCACTTTTTTTTTTTTTTGGCTAAGTCTCTCACTTAATCCTCACAATGGCATTAGAGGGTAGTATTCTACTTCTCCAATTGAACATAGAGACAGGAAGAGATTAGGTACCTGAACACTGGTCACACAATTAACAAAAGGCAGCATTTGTATTCATCAAAGAAGAAAATGCACATAGAGTTCTCTGTGCAAGCTGTACACCTCCATGTATGTAGTTATGGTAAGAATCATTTATACTTCCATCTCCTCTGTTAGATATGAAATGACTTTAGTGGTAGAGCTCTATCTTTTTTCACTTTGCAATCTCCCAGGGTTTATTCTTATGTTCCCAGTGTTATTCATACTTAGTTTTGAGTGACCAGATGATTATCTTTTCCTAGAATAGCAATTGTTTCATGACTTGATGTAAAGCAATAGCTGATCTGACATTTGCTAGCAAATGCTAGCAGCAGTGCAAGCCAAACCATACTGCTTATCAAGGTCCAGCAGAGCCCTGGTCACTGAGGCAGCGACTGTTCTTTCAGCCGATTACTTGCCACTTCACCGCCACCGGCAGTTACTTTACGTAGCTTGGCCTGGCTGTTCTGTAGCTTGCTCTTTAATATAGATCATTTACCAGAAGTAAACCTATCTTACAATGGTCATCTTTCAAATGACTTTGAGAGAGACTCAACGCAGTAATTATTCAACTTTATTGCCTCACTGACTAAAGAATTTTTCGCTTTCATGGGCTGCCAAACTATATACAGAGAAAGTGCTGGTGGCATGACCAGAAAGAAGAGCCAGAAAAGCAAACTCCTCTCCCTGGAGCCTCTACTAAATAGCTGGCTTTTAGATTTCTGTGTTTCAAGTAACTCTCTGATATTGGCAGCTGTGATTAGGTATTTGACCCCCTTTATCACCTGTTCATGTTAACACGGAGGTTCACAGTGTTGTTTCTTGTCACAAGAACTACGCTAAGATAGAGGAGCCTAATTGCGTATTTTGTCATGCTGATATTAACGACCCAGAGGGAGGCAGAGAACCAAAACAAATTGAGTAGAGAGAATATTTTACCAAGGTGGCAACCCATGGCGCGGAGTGCTCTGGAAAGACGTGATTTGGGCACAACCAGCCAGGTCTCAGATGTATTTGTTACCACGTGTTTATGCTGTCTGTGGGCAACAGGTGCCTGAGGTATCATTTGAATGGGGACAGACCGCTATTTTTTTGATAATCCAGGGTTACCATTATCAACAGATACAAGCGTATTAAGTGCATCTTAAAAGAACACACCAAGTACGTAAGATAATAGTTATTTGATCCTTAATGAAGACTTTTATCTCATTTTCTATTACTCTGACAGTGTATTATATTGCATTAGGCCAATTTGACTTACAATTTTGTGGAATACAACAGCATTTAAAATCATTCCAGGAAATCTGGTCTGCCTTACACGATTTTGTACTTAGCTGTGGAGGATATAGTGTAAGATTTAAGGCAGTTGAAAACAAAGTACCCAGCAGGCGATTTCAAGGCTATGGGTTCTATTTCGTTTGAGGATGAAATGAAAGAAATATGTTCCTGTGAGATATCTGTATGAGATTCAGTGATAAGTATAATCTCAACACAAGAGGTGAGGAACTAATTAGAATTAAGGAGAGGGGAGGGTTAATGCTGCAGCTCTGAGTCTTCCTTTGCAACGGATAGCAGAGGGATAGGTAATAGGAATGGCTCGCCAAAGTAGGGATGCTAAAAAGGCTGATGTGGCTGAGCCAACTTAACAACAAAAACAGAAGAGTATTATTTGCTGTATAAAAACTTTATCATATAAAGCTGTTGAAAGCAATGAGATTTCACATCAGGATTTTTAGGGGTCTATATATTCTTTTCTTGGGTAATCTTAAAAATGAAATCATCATATGCACTGTACATGTCTATGTACATGTATAATATAGTAATAATAGTTCCCCCAAAGAATTATTGCAGGGAGTTAACATATGGATGTTATAATTGACTTTCTTATATATTTTAAAGCAACAAACTTTTCTTAGGTTTCTAACATTATGCTTGACTAATAAATAAACTAAAATTTGACTAAAAATAAACTAAACCAAGAAGGTAGTATGTGATTTTTATATATGACAAGATTTATGGCCACATCCCGCACATGATGGCTTCTTTAGTCCAATTTCAAGATATAGGCAATAAATCCCCCTTCCTCTGAAAACATCTTTTAAAGCTCATAGACAAGACTAATATATAACCTATATATATAGGCTATGTAATATTATAAAAGAAGGGGGCTATTGATAGGAAGCCTAAAAGGAGTAGCAATAATAAGACACGACAGGGCAGCTGGGGTGGCTCAGCGGGTTAGCGCTGTCTTCAGCCCAGGGCGTGATCCTGGAGACCCAGGATTGAGCCCCATGTCAGGCTCCCTGCATGGAGCCTGCTTCTCCCTCTGCCTGTGTCTCTGTGTGTCTCTCAAGACAAATCTTTAAAAAAATCTTTAAAGAAAATAAGATATGACAAATAGAAATATTTGTACATACTCTCTGTTGAGAAAATTGTGTGTAGGTTTGGTGGGGGAAGAGTTCAGAGACTGGTTAGTTCTGCCTTTCATGCACCATGGAATAAGGGAAGGTGGAATAGTTGTCTTTTATTTGCTGAAGTTGTAAGTGAAATGGTGTCTTTATTTTAATCTAAATCAGAAAATGCAGTTCATGCTGACATAAGGTAAATATTCTACAAGTGGCTGCACTGTTTTATGTTCCCATTGAAATAGGGTTCTTTTTGGTTTCCCTGAATCCTTGCCAATACTTGACAACTGTCTGGTGTTGAATATCTTCATGTGTGTATTGGCCATTCCTATATCTTTTTTGGTGAAATAACTATTCAAATATTTTGACCACTTTTCATTGGGTTGTTTATCTTCTTAATTATTGAGCTGTAAGGGTTCTTTATATATTTTGGATAGAAGTTCTTTATTGGATATGTGATGCTCAACATGTTTTTTTAGTGTGTGGCTTGTCTTTTTAATTACTTTTTTAAAAAGATTTTATTTATTTGAGAAATAGAAAGAGAGAGGGAGATAGCAAGCGAGCAAGAGAGAGAGAGAGAGAAAGGGAGAGGGCCCTCAACTGGCAGAGGGAAAAGCAGACTCCCTCCTGAGCAGGGAGCCCGATGCAAACCTTCATCCCAGGACCCTGAGACCATGACCTGAGCCAAAGGCAGACACTTAACTGACTGAGCCACCCAGGTGCCCCTACTTTCTTTCTTTCTTTCTTTCTTTCTTTCTTTCTTTCTTTCTTTCTTTCTTTCTAAGATTTCATTTATTCATTCATGAGAAACAGAGAGAGAGAGAGAGAGAGAGAGGCAGAGACACAGGCAGAGGGAGAAGCAGGTTCCATGCAGGGAGCCCGACGTGGGACTCGATTCCAGGACTCCAGGAACACACCCTGGACTGAAGGCGGTGCCAAACCTCTGAGCCACCTGGGCTGCCCACCCCTACTTTCTTGATGATGTAGTTTGATGTACAAAAGTTTTGAATTTTGATGCAGTCCAAATTATTGTTTCTTTTCCTCGTGTATTTGATGAATTCAAATAATCATTACATAATTCGAAATGACCAAAATTTACTTTTACATTGTCTTCTAAAAGTTTAAAGTTTTAGTTCTTATATTTATATTTATGATACATTTCAAGTTACCTTTTATGGAGTGAGGTAAGGGTTCAGATTCATCCTTCTGCATGAGGATGTTTGTCTTAGCACCATTTGTTGCAACGACTTCCTTCCTCCATCAAATTGTCTTAGCACCTTTGCTCAGTAATAATTACTTGTTGGGCACAATTCTCATTGAAAATTAATGTGCATATATTTGGTTACTGTATACTGCAGTCAATACCCTCATCATGTTCACAAAACAACCTAGAGGTAAATGTTAAATCTATAAATTTAATAATATTCAAGACATTGTGCAATTGTATTAAGTGTTTGCTATTATAGAGGCCATAACAAATGCAAGAAAGATATTAATCACTTAATAATATAATGTATATATGGTTATGAACTATGATAAGTACTAAAATGATTTTTATTATCAAAACAGTAGTTCAATGGTAAAACTACCATCAATTGCACTTTTCTTATAGTACTGAAATATTAATTTTTATACTGATTTTATAAATTTTAAAGCTAGAAAATATTATGATCATATTAACAACTGGCTATGTGGGTTATAAAAAGAAACTACATAAATAAAGTCATTTGCTATGGTCTGAATATTTCTGGCTTTCTAAAATTCTTATGTTGAAACATAAGCCTTAAGGTGGTTTTAGGGGATGGGTCTTATGGATGGTGATTAGGTCATGAGGATGATGCACTTCTACATGAGATTAGTGCCTTTATAAAGGAGACCTGAGATAGCTTCCTCATCCCCTTCTGCCATGTGAAGACACAATAAATCTGCAACTTCGAAGAAGCCCTCTGTGCTGACACCCCAATGTCAGATTTCCAACCTTCAGTATTGTAAGAAATATATTTCTATTTTTTATTAGCTACCTAGTCTGTGATATTTTGTTACAGAAGCCCATGTGGACTAAGGCATCCTCTAACAGTTCAGTGAAGATGAATTTATTCACCAAGTTTTATTGAGCACTGAGCTAAGCACTGAGGATTTATGATATTCTTTTATAAATGTTTGCATTGTAATTGTCCTTTGAAGGTTAAAGCCAAGACTTTATTCGTATGACTCTGGGCAAGTCACTTAACTCTTTTTACCCCAGTTTTCTTTTTCTCTTGAGTGGGGATACTAATTATATTGATCTCACCAGGTTGTTGTAAAGATTAAATGAGTTAATATATATAACATACTAAAAGTGACACTTCACTCACAATAAGAGTGAACTGTTATTGCTCACTTAAATGTAAGCTTTTTGAGAGCAAAGATTTTTGTTACTTTAATTCATTTATATATTCTAATTTCCTAGAAACACGTCTGACACAAATTTAGGGTTTAACTATTCGTTGAATGGGTAATAGAAGATATGGAATGCTAGTTTTCATTAGGGCAAATCGTAGGAATTTGTTAGACTAATGGCTTATGCCACTGAAAGTCTTTCCCATGTCCTTCACCTGTTATAATTTCCAAAGTGTATGACATGTCAACAGAATGCACAGTTAGAATTACCTTTGTAAGTCATAGATTTGGAGCAATGTTACATTGTGGAAGTTTTATACAGACACATGGACTAAATTGAGGTAAGTGTAGAGAAAGACACAAATGGATTTGGGGCAAAACAAAACAAAACAAAACAAAAACCAGAAAAAACCCCACTCTCCCAGAATACCTGTTTAAGGATTTCAAAGATTTTAAGGGAAAATCTTGTCATCACTTTCAGGTGGTAGTTGATGTTGTGAAAAGAGTTTAAGAGACAAAAGAAGAGTAAGAATGGGAAGTCTCCTTGGTTTCCACAAAGCTTCCTCTAAAATTATTGAGTCTCCAATAACATTTAGGATGGTTTGAGAGAAGAGTCAGTTTCTAGAAACAAATTTAAATGTGAATACCACTGTAAAAGACGCCTTGGAAACTCTCATTGCTCGACACTCTGAGCTAAAGATCCAGTCAAGTCTAGATTCTATCAAAGGAAGATTCTTACTTTAAAAGGAAAAAGAAATTTGATCACTTCTGAGTGTAGGCAAAGTCAATTGCTGAAATGAATTGGAAAAGGACACAGTTTCAAGAAGAAAGTGAGAGTATCAAAGTTGGTTCTTTCAATATGCTTCTTGACAGATGTGCCATCTCTGAGCTGCTTTTCTTGAGGTAGTTACGAAGTGAGTGTCTGACAAAGAAGGGCTCTCATGTGCCTCCCAATGTGGAAGGTGGCTTCTAATTGCATTTGGTTACTTTGAAAAGCTGTAGTTCTTGTGGTTTGAGCTTTTGGGGTTTTCAGGAAAAAGTTTGAGGAAATCTAATATACTTATTTCCAGAACCTGGAGAGACAGATATCATCAAAATACGTCCAGGGTATCCTTTATGAAAACTAAAATTTAATGCTAACTATCTCAGGAGTGAGTCATTTAATGATTTAAGATGTTTCATTGCAATCTAGGTGAATATTAATTTATCATCATCTTTTCCCCATTATCTCAATGGGCTTGTTTCAGTTTAAATATATGTATATCGATTTAAGCTTTGTTTTGGAAGGATTATTCTTTTTTTCAGATCAGTTCTGTGACCCTGTCCTCTGCAGGCAGCAAGTTAATGAAAAATATGGCTGAGATTTTCCTGAGAAGCTTACTATTTGCCATACTGGATACTGAGTAAGAAGAGATGAGGATCCTAGTTCTAGTAGTTATCATAGAACAAAACAAAACAAAACAAAAGCCAAAGGAGTAAGAGAAAGCAGAAAAATTGTAAAGCAAATAAAAGTTTGAATTACTGTTTTAACTGGAGGAAAGAGAGTTTGTGGATTCCACATAACAATAAAAATAATGTTATATGTGCAAAAGTACTTTACATTGTTTATTTTCACACATACTATTAAATTTGATTCTTGCAGCACTATTATGACATAGGCAGGCCAGGGCAGGTTTATATGAACCCCATTTTGTAAGTGGTGAAGCTGTGTGTTGCCTAAGGCTTCCATAACAGATGGCCATAAACTCAGTGGCTTAAAATGACAGAAATGTATTTTCTTGCCCTTCTGGAAGCTTCAAGTCCAAACTCATGTTGTCAGCAGGTCTGCACTCTTTCTGGGGACTCTAGGGGGAAAATCCACTTTTTTGTCTCTTCCAACTTCTGTTGGCTGTCAGCATTCATTGGCTTGTGGCCACATCCATCCCATCTCTGCCTCTGTGGCCACATTGCCTCCCTCTCTTCTGTTCTATATCTCAAACCTCCCTCTACTTTACTCTTACAAGTATGGATTCATGGCCCACTCAAATAATTCAGGATGATCTCTTTATCTCAAGGTTCTTTACAAAATTTTATTTACAAAGACCTACCATACCCGTGTACAAAGTACACTCACAAAATTGTTTGGTTTCCATGTATGTTAAAGAGAAATGAAATGATGTCATTTTAGAAAATTAAGACCTTGGAATAGAGTACAAAGACGAACCAACAAAGATGAAGAGAATGAGAAACTCAGAAGTCAAGTAGTCTTAAGGATGTGAGATTCACGAGCTTAAACCAAAACTTTCCAATTGTTGATCTTTAAAAAGTTTTTAGTATTTTAGTTTCAGTGTATTTCGAATTCTCAAGAAAAATGCAGTGTTTTCCAAGACGGTGGGAAGAAAACAATTCTTTTTTTCTGAACTTCAGGGAATAGAGGGCTTCCGAACACAGTATGGGAAACAGTGCATCTGCTGCTCAACAAAGAGAAATGTAGCTCAATTTCTATAAATAACCTGAGAGAAATGTAGTATGAATAGTTAGTATTTGTTGAGAATTCGCTGTGAGTTAAGTACTGTGTTCAGTGCTTTAGATGAATTAACTCATTTGATCTAACACATCTGTGAGAAAGGTTCTATTACTTTTTTATATTTATATAATACATATAGTATATGAAATTTATATTATTACTTCCCAGCTGAGGATACTGAGGCAGAGGTTTGTTCAGGTTTACACAGGCTTGGCATCTAACGGAGGCAGTCTACCCCATCAAGCCTGTTGTATTCATCCCCATGTCATTCTAATATTAAAATGTTCTAACAGAGCAGTTCCAGTGCACTCGGGTAATTAAATATATATGCAAATCAGGTCTCAAGACTCTGGAAAGCAGCAGCCTGGGTTACTTTGGTCTGTATCTGGCATCAGGGGAGCGAGGCTTGCTTTCAATCAGTCCATCATCGTTTCTGTCATTCACGGCTCTGACATGAAACGAAGCTCATGTTCTGAAGAAGGAAAAGAAACATGTTGCCCTGTTCTCAAGACTTATGTCAAAAATGCCTCAGTCCTCAGGTAATTCACTTGGGCTGGTTCTATTCCTATTTACTTCAAAGCTTCAGTAGAAATGAAAGGGATGCAAAACGGTATTTGGTCTTGCAGAGAGACATCTGGATTCTTCTCCTGGATCTGGTCTTGCTGACAGGAAATGTCCTTTGACAATCACATGGCTCTGCTGAGGTGGAAGGTATTTATTTTCTTTTCTCCTAAATAAAATTCCAATTTTTTTTTTATAAATATCCTCCAGCAAATTTTCTATGGAGCACTTAAAGTTTATCCCCATAGTTAACAACTACTGCCTTGCTCACCATTTAGTTTGGAAGCGAAAGCTGAAATATTTTGCAATGAAGAAGAGGTTTTTAGGTAGAATGAGACTACAGGCCATATTCCAAGGGATGGCATCAAGCTCATAGAATTAAATCAGTTATTGTTTGTAAGTGCTTTACCATATACAAGTGCTTGTCAGCTAACAAAATAAAAATACCACTCGGGAGAGTTTGTCTTCTCCAGAACTAGTCCTGGTGGCATCTGAGAAAATATGAAAGGGGTCAGCTAGTACAGAAGAATACATGTTTGTAGGTGAGCTGAGCTCAAAGTGTAATATGTAATGATTTCTAACTTTTTTAAGCCTTGGAAATTTGGCACGGTGACGGATGTTCCTAAATGATGGCTGGCTTCTATTTAGATGGAAGAAGGGCTCTAAGGAGCCTCAGGAGATATAGAGAGATATTATTATCATTGTTTTTCAGACAAGGAGATTGAGCCTCAAAGAGATGAAGTTTCTTGCCCTAGGTCAGGTGGAGTGTGAAGGCAAAATCATCCCTCTAGGTCCCATGTTAACAGTTCCATCTCAAGATGCTTCCACTGTGCTACTCAAGGCAAATAGGCATGCTCAACAAATATTCTCACTAGAGCAAATATTTGTTTACATTATTTTTTTGATCTTAACAAATTCAGTTCCTCACAAGACAGTAATTCTTGTTGCAAAATTTAAATTGACAGTTTTCCTTTGTTCAAACTAATGTTTTCCATGATAGACTCAGAGAGGTGACAAAATGGTTATTAGCCCGTGTGAGAACTAGGGGAAGTTATGTGCTTTGGGAGGATGGGAATTTATATCTTCTTTTTAAAAATAACTGATGGGAACAGGGAAATAATTTTAAGGTTTGGCTGTATGGGCTCTGGATTCACTCACTTAGCAAGTAATTTTTTGAAAGCCGACTTCTATACCAGTAGCTGTACCGGGCTTGGGGAATACATGTGTCTTGTATTCAGGAAATTCAGGAAGACATGTATATTGTAATGAGTTTACAACCTAATGTACACACAATCTAATCGAGCAACTTGTAGCTCTCAAAGGCACTAGATATTGTAAAAGAAAGCAAAAACTATTTATTATTCAACCACTAAGCTAATGTGTTCAATCGACAGTTAATCTTCTACATTCAAAAGTTATATGTATGTATATAAATAGATATAAATGCATGTGTTATATATATCCGTATTTTCACTTACATTATGTCAAAGTCTGGCCATGAGGAGGAAGAAAAGACTAGGACAATTTATACAAGATATGAAATAATAAAGCTAATAAAAAGCAGACAAAATAAAGCCAATCAAATCAAATTATACTTCTACTATGATCATGATAACTAATGACCATATGTGTAGTCACTATCTGGGTCAGTTACCATGTGTTTTCATACAATGTCATTTGCTTACTTATTGTATATGTTTTCCACTTCAGTAATGACAGAGTTGTATCTTTCACTTAATAATTATGACTAGCTAATACAATAAGATAGGTACCAGGTTCCATTTAATATTAGTCTTCACTAAACAATATTCATGAAAAACTCAGCCCACAGAAGCATCTTACTTATTCTTTCTCTCCATCCCTTGACAATACATATAGGACATTTACCATTAACTATGGCATGTGTCTCCTAACCTTTCCTTAAGACCTAACTATCAGGGAGCCAGAAATAAAACACTGTCAAAGGCCCACAACCTGCTTCCTGTCCAAAAAAACACCAAATTTGCAGAGCGTGGTATATACATTCCAATTTCATAGTTGATATGAGGAAGTGTCATGGAATTAATTTTAAATTGCACATGAGAAGAGTATTCCTAGAGAACTTAAACCTAAATGTGATTTAGAATAACCTAGTAAATCACAAAATTCCAGTAATGGGGTTCACAATTCCCTCATTTTTATCTTTCCGTGACTGTTCTTTACTTCCCTACTTTTTTCTAAAACAGATTTTTACCCCCTGTTCAGTTCTCTGAATCTATTTTTGCTTTTGTATAATGGATAACTTTTAGTTTTAGAAACCAGCAGAGCCTACACCTTATTCTTCAAGATAAGTGGATAAGCAATGAGTGCCTTCAGGCTGCAGTTTTAGAAAAAAAAAACCCTCAGTATGAATTTGTAGAACAATCTGCGTCTTTCGTGTCTGCTATTTTTCACTGAGAGCAAATGGATCTACTTCACCCTTAGACCCCCATCAGGCAAGTTTGCCTTCCTTCTTCCCATCCCCAAGACAAATTAAGAATGCTGAAACCTTTCACTCATAACAAAACAGTGATAAAGCAGGTAACAAGACCTCACATTAATCAGGTCTTTCAAAGAAGAGGCCCCAACCTGTACCCTTTGTCTAGCCTGCTGGTAGGTGGGTTTTTTTCAGACTCTTTTTAGGGTCCTAGCATTCTTTAGTCCCGAAGCACATTCTCCTTGGAAATGTTTCACTTTTCAGACAGCCTCTGTGTTGATCAAAAAACCCAGAGAGCACTACAGAAATCTGAACTTCTAATGATCTTCTTTTATATTTTCTTACAATGGACAATGGCTCTCTCAATACTAATGGCATCAGTACACAAAGAGGCAAGAATGCAAAGGGATGCAGGCTGGAGAAAGAGTAGCCACTGTCACAAGATGTGCCGTATCATCTTGGTGGTATAAAAAAAAAAAATCCTGTTTTCTGTAGCCAAATTGTTGCTATCTCTTCTTGAAAATATTCAAGGTCCCTGCAAACCAACGCTGAGATGAGAAAAGATAAGAGTAGTTGAACAATTTTCTTCTTAGGAAAAAACATTACCGTCAGTTAAGTGTAATACGGATTCTGTTAGTGCTTTTCTATTCCCTTTCACTACCAACGCAACAATAGGCATCCAACTCACTAAATCTGTGAAATTTCCTCCACGCAGCGCTGGACCTTTTCAACGAGGCCATTGCGTGCAATTATGTTGAGTCAAGCGCGCCCTCTACTGATCAATTGAAATATTACCAAATTGATCCTGGATTCACCACATTGCTGAAACCAGAAAGCAAAGATGTTGGGGCAGTTTTATTTGTATGTATGTTTTCTGAAATATCATGTTGTAAGAAAATTATTTTAAAAATTGTATCAGAATTGATAGAGACATAATTAAGTATAAGTCGGTTTTTATGATTTAACGGGTATAAATAATTTACAAATTGGCAGGAAGTTTTTGGAAAAATTAAAATAGCTTTCTTTAACTGCTCCCAAGATTTTTGTGATAAACACTAACATTTTTTTTAACATTTTTTTAAAATTTATTTATGATAGTCATACAGAGAGAGAGAGAGGCAGAGACACAACAGGCAGAGGGAGAAGCAGGCTCCATGCACTGGGAGCCCGATGTGGGATTCGATCCCGGGTCTCCAGGATCGCGCCCTGGGCCAAAGGCAGGCGCCAAACCGCTGCGCCACCCAGGGATCCCCAAACACTAACATTTTAATAATACATGGTAATAAGTTATTATTATAAAGCAGAGATTGGCAAGCTTTTTTTGGAATGATACAGGTGGTAAATATTTTCAGTTTTGCTAGGCATCGTGTCTCTTTTTCAACTACTCATCTCTGCCATGCACAGGTACTCAGTCAATAGTGAATGAATAGGAGTCATGTGTTACATAAAACTCTGTTTACAAAAACAAACTTTAGGCCAGATTTGACCTATAAAGCAGTAATCCTTCAGGTAAAAGTTAATGCAAACACCTCCAAAATGTTGCATTATTTTAAAAAAAATTACCGTGGGGCAGTGGCTGTGATTTTTGCATGAACAATGCTATCACTTTGAAACATTTAGGAGCTTTTCTTTTTGATTAGTTTCCAGACTGAACTGACAAAAAACATAATGAAAAAAAATTATTCACTAAAAATAATAAAAAATTAGAAGTGGCAGGATCTTCAGAGGTTATTTAATACAAATTAAATATAAATTTATTTAATTTACAGAGGAGGAAGCTAAAGCCCAGAGAAATTTCTGAATGCTACTTTAATCACCTGTATTTTTTGAAAAGATTTTATTTATTAATTCATGAGAGATACAGAGAGAGAGAGAGGCAGAGACATAGGTAGAGGGAGAAGCAGGCTCCATGCAGGGAGCCTGATGCAGGACTCGATCCTGGGACTCCAGGATCACGCCCTGGGCCGAAAGCAGTTGCTAAACCACTGAGCCACCCAGGGATCCCATAACCATATGGATTGTTGACTGAATCAGCTTTAGATGATTTTTGGCCATTTTTATAAGATAATGTGTGAAATATGCTTTGAAACTAGAAAGAATTAAACAAATATTATTGTTATTAATATGTTAGGAAAAGAGTGCACCTGGGTGGCTCAGTCCAGTTAAGCATCCTACCCTCTCAATTTGGTCATGATCTCAGGGTCGTGAGACCTAGTCTCATATCAGGCTCTGCACTTGGGTGTGTAGCCTGCTCAGCATTCTTTCTCTCTCTCTCTCTCTCTCAAAAAAATTATATATATATATATGTATATATATATATATAATAAAATGAAATATAGATATATATTTACATGTTAGGAAAAGAAAATAAAGGACATTTTCATTTTCTCTCCCTTTGAAGACCAAATCTACATAAATGATAAAACCACAAGTTAGTAATGTCTTCCTTGATTGGAACTACCCCAAGATTTTTTTAGTATAAACTCAAATAAGTGTTTCATATAAATATCACAATTTCATAGATTTTAGAATTTTTATTGGCAATCGAGTGTCAAGGTGACTGTAATTCACCTTGGTGTATATGAGCAAAATTGTGACTTACAAATGTTGATGCATGATAACCAAAGATAGTTATGTTTTTTCTACTGAAATATTTTTAGCTATGAATGTCATTATATGAAGAGAGAATTTTTGTGACAATCCATAAAACTAAAATTTCCCTGAACTTGATTCATTGCTGCCTAGTCTGACCAAATAGTGAATTTTAAATGTCTCTCAAATTAAAGTTAACAATGAAGACTAGAAAAAAATCAATTCACCAATTATTCATTTATTCAACATTCATTCACAGTAGTGACAGGCTCTATGTTAAATGGTAATGATACATTTCTGATTAAAAAAAAAAAAACCTACCTGGTCATTGCTCTCAGTGAGCTTTCAGACTAGAGAGGAATTATCATTGACAGGGCCTTGAGCTCTGACTTTGGAAACACAAAAATAATCATATCACCAAGTTTGTGCTCAAGGATTGTACATAGGGATAGAGAGAGGATAAGTGAGAAATAATGAGGTGAGGGTAAAAATAGAACAATTATGAAATGAAAATAATAATTAGCTGGCACTAAAACATCATACAGAGAGAATATCTCTTTATGAGACAACTTTGTAGTAGAGTGACTATTTGATCCAGGCCTTGAAACCTGAATAGGATTGAACAAATATAGATGAAGCAAGAGAGGAAAGAAGGAATAGACTTTCCTAACAGTAGAAGGAACATCATTAAAGATCTAAAATGGGTGTATTGGGGGTATAATAAATAAATAATTGGGATTTGAGCATTATGCTTTTGTGAGGGGAGGGTTATGACAAGAGGTTGTTTTGACCTAGACCATGGGGAATATTAAAGATAACGAAAAGGTGTTGAATAGGTAGTGGAGAGCCATTGAATGCTCAAAACTGTGTTTTCGGACAGTAAACTTAAATGGATCAAGTTCAAGGAAATTTCACTTATAATCATAAGACTGGCTATTGTAAACAATGGGAGAAAAGTAACAAAAGCCTGAACTTCCTGGTGGTGTATGTGAATACACAGAAATTCAATCTGATTCCAATGGTGGGGAGAAGTTTTCAAGCCGGATGAGTAATTAACTAAGGAACTGGTTGATGAAGGAGAAATGAAAGTGGCTTTTAGGATTGGTCATACACATGCCTAATTGGTTGGTAATGGCATTAATAGATGAGGAAACAGGAAAAGATATCTATTTGATGGGGAGAACACAAAGTTTTCTTTTGGCTTATACAGTTTGAAGTAAGAATAGACTATCTACATAAATTGTAGGAATTTGCCAAAGTTTCTGATTCTTAAAAGAGATTTAAATTTAGAAGTCGTCTGTACAAAGTGGTAATTGAAGCAGTGGAAAGTGATGTTTTTCCCTTATGGCTTTAAAGTTTTAATTTTAATAGGACGAAACTTTTCATTTTAGTCAAACTGGAGCTATGAAATCTTTGGAAACCTAAGATATAAATTTATATGCACTGCATATTTGATAAGAATCTCTTTGGTGCTTAAATTGGAAGAAATTCCTTTAGAATGACAGCATGTTGGACTCAGCAAGTTTTTTCTTTTTTTTAAATGGGTAGGAAGGAAGAAAAATCAGCTATTAGTTTGGAAGGAATGCTTAAGACCTTGATATATTGGACATGTTACCTACTTGTCAATAGGATGGAATCAAAAGAAAGAAAGAAATGAAAGTCTCTTAAAGGTTCTCTGCAGCCATTATTACTAAGGAACAACAGCATTAAAATCATTTTCAGGAAGTTGAGTTTAATGAGCGTGTAGAGTTTAGAAGAGATGTACATCATCTCTGGTTTTCCAGCTTGTATTTTCATTCCAAGATAATTTCTAACCAGATTTACTAATTTAATCCCTCATAATGTTTTATTAAAGCATTTACAGAGCAGGAAAAGATTAATGGCTAGGATGAAAGCCTCTCATTTAATCGTAGGCACTTAATATTCAGCTAAAAAGGAAGAACAAAGCTTAACCAGAATGGGTAATGTTTTATGGAGTGAAGGCCCAGTAGCTCACTCTGAATGAAGGGAACAAGTCAACATATTAGTGAACAAAATAAAACGCAGTCCAGGATTTTATGAAATGGAAAAGAAAATGGAGAAGGGACCAACGTCATCCGTCCATAATGCCCACAGCTGCATTTCCTCCCTCTTGTCACTTCCTGTTTCCAGGTGAATGAAAAGCAGGGGAATCCAGCCCAATCTTTACACAGATGCTCAGAAGGTCTCAGGTAAGATAGGAAGGGTTCAAGAAAAGATCACACATGGGAAAAAAGAAGAGCTGCCTATGTCTAATGACTGGAATGAGAAAAGATAGGATAACAACTATGAGAAATTATTTTCTTTTAAAAATAAGATAATTAAACTTCCCATGCAGAGCAGTCTGTGTATGATTGCATACCCTGGGAAAAAAGGAAAAATATTCACAACTAATGCCTTGCATTTTCAAAGAAATTAAAGAGAATGTAGAATATATGAAACCATAAAACAGAGATGAAGAGAATATTCTAGAGGATAATTTGAGATAGCTAGAGAAATAAATTGAATATAAAAAGACATAATTTTGGAATGAATTGAAAACCAGCAAGATGGTGTTAAATAGTGTTGAAAATTGAGCCAATGGTAAAGAGAGAGTCTTGGAAGATAATTCAGATTATATAAAGAAGAAAAACAAGACTGAAAGAAATTAGAGAAAATATAATACATATGAAAGATAATGAACCTCATCCTGAAGTTAAAAAAAAACCAGAAAGTATTCCAAAATACAATTTAAAAAAAGTTCTTAAAATGACATTGATGTTATAATATCTGAAAATTGAAATGTACGCCATCCAGAACACTCAACACTAATCTATATCAAGGTAAAGTTACTGATCCTCAAGGAAAACTAAATGATTATTTAGGATTCAAGGAAAAAAAATTCACCTAAAGATCAGGACACTGTTTTCACAATAGCCAGAAGACAGTAGAAGAATATCTGAAGTGTTGTGTAGGAGGTGGGGTGCAGTTTTTTGAAGAAAAATATTTATACCTGAGACGTTTCAGTTGAGGTGTAAATGTTACAGATGAATGGTTTCAAAGATACAAGGGCCCAGGCAATACAGCATCTATGAATTCTTCTTGGATAAAATATATAATAAAGAAATCCAATCCACCAAGAGACTAATTGACATACAGAATTCAAGGTTGGATTTGTAACTGAATTTAACCAGGGCTGATGTTTTGTTAGCTGAGTATAATGCAGAGAAAGAAGTTCAAGGAGCCGACGATATAGGAGTTAGTGATTATAATAATAGGCCATAGAACCTAAGCTGGGTAAGTAAGGAAGGAAGTGAGGACTTGAAATATGTGATAACAGCGTAAAAGAGTGGTCAGGTCTGTGGATTGGAAGTTGTAGTAAATTTTTGGAATGAGGATTATTGGAGTGACAGTTCTAGAGTGTGAGCTCTAAAAACAGGAAATAATGATCACAGAATGTGTTGATTGAAAAAGATTCTGGAGATGATATAGTTATTAGTGGAAGAGGTAGGATGAAGTACAAATGTTTGGAAGCTAAGAGGTCAAGAAAGGGAGTAGTCAAAATGTTGAATCTATAGGCATAGTGAGTCTGTCAAATTGATGATAGGGCTAGTGGTTGAAAGAAAAACACTAGGTAGGTGATAATATTCTCAGTGAATGAAGGATATCAAGTTTGGATGGCATGTGTTCAGAATTTTCAAGTTTTAGGAGGTGAAGATAAATTGTCTAGATGCTGCAAGGAGGAGCAAGTCTTACACTTAACTGACCTCTGGGTTTGGTAGTATGTGTGGAAGTGGGACAAAAATCTCCTGAGAGCTGCAGAAAATCGGTATCCTCAGGAGATAGCCTATATTCATGAGCAAAAAGGAGAAATACATGTTTAAAAAAGAGACTGAAGATATAAGAGATTATGATGTTGAATAAACATTATTTTTAGAGGAGGAATATAAAAGGTTGAGAAGTGAATTATTGAGTTCACATGTAGATATACAAAGCCATATGAGCTTAAAAGTCTGAGTAGGGAGGGATGCCTTATAGAATGGGACATTTTTTTTTAAAGATTTTATTTATTTATTTATTCATGAAAGACACACAGAGAGACGCAGAAACACAGGCAGAAGGAGAAGCAGGCTCTCTGTGAGGATCCTGGCACAGGACTCGATCTGGGGACCCCAAGATCACACCCTGAGCCAAAGGCAGATGCTCAACCACTGAGCCACCCAAGTGCCCTAGGATTCAACTTCTTATAGTGAAAAGGAATGAGGGTATAATGTTGATCTCTCAGGGCAAGAAGAGGGCGGTGGATAACATGTTCTTTTTTTTTTTTTTTTTTGATAACATGTTCTAAAAGACTCCTTCTTGGCACTGACCTGCTAGTTACTTTATTATCACAAGGGTTTGTAGGTACGATTGGATAGGAAAGGAGGTTTTACTAGAACACAGGTTTTTCTCTGGTCCTCATTAAGTTTTATCTTGGGTAACAAGACCAGAAGAAGCACAGTTGTACTTGGGTGATGAAGGAAAATTTTTTGTGCAAAGCCAATGTAACACCGTTATCAAAACCCTAACAAGGCTTACACAAATATGTGAGCACATGTGTATTAACATGTACACACACACACACACACACACACACACATGCCTACATTAAGACCAATCATATTTATGGATAGTAATTCAGGTCTTAAAGCAGACACTAGCATTGATATATGCTAGACACTATATATTGATATATATTATATATATAAAATATAAGAGTATATATATAAAAGAGTATATATATATATATGATTTTATTTATTTCAGAGGGAGAGAGTGAGCAAGTGCAAGCATGAGCAGGGGGAAAAGCAGATTTGAGCCCAATGTGGGGACTTAATCCCAGGACTCTGGGATCATGACCTGAGCCCAAGGCAAATGCTTAACTGACTGAGCCACCCAGGCACCCCATCATTGATATTTTTGATGAATGCTCAAGTCTGATTCATTTTTTAGTGTACATTTGTGGGTTTTTGGATGCCCCACTTTGCAGTTTTCTGACATGGGTGATGCACTCTCCAGCTAACCTTATGTGACTCATCCTCAGAGCCTTTTCTTGGTGGGGTCTGGTTACCTTGGCTGACTCTTCTTTTTGGAATTGATCTTTTAAGAGGACTCAGCCTGCTTAAAATCCCATGCATCAAAGAAAAAGAAGTCGATTCCTTAGCTTTTCTCTTTGTCTTAACATTGCAGACAGCTCATGGCACAGATCTTTTGCATTTATTCTTCAGGCTAAGGCAAAATGCCAGTCTTTTGCCTTTTATATGATGGGGAGTAAGCTTCTAGCTCTACCAATGGTCTTCTTAAATCTCCTTCTAGACTTACGATAAGGGTTGATGGGTGAGAAGAATAACACAGTCCTCCAGTTTTCATTATTTCAGCCTCTTAAGTTGCAAACTGTTTCTTATCCTTGGGTGATTGTAAGCTAAAAAATCTAAAAGAGTTTATGACCATCTCTTCTGCAAACTTTGTACCTTTTGTTTTGTTTCTAAGCCATTTGTAAACTCAGCAAAATTTGGGGCAAAAAAGATATCCATTTTAACATGCCATTATACAATTATTTCTCCAAAGACTAGATAGTCCTTAGGAAAAGACTTCCATTCTCTTTATGACATTCTCAGTCTTAAGTTATGGAGCTTAAATGGGATTAAAAGATAAGTGCTATTTATATGTGAAAAGAATTTATTTCATTTTATTTGACTATAACAGAAATCAGTATAATTAATTGGCCTTTGGTATCAGACAGCCAAGGTTCTAATTCTGGCTCCATGACTGTGACCCTATAGACCATGACCCTTGAGCAAATTGACTAAGTCTTTTATAAAATGGTGATAATAATGGCCTACCTCATATTGTTTTCATAAAGATTAAGATGTAAAATGTTAATATGTTATTAATATTAAAGAAATAATATGAATTTTATAAATCTCTTCCAGAAAATTCTTCACAATATATTTAAATACTATGCTGATGCTGAAACCACACAAAAAATTACAAGAAAACTATAGACCAATGACTCTCATGAACATGAATGCAAAAAAATTCATAAAAACTTTAGTAAATCAAATCCAAAAATATTTATAAAAGATAATATATCATGATTAAGTGGGGTTTATGCAAGAGTGCAGCTTTGTTTAACATTTGCAATTTAATCTACATAACCCGCCACATTAACAGATTACAAAAGAAAAACAATACGAATGTCTAATGCAAAAAAAGCTTTGACAAAATCCAACATCCATGTCCAATAAAAGTTCTCAGCAGAGAAGTTTCCTTAACCTGATAAGGGCATCTTTGAAAATCCTGTTGTTAACACAAAACTTGAGGATGAAAGACTAAATGCTTTCTCTCAAAAATAGAAACAAATCAAAGATATCTGCTTTCACTATTTCTATTCAATCTTGTACTAGAAGTACTTGCCAGTGCAATTGGAAAGAATAACAAATAAACAGTATATAAATAAGAAAGGAAGTGGTAAAACTAATTTTATTTACAGATTACGTGAAACTGAATTCAATTGTATTTCTTTTTTTTTTTAGAATTTTTATTTATTTATTAATGAGAGACACAGAGAGAGGCAGAGACATAGGCAGAGGGAGAAGCAGGCTCCATACAGGGAGCCTGATGTGGGACTTGATCCCAGGTCTTCAGAATCACGCCCTGGGCTGAAGGCAAGTGCTAAACCGCTGAGCCACCCAGGCTACCCCTCAGTTGTATTTCTACATGTGGGCAATGAGCAATCAGAAATAAAATTTTAGAAAGTACATTAAAATAGCGTTGAAATAATTCAGAATGCATTTAACAAAAGATGTGTAAGACTTATACCTGGAATACTATTGAGTGCTAAGATAATTTAAAGAAGACTCAAATAATTGGAGAAATATATTGTGTTTAGATTTAGATGACAATATTGTGATCAATTCTTTCTAAATTGCTTCATATATTCAACACAATCATAAAATCACAGAAATTATTTTTCTAGAAATTTCAATTTATATAGAGATGCAGAGGATCTAGATATTATTAAAAAACTAAAAAAGAAGAAATTTGGAGGTCTTCTCTACCTGCTTTCAAGACTTACTATAAACCTGCTGTAGTCAAGAGAGTGTGATATTGTAACAGATCTGAAATTAATAGACAATACAATAATAGTAGTGGACTTTAGTACCACACTTTCAACAATGGATAGGTTATCTAACCAGAAATCATAAAAAAAACATTGGATTTGGACTATACTTTAGACCAAAATGACCTGAAGACGTACACAGAACATTCCATGCAATAGCAGGAAAATACAGTCATCTCAGGCACATAAAACATTCTGCAGGATAGATTATACATGATATCATAAAACAAGTATCAAATTTAAAAAGATTGTAAGCATACCAAGTATCTTTCCTTGACTATAGTAGAATGAAACTAGAAATCAGTAGCAGAAGGAAAACTAGAAAATTCATAAATATGTGAAAATTAAACAACACCTCCTGAATGCCAGTGGCTCAAAGATGAAACCAAACGGGAAATAAAAGTGTATCTTGAAACAAATAGAAATGGAAACACAACACAGCAAAACTTACTCGCTGCAGCAAAGGCGGTACTAAGAGGGAATTTTACAGTGATAAATGCCTATCTTTGGTAAAAAAAAAAAAAAAATCCTCAAATAAACAAGTTAACTATACAGCTGAAGGGACGAGAAAAATAGGAACAAACTAAGCCCAAAGTTAGGAGAAGAAAGGAGATAATGAGATCAGGGTAGAAATAAATGAACTAGGGACTAAAATGACAGTAGAAAAGGTCAAAGAAACTAAGCTGATTTTTGAAAAGATAAACAAAATTGACAAACCTTTAGCTAGACTTACCAAGAAAAAAGAATATTCAAATAATAAAGTTATAAATGGAAGAGGAGATATTACAACTAATACCACAGAAATACAAAGAATCATTAGAGACTATTATGAGCAATTATATGTCAACCAATTGGACAACCTAGAATAATTGGATAGGTTCCTAGAAATATAAAATCTTTCTTTTGAATCATAAAGAAGTACAAAATCTGAAAAGACCAATAGCAAACAAGAACAAAAACCAGTAAATAATCCTATTAAAAATGGGCAGAGGTCTTGAATATTTTTCCAAAGAAGACATAGAAATGGCCAACAAGTACATGAAAAGGAACTTAGCATTACTCATCATCAGGGACATGCAAATCAAAATCATAATCACTCTCTCAAAGAGGTACCTCATGTTCACTGCAGCATTATTCACAATAGCCAAGATGTGGAAACAACCAACTTAAGTGTTCGTGCCAGATGAATAAATAAAGGAAAAGTGGTATATATATCCAATGGATTATTACTCAGCCTTAAAAAGGAATCCTGATGTTTGTGACAACACGGATGGTACTTGGAGGGATTATTAGATGAAATAAGTCAAACAGACAAATTACTCTATGATCTCACTTATATGTGGGATCTAAAGACATTGAATTCATGGAAACAGAGTAAAATGGTGGTTACTATGGGCTGAGGGGTTGGGGATATGGAGACATACTGGTTAAAAGATATCAACTTTTAGTTCTTAGAGGAGTAAGTTCCGAGGATCTAAAATACAGCATGGTGACTGTAGTAACCATGTTGTATTGCATACTTGAAAGTTGCTATGAGAGGAAAACTTTAATTATCTAATATAATGACAGTAACAACAAAATGATAATTATATGAGATGAAGGATGTGTGGACTAACCTTACTGTGGTATACATTTCACAATATATACATGTATCAAATCATCACATTGTACACCTTAGGCTTACATAATATTATACACCAATTATATCTCAGTGAGGCTGGAAAAAAAGTGTGATATTGGTGTAAAGATAGACAAATGGATAAATGGAATTCGGTGAGGATATAAATTCAATGGGGAAAAAGGACAAGCCTTTCCAGAAATGATGCAGAACAATTGTTCAGTCACATGCAAGAAATTGAAGGTTAAGCTTACCTTATAGCATAAGCAAAATTTCCCTTGAAATTGTTCAAAAATTTAAATATAAGAGCTTACACCCCGGAACTTCTAGAGGATCACACAGGAGAGAGCTTAAGTGATGTTGGCCTTGGAAAAGACTCCTCAACAGCATCAAAAACACAGTTCATAAGAGAAAAATAATCAATATAGTCGATGGTTATCAAAACTAAAACCTTGTACTCTGTTAAGCAAATAAAACTAGGAGAAAATATTGCAAAACATTCATGTGAAAAAGGACCTGTACTTAGAACATAAAAAAGTCTTACAACTTAAGAAGAAAACAGTATAATAGAAAATATGCTAGACATTCGAGCAGATATTTTTTATTTTTTAAAAGATTTTATTTATTTATTCATGAAAGATAGATATACAAAGAGTCAGAGACATAGGCAGAGGGAGAAGCAGGCTTCTTACAGGGAGCCCAATGCGGGACTTGATCCCAGAACCCAGGGATCACGACCTGAGCCAAAGACAGACACTCAACTGCTGAGCCACCCAGGTGTCCTAAGCAGATATTTTTTCAAAGAAATTATATGGGTGGCAAATAAACACATAAAAAGATGCTCAAGATCATTAGCCATTATGGAATATAAATTTAAACCACAATGAGATGTCACTACTCGCCAACTTGAATGACTAAAATTTAAAAAATTTGACCACATCAAATGCTGGCAAAGATGTGAGCTGTGATTTGCTACTGGTGGGAATGATAACGCCACTTTGGAAAAAATGTTAGCATTTTCTTAAAAGGTGTACATACACCTACCATATGATCCTACCATCCCATTCCTAGGCATTTATCTAGGAGAAGTGGAAGTACATGTTCACAAAAAAGGCTTCCATGTGAATATTCATAGAGGTTCTATTTGTGATAGCTTAAAACAGGAAATGGCCAAAATTTCTATTAAATGTTGAATGGATAGAAAATAGAATATCCATACGATGAGAAGGAAAGAATCATTGACACATGCAACATTATGAATGAATCTCAAAATGATTATATTAATAAGTGAATGAAGCTAAGCCAAAAGGGAATATGCTGTAAAGTTCCATTTATATAAAATTATAAAAAATGTAGACAATCTATCATGATAGAAAACAGTTCAGTTGCCTGGGGATGGGAAGACAGGAAAGGTGCAGAGATCAATTATACCATGAGTGCTCAACAAATTTTAGCTATTATGGTAATGTAGGTATTGGGAATGTGCAGAGTTCTGCTGACATTTTAAGGTAGGAGCCAAAGCTGTTCATTCTCTTGTCAAAACCATGAATTGTCTCATTGAAGGCACTACTGTGGGGGAAATACTGAGTTCTAGTCTCTGTTACATAGCAAAGAAAATGGGAGTCCGAGGATGCTGCACCAAATGATCTTCATGCTCTCTCAAGTGTATTTTCCTTATAATTGGAAGTTTGGGCTCATTGTTTATAGTCTGTTATGATTGTCTTGCAGTGGGAATGGGAACATATTTATCCATATTAGAGATGACCCTGCTATGTACCATCGACTTCAGTACAACACCAAATGGCTTCTACTCTAGGAACACTAGAAAAAGAAGCAAGTCATGTCATTACAAAGCTTCAAGAAATGGTCAACGGTTAAAAGGGAAGAGAAGTCAGAGACAAAGTGAGAGCCCAGGACTTCTTATTGTTACTTTAGTGCTTGTGGGAACAGTGAATTAAGATGTTAGTAACTTCTTAAAAATTCTCAAATAAATAATATAAATTAGAAAAGGATGCAACTTATCATTGAAAACATTGAGAAAAGTGCATTAGCTTTATATTTTACTCACTTGATTCCTATTTTAATTCAGAGATTGAGAATGCGGCCCCTGGAGTTTGACCAGCTAGTTCACATTGCAGTTCTGCTACTTGATGCTGTTTATTCTGATGGCCCTGTTTCTTCATCTGTGTGAAGGGGAATTTAGGATTGTTTTGGGGATTATATAATAATTTATATCAAGTTTTTGCCAGTAACTAGAACATGTCAAATCCCCAAAAACTAGCATAATTTTTGTTTAATCTCTACACAGGTGCTGCAATTCTAATAAATACATTATACAGCAGAGTTATAAACCTCAAATCTGTTCTTCTCTAGAATTTAGTACACTCATAATAAGCCATACAATTTGGAAACTATTATATATGGTTATAAGAATCCTACAACTGCCTTTGAAAGTGACATAATTTAGAGACACAATCACTTTTTGTCTCCTGACCCTACAAAACCTTGGCTTATCCACAGGTCTGATGAGGAGAATGCCCTAGATACTGATGGCTTATCTTCCATGGCAATGCATGTAGTGTTGAGGATTTATGATCCAGAGTCACTGCTGCTTTGAATCATGCACATTTTTAATCATCTAGCTAAATGTTCTCCATATAACTAAAACTTTGCTTTCTTTCACTATCTTCCATTATCTAGATTTACTTTTAAAAATATTATTGGTGACTGCCCTCTCCCTGTCTCCCTGAAAGATTGGGGGATTCTTTTCAAGTTTAGCTAGGCTTGAAGCGTAAACAAGAATGAATTGCTGACATTTCTATTTTGTCTCTCTTTTAATAGATCTATTGTGATACTTTACTGTGTAAACCCCAATTTAAACTGCAAAAAACAAATTCTTGAATTATCCACTAGGTGGAAGCCTTGTTCTTCTTTTAAACATAGATCTTTTTTTTTTTTTTAAGTGAAATTTATATATTTTCCCCCTTGTGAAAAGTTGAATGCATCTGTCCTGGTATTAAGAACTCTGCTTAAGAAGTAATGGTTGTATCTCAGCTCTTTTGAGGTTGATGATGGAGGATTCATTTAAGGAGAAGTGTGTGGATCTGTGAACAGTGTTTAGTTTCCTATTTTCTCTTTATCCTTCATGGACTACTCAAATAAACAATCTCACATGAAACATTGTTCTCCACAGAGTGTCATGTTTCTCTAAGGACTGAATCTGAAGACTCCTTTTTGTCTCTTTACATAGGTGATTTACGGGAGGATCTCCCCAAATTATATTCCTGTATTTCCTATCAGTCTTCATCGTTCGACCATTTTGATGGAACTTTTCACAGCAACTGTAAAGTGATACGTATGTTTCTGACATTTTTAAAGCAGATCTACAAAAAGAAGGATAACTTTCAATGGTTCATTTGTGTGTGACTTCTCTAATGGTTCCAAGTAACCAGGATACCATTTTAGCAGTATATAAGGATGATGAAAATTATGGAATGATGGGAATGCATTAAATGATAAGCGCTGGTAGGAGTTTAGAGTTGGGAAATCTCGGCTTGTTTAAAGCACTGAGATATTTATCTAGTAGTCAGGAAATTTCAAATTAGGTAGAATGATGATACAGCCACTTTGTAAAACAGTTTGAGTTTCTTAAAACATTAAACATAAACGTATCATCGACCCAGCAACTTCCCTCATCATTATCTAGCCAAGAGAAATGAAATTATATGTCCACACAAAGACTTACACATGAATGTTTATTAGCAGCATTATTTATATTAACCAGGAAAGGAAAATGATCCAAACGTCCATCAACTAGTGAATAGACAAACAAAAATGGTATATCCGTGCCGGGGTGCACTGCTGAACAATCAAAAGGCAAGAAGTAGTGACGTGTACTAGAGCATGGGTGAATTTCAACAACATGTTAGGTGGAAGAACCCAGACGCAGAAGATTACATATTGTATAATTTCATTTCAGAAATCACGTACAGAAAAGGTAAATTTATGACAGAAGGTAAATTAATGCCTGAGAGTTGGAGTGGGAATAAGGAATACCTGCAAACAGGCATGAAGTTTCCTTTTTGTGGTGATGGAAGTATTTTACAATTGAGTTGTGGCGATGGTTGCACAACTCTGTACATGTATTAGAAATTACAGAATTTATAAACTTAAATTTTATTGTATGTGAAAATCTGTTAAAAATTGATAGAATAGAGCAGCCCAGGTGGCTCAGTGGTTTAGCGCCACCTTCAGCCCAGGGCATGATCCTGGAGACCGGGAATCGAGTCCCACGTGGGGCTCCCGGTGCATGGAGCCTGCTTCTCCCTCTGCCTATGTCTCTGCCTCTCTCTCTCTCTCTCTTTCTCTCTCTCTCTCTGTCTCATGAATAAATAAATAAAAATTTTAAAAACATTAATAGAATAAATCTGAAAGTGAAAGGTTCTTATAAAATCCAGAGACAGAAACTCAAACTCATTAGATAATCCAGCTTCCAGGTCATGCCAGCTTGTCTTAAAGTTTCAGAAAAGAGTAAGAATACATGTCTTTCATTTCCAGTACCCTGAAAAAAATAGCCAAATGCTCCTGAATCAAAGGATCAGAATTCAAGCTATGGGACTTGTGTTTGCCAGTGAGTTATGAAACTTTTCCCTAGTTCACATGATCTACCACACATCAAATGCAACCAGACTCTATTAAGTCTGATCCTTTTCTCTCAAGGAGCCTGGACACTCTGTTGTTTGTATATCTTTTGCAATTTAATATTATTGGGAAATGAGATGGATCCAGAAAAATTTTTTTTTCCTGGGTGACTTTTGATGGACCATAACTTTGTCCACCTTCTCAGAATGCCTTTGAGATGTTCTTTTGCCATTGTCTGACCAGAACAATGGGTTGTTTTTTCTGACATCAGTGACAGTGAATTTATGGCATGACATAGGTCTAAAAACTGACTCAGGGATCCCTGGGTGGGCGCAGCGGTTTGGCGCCTGCCTTTGGCCCAGGGCGTGATCCTGGAGACCCGGGATCGAAACCCATGTCGGGCTCCCGGTGCATGGAGCCTGCTTTTCCCTCTGCCTGTGTCTCTGCCTCTCTCTCTCTCTCTCTCCTCTCTCTCTGTGACTATCATAAATAAATAAAAATTTAAAAAAAATAAAAACTGACTCACTTAAGACGTATTTGGAAGAATCTTCACAAATATATTGATTAATTTCACTTATAGAAATGAATTTCTTCTTATCTCCTCTCCAAATACTATTAATAATTGTTACTATTTTGAGCCATTGAAAATGCCTAGTTTGTTTAACAAAACCCATCCCAAACCTGTTTTTTTTTTTTTAAAGACTTTATTTATTTATTCATGAGAGACAAAGAGAGAGCAAGAGAGGCAGAGACATAGGCAGAAGGAGAAACAGGCTCTCTATGGGGAGCCTAATGTGGGACTTGATCCCGGAACCCTGGAATCACTACCTGAGCCAAAGGCAGACACAGCCACTGAGCCACCCAGGTGCCCCTCAAACATGCTTAGTTATAAAGAGAAATGGTGATACGTTTGCCTACATAATGCATCTGCATTTTCCATTTTGAAGGGCAAATACCCCTTCCTTTGTGCCTTTGGGAAATTTTCCTTGATGATATTACATTGTGGGTGTTCTTGGACTCACCTCTTTTCCTTCCTTGCCTGGGCCAGGCTTTCAGTGGCTTCAGGAAGAGAAAAAGTTGATGCTTACAGTGTTGACTAGAAGATGAACTCTGCTTCTGTTTCTCACCTATTTTTGAATGTGAGGTACGATCAACAGCTAGCTTTTCAATGATAGTATCAAGCTTGGTTCTTCCCTTTACCGTGAGAGGAGGACCAAAGTTACCATTTCGATCAATTCAGAGCAGAGAAGTTGTCTTTTGTATCACAAACATACACCAGCTTCATTGGAAGAAATTTTTCATTTGTTCCATACAAGAAGCTTCTGGATGAGGATTATGGGTGAGTTTTAAGAAAACTATTATTTCCTAGGTTCTGCAAATTATTTTCATGGTTGGGTCAAACATCTCAACTTTTTGTCAGTGGGCTTCTAACAATCATATATATTTTTAAAGATTTTATTTATTGATTTGAGAGAGAGACAGAGCATGATCGAGAGAGCACAAGCAGCAGAGAAGGGTAGAGGGAGAGGGAGGAGCAGACCCTCCACTGGGCTGGGAGCCCAGTATGGGACTCGATCCCAGCACCCTGGGATCATGACCTGAGCTGAAGGAAGATGCATAACTGACTAAGCCACCCAGGTGCCCAACTATCATATTTTTTAAGCTGCCATGATTGTGGCCATTTTCTTCCATACAGTAGTTACTATGATGGTTGCAACTAACTGTAGAGGCTAAATAAATTTTGCTTGTCTAGTCTCTCTACTTTCAATGCAGTTTCTCAGTGTTGCTTGATGAAAAAATCCTTTCCACCTTTTTTTTTTTTTTTTTTTTTTTTTGGTTTAGCTGAACAGTTTCTTCACAAGCTTGGTGAAAGACTCCCTCTCTTCTGCAGACCCCTCTGGTATTTTATTACTCTCCAATAATCAATCTTTTTTAAACAACCAAAATTTGGTAACATGGTTATATTAAGGGACAATTATTTTTTCTGAACCATTACTCTGAGAAGAAAATTCTTACAAATATTTTTTATTTTTTTTAAAGATCAAATATATTTCTTCTTTTTTTAAAAAAAGATTCATTTATTTATTTTAGAGAGAGAGAGAATGAATGAGCAGGGAGAGGGGCAGAGGGGAAAGAGAATCCTGAAACAGACTCCCTGCTGACTTTGGAGCCCAACACAGGGCTGGATCCTGGGACCCTGAGATCATGACCTGAGCCAAAATCAAGAGTCCGTTGCTTAACTGACTGAGCCACCTAGGTGCCCTTTACAAATATTTTTTTAATGAAACAGCTTTTAGATGTATGTTATGTGCATTGTCATTGAAAATAAGAAAATCATAAATCATATAACATCTGAACTATTGTGAAAAATCCAAAATTTATATGTACTATAGTAATAGAAGGTATTTTATTCTATTTGGCTTGTATTTATTTACATACTTATCCTTATCTCCTCTCTGGAGCTGGGCAGTGAAGTCTCTGAGGGCAGAAAACAACGTTCAACCAAATTTGTGACTTTCACTGTTTTTTGCACGTTAGACGTTCTCAGTGATACAAAGCCCGTGAACCCCCCAGAAGAGTGATTGACACGGAGAAGTCAGAAAAGATGTGTCTTTCTTCTTTCTGTTTTCTCAACTTAAAGTGGCCTGATTTAGTTTTAAGCAGAGACGCAGTGATGGCAAATGCCACAGAGCTACTAGGGATTCTGTGTTTTTTTGTTTTTGTTTTTGTTTTTGCATCCTGGCTTCACAATGCTTTTGGTTTCAAATGGAAGAACCAATATGTTATTTTTGTTGGTATAATTATATATTATATGAAGCTAGGTAGCAGATTATCTTTCTCTTCAAGGACCTTTCACTTTTCTATTTGGTTATATTCTCCCTAACATTTTCCCAACTAAACCTTTCTTCTCACCCACTTGTTGTCTATGGAATACCAAAGAATCCTATTGGGAATTAGACCCCACCCTATAAATTCCATTCCCTGGTCCAAACTTTCTGTCTTTGACTCAGTAACTGAGTGCTTACCCTGGGCCAGGCCCTATACTAGGCCTAGGTTTGGTGTTAAAATAGCCAATTCATTACAGTTTCTATCTTCAAAAACCATTTTAAAAGTGATCTTCAAAACAGAATCAACAGATAATGATCAACTGAGGTATATATGGAAAAATTTTGAACCTCTATTTATCTTTTCAGAAAAAAATTCCTTATTTCTATTTCTTAGAAGGTACATCATACATTAGCATAATAGAACATGTATATAGTTTATGAACTGTAAAATCCATAAATATTAAAGGTGCATAGAGCGAGGATGCCCTCAGGCTCCCTGGGACAGTACAGAAGAACTGCGCCCCGGGGAGAGTGCACCGAGCTCCCTAAGGGCTGCAGCGCGCACGGCAGGACCCGGAGCAGCTCGGAGGGGCTCGGGGGCGGCTCCGCGGAGGGGGCTGCGGGGCGGGAGCAGCTCGGAGGGCTCGGGGGCGGCTCCGTGGAGGGGGCTGCGGGGCGGGAGCCCAATCCAACAGCGCAGGCTCCGGAGCACAGGGCGCCGGGACACAGCCCAGGATCCGGCCTCCCCCGGGACAGGCAGAGGCCGGGAGGGCCCAGGACAGCGAGGACGCTCCTGCCCCAGCTGAGCAGATCAGCGGCCCCGCCCCGGAGCCTCCAGGCCCTGCAGACGGAGTTCCTGCCGGAGCTACTGCGAGGGCTGACTCCAGGGCTCCAGAGCTGGCCCCGCCACTGCGATTGTTCCTCCAGGGGCCTCACGGGGTGAACAACCCCCACTGAGCCCTGCACCAGGCAGGGGCACAGCAGCTCCCCCAAGTGCTAACACCTGAAAATCAGCACAACAGGCCCCTCCCCCAGAAGACCAGGAGACGGACAGTTTTAGGGGAAGTCAGGGGACTTAAAGTACACAGAATCAGAAGATACTCCCCCGTGGTTTTTTGTTTTGTTTTGTTTTGTTTCGTTTCGTTTTGCTTTTTGATTTGTTTCCTTCCCCCACCACGTTTTTCCCCTTTCTTTCTTTTTCTTTCTCTTTTTCTTCTCTTTTTTTTCTTTTTTTCTTCCTTTTTTCTCTTTCTCTTTTCTTTCCTTCTTTCTCTCCTCTCTTTTTCTCCTTTTCCCAATACAACTTGCTTTTGGCCACTCTGCACTAAGCAAAATGACTAGAAGGAAAACCTCACCTCAAAAGAAAGAATCAGAAACAGTCCTCTCTCCCATAGAGTTACAAAATCTGGATTACAATTCAACGTCAGAAAGCCAATTCAGAAGCACAGTTATAAAGCTACTGGTGGCTCTAGAAAAAAGCATAAAGGACTCAAGAGACTTCACGACTGCAGAATTTAGATCCAATCAGGCAGAAATTAAAAATCAATTGAATGAGATGCAATCCAAACTAGAAGTCCTAACGACAAGGGTTAACGAGGTGGAAGAATGAGTGAGTGACATAGAAGACAAGTTGATGGCAAAGAGGGAAACTGAGGAAAAAAGAGACAAACAAAAGACCATGAAGATAGATTAAGGGAAATAAACGACAGCCTGAGGAAGAAAAACCTACGTTTAATTGGGGTTCCCGAGGGTGCCGAAAGGGACAGAGGGCCAGAATATGTATTTGAACAAATCCTAGCTGAAAACTTTCCTCATCTGGGAAGGGAAACAGGCATTCAGATCCAGGAAATAGAGAGATCCCCCCCTAAAAACAATAAAAACCGTTCAACACCTCGACATTTAATAGTGAAGCTTGCAAATTCCAAAGATAAAGAGAAGGTCCTTAAAGCAGCAAGAGACAAGAAATCTCTGACTTTTATGGGGAGGAGTATTAGGGTAACAGCAGACCTCTCCACAGAGACCTGGAACCCAGAAAGGGCTGGCAGGATATATTCAGGGTCCTAAATGAGAAGAACATGCAACCAAGAATACTTTATCCAGCAAGGCTCTCATTCAAAATGGAAGGAGAGATAAAGAGCTTCCAAGACAGGCAGGAACTGAAAGAATATGTGACCTCCAAACCAGCTCTGCAAGAAATTTCAAGGGGGACTCTTAAAATTCCCCTTTAAGAAGAAGTTCAGTGGAACAATCCACAAAAACAAGGACTGAATAGATATCATGATGACACTAAACTCATATCTGTCGATAGTAACTCTGAACGTGAACGGGCTTAATGACCCCATCAAAAGGCGCAGGGTGTCAGACTGGATAAAAAAGCAGGACCCATCTATTTGCTGTCTACAAGAGACTCATTTTAGACATCAGGACACCTACAGCCTGAAAATAAAAGGTTGCAGAACCATTTACCATTCAAATGGTCCTCAAAAGAAAGCAGGGGTAGCCATCCTTATATCAGATAAACTAAAATTTACCCCGAAGACTGTAGTGAGAGATGAAGAGGGACACTATCTCATACTTAAAGGATCTATCCAACAAGAGGACTTAACAATCCTCAATATATATGCCCCGAATGTGGGAGCTGCCAAATATTTAAATCAATTAATAACCAAAGTGAAGAAATACTTAGATAATAATACACTTATACTTGGTGACTTCAATCTAGCTCTTTCTATACTCAATATGTCTTCTAAGCACAACATCTCCAAAGAAACGAGAGCTTTAAATGATACACTGGACCAGATGGATTTCACAGATATCGACAGAACTTTACATCCAAACGCAACTGAATACACATTCTTCTCAAGTACACATGGAACTTTCTCCAGAAGAGACCACATACTGGGTCACAAATCGGGTCTGAACCGATACCAAAAGATTGGGATCGTCTCCTGCATATTCTCAGACCATAATGCCTTGAAATTAGAACTAAATCACAACAAGAAGTTTGGAAGGACCTCAAACACGTGGAGGTGAAGGACCATCCTGCTAAAAGATGAAAGGGTCAACCAGGAAATTAAGGAAGAATTAAAAAGATTCATGGAAACTAATGAGAATGAAGATACAACCGTTCAAAATCTTTGGGATGCAGCAAAAGCAGTCCTGAGGGGGAAATACATCGCAATACAAGCATCCATTCAAAAACTGGAAAGAACTCAAATACAAAAGCTAACCTTGCATATAAAGGAGCTAGAGAAAAAACAGCAAATAGATCCTACACCCAGCAGAAGAAGAGAGTTAATAAAGATTCGAGCAGAACTCAACAAAATCAAGACCAGAGAACTGTGGAACAGATCAACAGAATCAGGAGTTGGTTCTTTGAAAGAATTAATAAGATAGATAAACCATTAGCCAGCCTTATTAAAAAGAAGAGAGAGAAGACTCAAATTAATAAAATCATGAATGAGAAAGGAGAGATCACTACCAACACCAAGGAAATACAAACGATTTTAAAAGCATATTATGAACAGCTATACGCCAATAAATTAGGCAATCTAGAAGAAATGGACGCATTCCTGGAAAGCCACAAACTACCAAAACTGGAACAGGAAGAAATAGAAAACCTGAACAGGCCAATAACCAGGGAGGAAATTGAAGCAGTCATCAAAAACCTCCCAAGACACAAGAGTCCAGGGCCAGATGGCTTCCCAGGAGAATTTTATCAAACGTTTAAAGAAGAAATCATACCTATTCTCCTAAAGCTGTTTGGAAAGATAGAAAGAGATGGAGTACTTCCAAATTCGTTCTATGAAGCCAGCATCACCTTAATTCCAAAGCCAGACAAAGACCCCGCCAAAAAGGAGAATTACAGACCAATATCCCTGATGAACATGGATGCAAAAATTATCAACAAGATACTGGCCAATAGGATCCAAAAGTACATTAAGAAAATTATTCACCATGACCAAGTAGGATTTATCCCTGGGACACAAGGCTGGTTCAACACCCGTAAAACAATCAATGTGATTCATCATATCAGCAAGAGAAAAACCAAGAACCATATGATCCTCTCATTGGATGCAGAGAAAGCATTTGACAAAATACAGCATCCATTCCTGATCAAAACTCTTTAGAGTGTAGGGATAGAGGGAACATTCCTCGACATCTTAAAAGCCATCTATGAAAAGCCCACAGCAAATATCATTCTCAATGGGGAAGCACTGGGAGCCTTTCCCCTAAGATCAGGAACAAGACAGGGATGTCCACTCTCACCACTGCTGTTCAACATAGTACTGGAAGTCCTAGCCTCAGCAATCAGACAACAAAAAGACATTAAAGGCATTCAAATTGGCAAAGAAGAAGTCAAACTCTCTCTCTTCGCCGATGACATGATACTCTACATAGAAAACCCAAAAGCCTCCACCCCAAGATTGCTAGAACTCATACAGCAATTCGGTAGCATGGCAGGATACAAAATCAATGCCCAGAAGTCAGTGGCATTTCTATACACTAACAATGAGACTGAGGAAAGAGAAATTAAGGAGTCAATCCCATTTACAATTGCACCCAAAAGCATAAGATACCTAGGAATAAACCTCACCAAAGATGTAAAGGATCTATACCCTCAAAACTATAGAACACTTCTGAAAGAAATTGAGGAAGACACAAAGAGATGGGAAAATATTCCATGCTCATGGATTGGCAGAATTAATATTGTGAAAATGTCAATGTTACCCAGGGCAATATACACGTTTAATGCAATCCCTATCAAAATACCATGGACTTTCTTCAGAGAGTTAGAACAAATTATTTTAAGATTTGTGTGGAATCAGAAAAGACCCCGAATAGCCAGGGGAATTTTACAAAAGAAAACCATATCTGGGGGCATCACAATGCCAGATTTCAGGTTGTACTACAAAGCTGTGGTCATCAAGACAGTGTGGTACTGGCACAAAAACAGACACATAGATCAGTGGAACAGAATAGAGAATCCAGAAGTGGACCCTGAACTTTATGGGCAACTAATATTCGATAAAGGAGGAAAGACTATCCATTGGAAGAAAGACAGTCTCTTCAATAAATGGTGCTGGGAAAATTGGACATCCACATGCAGAAGAATGAAACTAGACCACTCTCTTTCACCATACACAAAGATAAACTCAAAATGGATGAAAGATCTAAATGTGAGACAAGATTCCATCAAAATCCTAGAGAAGAACACAGGCAACACCCTTTTTGAACTCGGCCATAGTAACTTCTTGCAAGATACATCCACGAAGGCAAAAGAAACAAAAGCAAAAATGAATTATTGGGACTTCATCAAGATCAGAAGCTTTTGCACAGCAAAGGATACAGTCAACAAAACTCAAAGACAACCTACAGAATGGGAGAAGATATTTGCAAATGACATATCAGATAAAGGGCTAGTTTCCAAGATCTATAAAGAACTTATTAAACTCAACACCAAAGAAACAAACGATCCAATCATGAAATGGGCAAAAGACATGAACAGAAATCTCACAGAGGAAGACATAGACATGGCCAACATGCATATGAGAAAATGCTCTGCATCACTTGCCATCAGGGAAATACAAATCAAAACTACAATGAGATACCACCTCACACCAGTGAGAATGGGGCAAATTAACAAGGCAGGAAACAACAAATGTTGGAGAGGATGCGGAGAAAAGGGAACCCTCTTACACTGTTGGTGGGAATGTGAACTGGTGCAGCCACTCTGGAAAACTGTGTGGAGGTTCCTCAAACAGTTAAAAATATACCTGCCCTACGACCCAGCAATTGCACTGTTGGGGATTTACCCCAAAGATACAAATGCAATGAAACGCCGGGACACCTGCACCCCGATGTTTCTAGCAGCAATGTCCACGATAGCCAAACTGTGGAAGGAGCCTCGGTGTCCAACGAACGATGAATGGATAAAGAAGATGTGGTTTATGTATACAATGGAATATTACTCAGCTATTAGAAATGACAAATACCCACCATTTGCTTCAACGTGGATGGAACTGGAGGGTATTATGCTGAGTGAAGTAAGTCAGTCGGAGAAGGACAAACATTATATGTTCTCATTCATTTGGGGAATATAAATAATAGTGAAAGGGAAAATAAGGGAAGGGAGAAGAAATGTGTGGGAAATATCAGAAAGGGAGACAACGTAAAGACTGCTAACTCTGGGAAACGAACTAGGGGTGGTAGAAGGGGAGGAGGGCGGGGGGTGGGAGTGAATGGGTGACGGGCACTGGGTGTTATTCTGTATGTTAGTAAATTGAACACCAATAAAAAAAAAAAAAAGACACAAGAAAAAAAAAGACAAAAAAAAAAAAAAGGAACTTATTAAACTCAACACCAAAGAAACAAACAATCCAATCATGAAATGGGCAAAAGACATGAAGAGAAATCTCACAGAGGAAGACATAGACATGGCCAACGTGCACATGAGAAAATGCTCTGCATCACTTGCCATCAGGTAAATACAAATCAAAACCACAATGAGATACCACCTCACACCAGTGAGAATGGGAAAAATTAACAAGGCAGGAAACCACAAATGTTGGAGAAGCTGTGGAGAAAGGGGAACCCTCTTACACTGTTGGTGGGAATGTGAACTGATGCAGCCACTCTGGAAAACTGTGTGGAGGTTCCTCAAAGAGTTAAAAATAGACCTGCCCTATGACCCAGCAATTGCACTGTTGAGGATTTACCCCAAAGGTACAGATGCAATGAAACGCCGGGACACCTGCACCCCGATGTTTCTAGCAGCAATGTCCACAATAGCCAAACTGTGGAAGGAGCCTCGGTGTCCATTGAAAGATGAATGGATAAAGAAGATGTGGTTTATGTATACAATGGAATATTCCTCAGCCATTAGAAACGACAAATACCTACCATTTGCTTCAATGTGGATGGAACTGGAGGGTATTATGCTGAGTGAAGTAAGTCAATCGGAGAAGGACAAACATTATATGTTCTCATTCATTTGGGGAATATAAATAATAGTGAAAGGGAATATAAGGGAAGGGATGAGAAATGTGTGGGAAATATCAGAAAGGGAGACAGAACATAAAGACTCCTAACTCTGGGAAATGAACTAGGGGTGGTGGAAGGGGAGGAGGGCAGGGGGTGGGGGTGAATGGATGATGGGCACTGAGGGGGGCACTTGGCAGGATGAGCACTGGGTGTTATTCTGTATGCTGGTAAATTGAACACCAATAAAAAATAAATTTATTAAAAAAATAAAGGTGCATATAGGTTTCAAGCAAAAATATTTTCAGGCCACTGGTTTAGCACATTAGTGGTACTAACCTGTGGCTTAGGAGAAGTCTTAGACCTTCTACCTACCCAGAGTATTTATTAATCCCCCCACATGCAGTAAACAGTAAATGGTAAATATAAGTAAAAATAGTATGTTTATTATTTAAATTCAGCTTCAAGAGAAGTCCCCTATCACCCTATCCCACAAATTTTTTTCTGCTTTTAAATGCCTTTATAGATAGGAAACTTGCCACTGGCATGATCTCATGGTCGATAAAATAAGAAACTAAGCAATTACAGTACCACACCGATAAGGATACATATTAGGTGTGTTGGCAGCACGTTGAGGGGCATACTAGCCCTTTCTTAGGGTTAGGAGAACTTTTCTAGGTAGCATCTAACCTGAAACTTACAGGTTACATAGAAATGTGGTAGCAGAGAAGTAGGAAAAGCCTGTAGGAGGACTCAAGAGTGTGCAAGCATTCCAGAATCAAGAGACAGTATGTGAACTTGCAGGAAATAAGCCTGTGGTAGAAGTGTGGTGTGTGAAGGTAATGGGTGAGAGATGAAGTATGAGAGCTGAGCAGGACCAGACCATGAAGAGCCTTGTGGAGAAGTTTGGCTTACTTCCTGAAGGCAATGAGGGGCTATGAATACCTTTTAAGCAGAGACATGACATGGTAAGGGATGTTTTTTGTTTTATTTTATTTTAGATTTTATTTATTTATTTATTCATTCATTTATTTATTTATTTTAGAATGAGAGAGAGTGAGCAGGGGGATGGGCTGAGGGAGAGGGAGAGGGAATCTCAAGCAGACTCCTTGCTGAGTGCAGAACCTGAGGTGGGGCTCCACCCTAGGATCCTGAGATCATGACGTGAGTCTAAATTAAGAGTCAGACACCTAACTGAATGGGCCCTCCAGGTGTCCTGGGATGTGTTTTAGAAAGACGTCTCTCTAACTACAGTCTGATAGTATGACCATATGTGCTAGTTTTCTAGGACAGATCCAATTTCTGTCTATGGTCCTGCTATAAACATCAATAGTAAATAAAAATTTACTTTTCAATAATAAAATTTTATTTTGATGATATGTGGTTTTCCAAAGTGTGGACTGAAGGAGACAAAGTAGCATAAGGATCTTGGCTGCACTTGGCCGCAGTCTTCTGGAAGCGAGATGACATCTGCATTAAGTGAGTGATAGTGAGGATGGACAGAGTAGAAGAGATATTAGTAGCAGTGATATGTAACAGGTACATACGGAGCAGGTGATGGTTGATTTGATATGAAGAATGAGAAAGAACAACAAAGGCTATGTATGATACCCAGGTTTCTCCTGTGGCAGCTGGGTAGCTAGCAGACTGTTTACTGAGATACAGAATACCAGAGGATGGATACGTTTGGGAGATGGAGAATAATAACTGAATTTCGGGGACTGTGGAACAAGATGTCTGATGGATGTCTGAGAGGTCCGGTAGACATTTTGCTGTATGGATCTGAACTTCTGAATAGAACTCTGAGCTTCTGATAGAGATTTCAGGGTTGTCTATACATATGGCAACTGAAACAACATGAGTGGACGAGATGGCCCAGAGTGAAGACAGAGAGAAGAGGAGAGATGTGGGGTAGAGTCCTGAGGAACTCCAACACTTGATGCATGTATGAAAGAGTAGCTCACAGGAGAAATGGTGCAGAAGAGGCACAGAAATAGGAAACAAGGAGATGTGGTGTCCTGGTACCAAAGAAAGGGGGCATTTCAAATGAAGGAAGATGTCAACAGTGTTGAAGGCTGTACAGACTGAGTAATGAAAATAACCAACGGGTCTGACAATAAGGTGACCTTGCAAGAGAGTTTTAGTAAGAAAAAAAACAAAAAAACAAAAAAACCAGGCACGTGTAGCACCTGACAAAGTCGAGTGGGAAAACATCACTTTCCAATAATCTTAACACTTCAATGTGTGTCTCTGTTAATTGAAAAGAGATATTAGTGGATGAATTAAATCCTTCATTTTATGAGCTAATGTGTTCCATTTCCTAGAAAACAGAACAATCAATCCAGTAAAGATACGTGTGTCCTTAAAAAAAAAAAAAGCCTACAAAGAGGTTAAGAGTAAGAATGCTCTAAAGAAGACTAGTGAGAAAGATCTTTACTACCTGTGCAGAGGAAGTTTTAAGGTCTCCTTAAATGTCATTACATAGTCAATGGCCTGCTTTTCCTACAGAGAAGGCAGGAACTTGCTGTAACTTTCCCTTTCCTTGCTCTTATAGCCTAAATGCAATCAATTACCTGCTGTCATTTGCCCTACACTATTTTTAGTACCTGCTTTTTATAATTATCAGTCAAATGCCCTGACTGTTAGCTGGTGGGAAGCCAGATGGCAGAAACACAAACTCTGAGGGCTGTGACCTCAGACAGGCAGCATAGGAGTTCGGACCCTGATCTTAGATAGAACCTGTTCTGCACCAAACCTCAGTTTCCCCATCTGTAAGATATGGATGCTAATAGTTATTCTCATCAAGTTGTTCTAAGGCTTAGGTGACACAAGAGGTAGATAAAGCACTTAGTTGACTGGTCCATAGTAAACACTCATATAAAAATTCATCACCAGATAAAGTTTTCTTTTTCTTTCTTCCTTCCTTCCTTCCTTCCTTCCTTCCTTCCTTCCTTCCTTCCTTCCTTCCTTCCTTCCTTCCTTCCTTCTTTCTTCCTTTTCTTTCTTTCTTTCTTTCTTTCTTTCTTTCTTTCTTTCTTTCTTTCTTTCTTTCTTTTTTTTTCTTTCTTTTCTTCTTTCATTATTTATTTATTTATTTATTTTGATGGAATGTCATTTTAAAAAGGCTTTGTGTGTAGGAGAAGCCATTTCAAGGTCAAGATTAAAGTTGTTATCAAAGCTGTAAGAATAAGGCTGATAGTGTGTTTATCAGCAATATTCATTTGCCTGCTGTATTGAAAAACTGGGGATAATCTTCTTATTGTCAATCAACCAGCTTCCTCTTCTGCCACTGCATTAGCAAAAACTCAACTGTCCTTTCCTGCTTTATGTTGTTAATTGATGATTGTTGGCATCACCATTTCCTGCAGAGGAATGTTGGCCTTTTTGGGTATCATTTAAATGTGACAAAGTTTAGCTGAATCTGAAAAAAAAAAAAAAAAATTCCAAGTCCCTAGGCACAGGATTTCTTAACTGTGTGATGATGATTGCAGCACATTTAGCCAGAGCTGTCAGAGGCTGGGGGTGTATCCCCTATGCTTAACCATGTTGGACCATCAGCTCACGATGTTTTGGGGAGTGTTAGATGGATTTGCTTTAGGGTTATTAGCACTATGAATTTATTAGGCACCAATAGCAAATGATTAAGGTCATCGGGGTCAGAAAGAAAAGGGCATATACTTTTCTCAGCAGCCAACCAAAGATGACAGTGATAAAAGGTAAACATGTGGGACACCTGAGTGGCTCAGTCAGTTAAGCATCTTTAAGCTCAGGTCAAAATCCCAGGACCCTGGGATGGAGCCCCACATCAGTTTCCTGCTCAGTGGGAGCCTGCTTCTCCCTCTCCTCCTCACTCATGCTCTCTGTTGCTATCTCTGTCTCTCTCTCTCTCAAATAAATAATTAAAAATATTTTTTTTAAAAAGGTAGAAATGCATATAGTATATTTTCACTGTGCAGAAAAATTACAAATTCCTGGTTTGGCTAAAATTACTCCACACGAGGACTATGGAAACATTTGACAAAAATGAAGCTTTCATGTGTTAAGCAGCTACTACCTTGATCTTATTTTTTTAAAATGATGATGATGATGATGATTATATTATAGCTCTTATTTATTTATTGAGAGAAAGAGCATGTGCACAGGGCAGAGGGATAGAGGGAGACAGTGAGAGACTGAAACTCAAGCTGACTGAAACTCGCTGAGCAGGGAGCCCAACTGGGGGCTCCATCTCATACCCTGAGATCATGACCTGAGCCAAAATCAAGAGTGGATGCTTAACCACTGAACCACCCAGGCACCCCTACCAGCCTGATTTTAGCATCTCACTAATTTATTAATGACTATACCTTGGGTAAGGAAGAACAATGACACAGGGATTTAGGGCTATTGACAAAGTGTGAAAAAAGTGACAGATGACAGAATTTAGATAATTAGTATAGAAAATGAAGGCAGAATGAGTTTGAAAAGATTCTGAGAAAGGAGAGAGGACAGAAGTAAAAAATGTAAGAGTGGGAATTTAATGCATCAAAGTCAGACCAGTTCTAGATAATGCCTGACCAAGATAGGAGCCCCTCCTCTGGTCCAAGTGTCGGGTTCTTGCTCATCTGCACTACTGCTACATGACTACAGCTTCTGGAGATGGGACTGGAAGTAAGTTAACTTTATAGCATTTGAAAAATGTGGCAGGATGCTAGCTTACCCTTGGGGGAATGAGTCATTTTGCCTTTTATGGTGAGGAGATACCGATCTGTCTTCCTACATAAATTTTCACACTCATTTAACTGTTTTATGATGTGCTTTGGGATCATTTGGATTCAGAGAATACTGTACATGAGTCAGTATTTTGTGATAATATTTCCTCTTAGATTTTTTTTTACTGTTTTAAAATGTCGTTTCCAGAATTACCTTAAGAGTGGCTCCAGACTGTGTTCTACAAAACCGTGTATTAAAAAAATTCATTGCACACTCAATTGCATAGTAATTCTTAGAATTTTTAATGGCAGGAGTTTGTGAGCTACAGACTGAAATATGATCCAAGACCTATTAGAGCTGACGTTACTTCTATTAATAGTCATCGAAATGGCTCCCAAGCCCCGATGGCTTCTCATGTTCAACTCAAGTCACCCTGAACCGATCACCGAAATTTCAAAGGATTGGTTTATTCTCTTACTTAAAGTTTCACTGATGAATGTTTTTCCCTATTTGGTGTCTGCCTTTGGAAAGATAGCTGCAAGCAAGGAACACTCATTAACTCAGTTATATGGGAGGGAGGGTGTGTGTGTGGAAGCGCCAAAGAAAGGCAAACTTTTCTTACTGATGTAAAGTCATTTTTAGAGCTATTAAACCTCTAGAGGATAAAATGATTTTTAGTGCATGGTCCTTGCCTTGTAGAGTCTGCCACAAACACAGCCACTAACTTTTAAAGATACTATTAAAACAACAACAACAACAACAAACACAGCTGGTAGGCCTAATATTTAAATATTACCCCAACAGGATGCCCAGCAGCTGGTGCTGAATAGCAGGCGAAGTGCATAATAGTGAGAGCGTGAACTGGAAACTTGTTCCTTCTTCTTTCTCTCCCTGGTGGCAGGCAGTGGTGACAGGAGAGAGAGATTGGAGAAGGTGGACTCTTCTAGGTAGGTGAGTGGATGAGATAATGAAGTAAGTTAATTTGGGCTCCACTGGCTTATCTATCTGTTGCTGGCACTTTTGTCTGTACAAACACGGGAAGCCACCTCCTTCGTGAGGGTCGTAATGAAACAATTTACTTGAAATAAGAAAAAAAAAAAAAACTTCACATGCTGCTCACATTTAAATTAGAGTCCTTCCTCTGCAGCGTTGGGTCTTTGTAATCAATGAGTAACAATGGGATAAGAATATACTCCCTGTCTCTGGGAAAGCTGAATTAATTCACTTGTGGTCCACCAGGTGATTTGGATTGTTTTGCTCCTTCACTTCAAATGTGACCATGACAGGCTTTGAGAAGGTTATTATATGTATTGTACTTACAAAAGAGAAAAGCAATTAAAAAACAACAAAACAAAACAGAAAAATACTATTAGTCTTACAAAACTGTGACTAGCGTTCCCCTACAAGTTTAAAATTCCATTTACTTATGTATTTATTTATTGTTTTCAAGTTTTAATTTAAATTCTAGTTATTTAGCATATACGGTAATATTAGTTTCAGGAGCGGAAGTGATGAATCACTTCCGTACAACACCCAGTGCTCATCACAAGTGTCCTCCTTAATGACCATCCCCCCATCTAGCCCATTTTCCCACTCATCTCCCCTCCAGCAACCTTCAGTTTGTTCTCTATTGTGAAGAGTGTCTTATGGTTTGCTTCCCTCTCTTTTTTTCCCCCTTCCTCAATTCCAACTTTAAAAGTGATTTCTGACTTAAACTTCAAAATGGATGTGGATCAAGTTTTTGAAATATTAGTACCATACTGTTCTGTACCCAATATGAACTCAGACAGGGCAAGCACTTTAATTTGGGACCGTTTGCTTAGTGTCAGGTATATGGGAGTACCAAGTGTTAATTGCTGATCATCAAGCAGCAATTAAGAGGGACTTGTGCAGGATTGTAATTTTGAACACTAAGTTTGTTTGAAAAACCATTTTGGATGGAAGCATATAGCTTTTTGGGTTTAAACCTCCAAAAGGTTATTCTTCACTTTTCTAATGACTGGTGCCACCCTCTGAAAATCCCCAGTGCTAGGAAACTATTATATTTAAGTATGATTAGAGAATCACAGAACTCTTTAAGAGATTATTTCTTTGTGTCCAGGTCACCCCCAGAGAGCACATTTCAACATTTAAAAACCTAAAATCCTGTGGATGCAACATTGTCATTTTCCTTTAGATTATATTCCAGGGTCAAATAACTTCTACGGTGGAGAACTTTTTCCTGCCCAAACTAAATTCCTCCCCTTACATTTTAAGCTTATATATCAGAACCCTGAACCAGGCACTGTCTACCCACCTTGTATAAAGCTATCATTCTCTCTTTCTCGTGGAATGGTGGGATTGAAGAAAAAGCTGTTAGGTCTCGTGTAAAGTGCTAATTTTTCACCTTGACAAACTCAGGAAATTACTGTATTTACTGACATAGTTTTATGACCAATCTTTGAGTCATCCGTTGGAGATTTTACCACTTTTGGCTACAAGGTGAAGAGAAAGTTATGTGGATCTATGGCTCCAAGAGCACTGAGTACTTGGAGAATAAAAACTGTGGGATAATGATTTCACCCAGCAGGCTCTAGGATCCTAGCAGCAGCTTTCTAGGTGATTAAAATTTCAAAGAACACAGATAGCCATTTAAATGTAATGGGATAGAAGATGAAAGTGCTGAGGCTCTTTGGTTATTTACTTAGGATCTGGTCTAGACTTGTTACAGCTAATGTCCAATAATGGGACAATGTCCATTATTAGTCTAAAGCTTTTTCTTAATTTCCATTTTTAATGCAAATCTAATTATCACATTATCACAAACATATTAAACTATTGGGGTGAATATAACAAACAGGAGGTATAATCGTAGCATATTAACCCTTGCTTTCGTTTATATAGTCAGTGCCCTGTTGGAGATCAAGATATATAATATAGTGTTCTTGCTTTTAAAGAACTAAGGCTCTGAAAGGGACAAAAAGTCAGTACAAAAGCATGTGTTTCACAATGTGAGAAGAGAAGAATCACGGAGATGGAAGAAAAATAGTCATTGTTGAGGGGAGACCAGTAAACCCCATGATGAGTATTTTTTTTTAAAGATTTTATTTATTTATTCATAGAGACACAGCTAGAGAGAGAGAGGCAGAGACACAGGCAGAGGGAGAAGCAGGCTCCATGCAGGGAGCCCGATCATGGGTCTCCAGAATCACGCCCTGGGCTGCAAGCGGTGCTAAACCGCTGCGCCACCGGGGCTGCCCCCCCTCCCCCATGATGAGTATTGACCACAGTGCTGATTCCCTGGGATGGGGAGAGAGCATGTGGAATTGAAAAAGGAAAGATATTATTTGCATTAGAGAGAGATCTAACCATTTAAAAAAGCAGCGGGAACTGAGCATATAACTCTAAGTGACATGAATGAGAAGACATAGCCAGATTTTTATTAAAAATATTCCAAGTCTTTCCTTGAATTTATAATGACTATTTTTATTGCTTCAAGATTTAGGACTGCTGCCATACTGAAAAAAAAAAAAAAATGAGAACAAAAACTTTTCAGTATTCCCAGAAAATTGCCTGGAAGGAGAAAGGGAAGCTATAAGTGATGATGACAAGAAAATGAGTCAAGGTGATAATAGAATTTTCCCATTATTTTAAAGCTGAGGCTGATTTTACATCTTTTATATTGCCTGGTTGTCTTAGGAACGGATCATTTAATTTACCTCTCAACTAAAGAAGAAATGATCATAAGAACTGTGTATTTTCATAGTATCTTTCCCTAAAATTTTTATTTTGATTTTCATGTTATCAGTAGGATGAAATGATTAATGCATGGCTTAGGAGGGAAGACCATGCCTTCTAGTCGAGGGACCAGTTTGAAGTCCTGTCTCATCACCACTCTGGGCCTCAGTATCTCATCCTTAGCATTTCAGGCTACTAGAGAAGAGCTGACTCAAGCCATCCGAATAATGGTTCTCTTCCTTGGATTGACCGTAGTCTTGCTAGGTCATCTAAAGGCATCCCACCTTCCCATGAAAGAGGTTGTTCCAGGTTACAGGGGAAGAAAGAGGAGAAAGGCAAGCAGCACACATATAGCACATACAGACTAAAACAGATAAACAATCACACTACCCAAGTATGTATGCCAAAGAGAGAGAATAATTGAAAAAAATGATAATCCAGGCAGTCATTTCAGATAGATGGTTGATTAGTTGATTCCTTTATTCATCCCAAACTTATGGAGTATCTACTGTGGATCAGACACTTCTTTAGGGACTAAGACAAACAAGGACTCTTCATTCATGGAGCTTACATTTTAGAGGGGTGAGAGAGCCAATAAACAAGTAAATGCATAGCTAAATAATCTAATTTTTTATTATGCTAATAATTATGAAGAAAGTGAAATATGGCACTGTGATAGTAAAGGGAGAGGGGCTAATTTAAGCAAGACTGCATCTTTAGGGAAAGCTTCACCATTCAATGAATATTGATTTGATATCTGTGAGGTACTGGAATTGACACCCATTGATCACTGCATCTTTTACCAAAAGTTCTTCCCTTGGTTTCCTGGCTGATTTCCATTTCTGTGATGCCACCTGAGGTGCTGTCCTTTATTAGCTTCCACCTAGAGACTAACTCAGGTGACTGGTATGTGCTCCTCAAGATAGCTGGGTCAGTGATATCACTTGAGATCATATACAGGAAATTGTTTTGTAAATTCTATTCAGCGAATATTCACTATGTATCTTTTCTATGTCAGCCATGCATCAGTGAATCTCTCTCTCTCTCACACAGCCCTTATGGAATTTACATTCTCATAAAGATATATTATGATTCTTTTTCTTTTTTTAAAAAAAGGCCAGAATTTCTGTAATGAAACCATTTTTTTTTTGTGGTGCTCTGTTAATTTGAGATTTCAAAAATTTGTGAAGCAAATACTGCATTGTGTTTATTCATAGGCATTCCTACCCACCATTCTGACACTTTTCATATTTGCTTTACTCTTAATCGGGCTTGGTCACTAAGCAAAGTGAGGTATCTCTATTTCAACTCGATCGGTCAGTGTTTCATATTCTTTGCCTTTTGGCTTACTTCAAGATTTTATTTACCAAGAATCTGTCCATTTTTGCAGTTATTTATTAGACCATAAGCGAGCATGAAGCTATCTCTTCCACATGCCTTATAGTTCAATCCTCTACCTCAAAACAGTTAGGTGGGTCTATTTATCTTTCCTACTTTTTAATGCATTTCAGCAGACTAAGGAATATTGGTTGAAGATGCAGAAACATACATCTTACAAGAAAATGGTTCGGCTTAACATCTTCCACTTTAAGATGGGCATTCTGCCCAAAACATTCACAGCAATAAAATTATTCCTTAGCTTACAATGATTAATGAGAAAAAAGCACCTCTTTACCTCAGCTAAATTCTACAGATGACAGAGCAAATAAGAGAGAAGAATACAAGTTGTTCATGTTTTTTTCATGACCCAGTCTAGGTTAGAATAACCAGAAATGGGTGGGTCGTAGAATTCCCTCTTTCCAGTTGGTGAAAAAACTTCATACCACTATCAACTTGGAAATTGCCCATAGGCAAATGAATAGCACTCAGGTATTTCTAGGTAAGTGATCTGCAGGGAGGAAATGGACCCCCCCCCCGTTTTTTTTTTAAACACCGACTCGATGATCTGGGCTCATGATTTTCTGCAGTGGAAATGACTTAAGGGATATAAAATTAACACAGCACTTTAAGAGTCCCTTGAAAAGTGCTTTGCTCACTTAATCATAAAAGAACACACAGTTTCAAATTAGAAAAGGGACACAGATAAGAACTATAAAATGTCAGGTACAGTGGTCAAATAAATGTTCTTATTGAGAAGACAATAAACTTATCTTGCATTGATGCAAATCTCCTATTTTCCCAATTAAAACTAAGTAAGCTATGAAATTCAGTGAAATTCATCCTAATTCATACTTTTTTTTAAGTGGGCTATACCTTTGTGGTAATTTATAAAGGGTAAGAAGATCCCTTTTGGAGATTACAGTGTGACCAGGCACTTATAGATACTGTCTGTGAGGCTGCAGAGCTTCTAGGGAGGGACAAATGGATGCCTGATAGAATCAGTGGGTCAGCACTGGGATGGTAGTGACAGAGGGAAGTGATGAAGTGAAAAAATAATTCAGACGGGAATCTTTTATTTCAGACAATGGTGCTGTTTTGTAGTGTATTTGTTTTTCCAAAATGTCACTTTCTAATTGTATGTGGCAAGCTAGGCTGCTCTGCGTTTTCTGTTTCCTAAGCTTAGCTAGAGCAATCAGGCAGGTGCATGCAATAATTTTTCCTTTTTTTTTTTTTTTTGCCATTGAATCTATTTTCTTTGTTTTTTTGTTTAAGATTTTATTTATTTATTCATGAGAGACACAAGGAGAGACAGAGACACAGGCAGAGGGAGGAGCAGACTCCCTGCAGGGAGCCCGATGCAGGACTCGATCTCAGGACCCCAGGTTCACGCCCTGAGCCAAAGGCAGACGCTCAACCACTGAGCCACCTAGGGGTCCCTTGAATCTATTTTCTATCCAAAGATTGACTAGACAATGAACCTATGATAGGGAGTTGCATGATGACAAAACATTATATTTTAGCTATCATAGCATTGGTTTTGCTGCTCTTTCTACTGCTGTGATAACCACTGTATTGAAAAGATCTAGATTATACCCAAGGACAGAGTTGTGGCTGAATGGGTTAGAAATCAATCAATCTGAGGTTCTGCAAAACTTAATTCAGAAACTGCTGGATTAAAGTTAGAATCTTGATTTTTTTTTTCCCTTTCAGGAGGCTCTGAGCAAATTTTTCATATTGAAGGACACTAATTAGCCCTTGCCTGTCAGACACAGAAAATTCTGCTTCATTTAGTAGGCCCAGGAGAAGGGCTCCCTGAACTTACTTCAGCATCCAGCTGGAGGGAGTCAGGATTCAGTAGAGCAGCATCTGGGCTGCTAAGGGATTGGGGAGCACTTGGGAGGTTTCCTCCTAAGGACTAAAATACTGCTTGTTGTAAAGATTTCTATGATACCAGGGTCAAGGGGAAAGCAAAACAAGGGTAAGGAATCAATTCTGTGCAGCCAGAATCTCATTTCTTCTGCTGATAAATGCAGTGCTTGGGAATTACTGTTAAGCATGGCTTGCTAAATGTTTTCTCCATTTCTTCCCATTACAATTAAATATGAAAGAAGGAGCTGCATATTTGCTCAAGGATATCGGGTTCCAGATTAAGATACTCCTAACATCTGACTATTCAAAAGATGCTCCTAGGCCAAAATAATTTCTATGAGAATGTAGTAACAGTAAAGCAAAGGGCCAGTTCCATTTTTTTCTCTCTTCCTTTCATTTTCTGGCGTGGCAGCATAAAGAGGCTAGTGTATCTTAGTCAATGCTATCCAGTAGAACTTTCTGTGGTCATGGAAATGTTCTATATCTGCACTTCACAGTAGCCACCAACCATAGGTTGAAATGGTTAATTTCAAGCACTTGAAATGTGGCTAATATGACTGGGAAATCAATTTTAAATTTTATTTAATTTTAGCTAATTTAAATTTAAATAGCTACATGTTGCTAAAGGCTACCACATTGACCAGGAGATTAGAGAGATAGAATAAAGCCATAGGTGTTGCATTTATCTTTGTTGACTAGACTTCTCAGAAGCTAGCATTACAATTGCAATGTCACATGGTGTCACCACTCCACAAAAATGAATTTATTTTGCTTTTTACTTTTTAAACCAAGGGAGGAATGTACATTTTCAGATAGGGTGAGCAATTCAGTGAATATGCCTTCATGAATACTTTAGCTTCTCCCTATTCTGTGTAGTCAATCGATCTCTGAATCATGTGAAGAGAAGTATCTGCTCCTGTGGAAGACATATCATGATACTCAGTAGTAATAGAACACGAATTGTCTGAATGTTGCAATATCTCAGCTTTCTTCAGGATTCAACTTGCATTTTTCAACAGGCCAGGAGAACTGTCAAGTTATTAGATGAGAAGTACTAGGTGAAGTTTTCAAGTGTGGTTAGTTCTTTTGCATTACATTTGTATTTGTAATCAAGCATCCAATAACAGATTTTTAATATTTTTCCCCTGATTGTTTATTATTCCAGTGGGTTTTGTTACATGATTTTTTTTGTGTGTTCATGTTTTGACTATATCATGGCAAACCAAAGTGACACTTCAGACCAAGAACCAGAAATGTCACTCTTTCAGGATGAAAGGGAGAACTTAGCCTCTCTTAATCGCATAAAGATACCAACATTTTTTTCAAAGCATATCATTTATGGAATGGCAAGAAAAAATGCAAAAACATGCAAATATAAATATGAGCTATTGAAATGAGTTTCTATTCCTATGAACATTTTTAGTTATGCACCCTTGTAACTATTCTCAGCATTCTGGCATTATCCAGTGGCTGAAGCATGCATTCCATAAGACATAAATGTGGCTTTTATAAAGAATTATGGCATTTAAGAATAGTAAGCATCACGGTCGCCAACAACATGGCCATCATTGTCCTGTCATCTTCATTCTCCCTGTTGCTGTGCAGAGAAGATTCTGTTGGTAATGTGTTTGAGTGCTGGCAATAGTTAACCAGAGCTGATTATACATCATTTCCCAACTCTGTGTTCAGTACCATTATGTTGGGAGCTTGAAATTGGCCACATGAGGGGGTATTTATAACAAATAATTGTCAAGCCCTACAATTCAAGGTTGTTTTATTTTGAGAGAGCAGGTTGTTAAACATTTACCAGCATATCACTAGACATGGAGGTGACCAGTTTGATGCTAATTATAATGGTGAGAAGAGGAGTATTGAAGACAGGAGATCCAAGAACTTTGTCCTCTCTCTAATCCTGTCTTCTCATTTCGAATGACAATTTTCTACATGCCAACAAGGAGGAAATAATATGTATGTCAAAATGTGCCACACTCTGTATAGCCTTTGTGGTAAGCTTTGGATAATATTTAAAAGGCTTTTATATAAGTAGAGCCTGCAGTGTGGGGAGTTAAAAGAAATTCATAACTGAAATGAAAACATTGCAAAGCTGCAGATAAGCTTTGTCACTGACCCATCTCATTTGGGATCCTCCAATCATTGTAATAGTTGCCAAATCCTACCACATTCATGAAGAACGTTGAAATGAATAACTTAAAAATGGCTTTGTACTAGAGCCATCCAAATTAAGCCCTTTAGGAGTTTATAATGGAATTCAACAATACCTAGAAGCAAATATGACCCCTTTCCTGTAATAAAATTAGGTGAGGTTCATTAAATCCTATGCAAGGCTGAGTGCTCCTTCCTGACTGTTAGGTATGGCTGACTACTGCCTATAATTTCAGCCTCCACTCTAGTTGCATGTCCTTCTACACTTGTACTTTTCACCATTCACACAGACTACAATCTCCTCTTGACTCCAGAAATAAAGAGAAGATGAAACTGGGAAGGATTCATAGGTTACGAAGGTTTATAAAGTATTCACACCCTCTGCTTCATGTCCTTCTTGTCACCTTCCTCCTACAAATCTTTTACCAAGATAGAAAGGCCAGTCAGTTTAGATACACAAAATGTGTAAAATATTGTGAGCCTTAAAACTTACCCTCTAATACCATTACTTTCTGGAAAGATGGCAACTATGCTTGTAGTGAGCATATAGAAATATTGAATCACTCTGCTCTATACCTGTAACTAATGTAACATTGTGTGTCAACTATATTTTGATAAAAAACAACAACATTACTCTGGAGATGTTTTTATAAAAAGGAGGTGAAATTGCAGGCCAGATGTCTGAGTGACTTGTTGCAACACTTTTTACTGGAGAGAACTCCCTCATTTCCCCCCTCTCCTTTCTTCATTTTGAACTTTACACACTTCAGTAACCCCTCCCATTTTGTTGTACCATAGTTCTCCTTTTTTCATTTAAAAACATCTTAAAACTCATGTTTTCCAGAATATTTGGAGAGAAAGTATCAGGTGAAGTTACCTACCTTACCTGAATATATATTCAGAAACATCATTCTCCGGGTGCTGTCCATAGAAAATCTCCCTAATGTACGTCAGTATTGCCAATATGAACATATACAACAGTGGACAATCACATTAAGTCAAAAGATCTTTGGGGTGAGTGTGTGTTCAGGAAGGTGCAGTGCCAAATTCTGGAAGCTGATTATGTGGATAGACTTGGAAAGCAGGCAGCACTGAAATAAAATCTCTTTGGAAAGTTTTTTCTTTGCAACCAAAATTCTCTTGTAGGTAAAAATCAGCATATGGCAAAATAATAATCCTGTAATTCTGATTCTCTAATGTGGGTAAGCAGGGTTAGAGATAAATAACATTTCAACTTCCCTCTCTCCAGTGGAAGTTCACACATTTCAGAAAGCAATCTACCTTTTGGAGAACATAGCAACAAAAACAGTCTTACTTCAAGTAAAATCCAAACGGTAACAAGTTATCCTACAGTGCTTTGTTTCAGAGCACATTTTAAGAGACTAAAGGAGAAGCAGAAAGAAAGAAAAAACTCTCATAAAACCTCCCCCTGACTCTGACAACCTACAAGACTTAAATAAAACAAAACTGGAGCTGCTTCATGTAACAGATACACAACAGATGCATTCTTACATAATGTTCCATAGTGTTCTGTTTGATTCTAAACAGGCAGGCTTATGAAGCATTGAAGTGAATGCTATTTCCCCCCACAAACCACGCATCTTAATCTAACCTCTAAATGGGCAGAGTCAGAAATCCTATACTTGAACCCCAGTTTCTCTTTGACTAAATTTGAAATTCCATAAGCCTTAGTTTCTTTAGCTACAAAATTAGGAAAACTATCATACCTATTTCACCGGTTTATTACTGCTATTTATTTTTATCTCCAGTCATATTGTGATTCAACATGCTTATCTGCACATCTATTGCCATCATCCTACCCTAATTGCTTGTCCTCTCTCTTGCTTGGACCCTGCTTTAATTCCCTATTGGTCTTCCTCTTTCCTGTCTTTTCTCTATTTCTCATCCTGTCACACAGCAAAGTGATAAAAAAATAAAAATAAAAATAAATACCCATAAAAACAACTGAATCAGATTATGTTACTTTCTCATCCAAAATTATTCAACATTTTCATTTTGCTCTTAGAATAAAACCTAAACTCCTTTCTTTTTTAAAGATTTCACTTTTATTTTTTTTTCAAAGATTTTTTAACTATTCATGAGAGACAGAGAGGCAGAGACACAGGCAGAGGGAGAAGCAGGCTCCATGCAAGGAGCCCGATGTGGGATTCGATCCCGGGTCCCCAGGATCATGAGCTGGGTTGAAGGCAGCGCCAAACCGCTGAGCCCACCCGGGCTGCCCCCAAACTCCTTTCTAGGACCAACAAGGACTTCAGAGATCTGGCTCCTCCTCTACTTCCATCTCCTTTGGAATGTTGTACTCATTGTCTCTTCGGCCTAGAATGTTCTTTTCCCCCTTAGTTTTGAGTACAGGAGGCTCACTGTCATTCCTTAGGTCCATCCTAAATTATCCTTCTACCTATAGTCCTTGCTCACTGCTCTTCATCTTGGTTGTCCTCTCCTAGCGATTGCCCATCTAATTACCATGCTTATTTATCTTTATCGGTTACATTTATTGAGAGTTGTGGTAGGCAACCTGTCAAGTGCTTTACATGCACTTGCTCTTTGTGTGTGTATGTGGTTTTTTCAAATCGGAATATAATTGACATACAATATCTTATTTTAGGTGTACATAATACTGGCTTGATATTCGTATACATGATGAAATGATCTGCACAATAAGTCTAAGTTACCATCTATCAACATAAAATTATTACGATGTTATTTGCTATATTCCCTGTGCTGTATATTATATTGCCATGATTTAGTTATTTTATAACTGGTAGTTTGTACCTCTTATTCCCTTCGCCAATTCACCCTCCAATCCATCCCTCCAATCCTTTCCTCCTGCTCTGTAACCTACAGTTTGCTCTCTGTATCTAGGAGTCTGTTTCTTTTTTGTTTTATATTTTAGATTCCACATATAAGTGAAACCATATAGTATTTGTCTTTTTTGTCTTATTTCACTTAGCATAATATTCTGTATCCATGTCCTCACAAATGGCAAGATTTCATTTTTTATGGCTGAGTAATATTCTATTATATATATAGAAGATGTGGGATATATATATATATATATAGATAGATAGATATATCCATATGTATATATCTCACATCTTCCTTTTCCATTCATCTATCAATCGATATATAGGTTGCTTCCATAGCTATTACAAATAATCCTGCAGTGAATAATGCTATTACAAATGATGCTACAGGGCAGCCCCAGTGGCGCAGTGGTTTAGCACCGCCTGAAGCCTGGGGTGTGATCCTGGAGATCTGGGATTGAGTCCCACATCAGACTTCCTGTATGGAGCCTGCTTCTCCTCTGCCTGTGTCTCTGCTTCTCTCTCTCTGTCTCTATGAATAAATAAAATCTTTAAAAAACAAAAAAAAAAAACCCCACAAATAATGCTACATACATTTCTTCAAATTGATGTTTTCAATTTTTTTTCAGATAAATACTCACAAGTGGAATTGCTGGATTATATTGTAGTTCTATTTTTAATTTTTTCGAGGAACCTCCATACTGCTTTCCACAGTGGCTATACCAATATATCCTCCCATCAACAGTATGAAGGTTTCCTTTTCTCCACATCCTTGCCAAGACTTATTATTTTTGTCTTTTTGATACTGGCCAGTCTAGCAGGTGTGAGGTGATATTCCATTGCAGTTTCGATTGCATTTCCCTGATTAGCAATGTTTAATATATTTTCATTTTCCTGTTGGCCATCTCTATGTCTTTTTTGGAAAAATGTCGATAAGTCTTTTGCCCATTTTGAAATCAGGTTGTTTTTTAAAATTTATTTATTTATTTATTTATTTTATTTTTTATTTTTTTTTATTGGTGTTCAATTTACTAACATACAGAATAACCCCCAGTGCCCGTCACCCATTCACTCCCACCCCCCACCCTCCTCCCCTTCCAACACCCCTAGTTCGTTTCCCAGAGTTAGCAGTCTTTACGTTTTGTCTCCCTTTCTGATATTTCCCACACATTTCTTCTCCCTTCCCTTATATTCCCTTTCACTATTATTTATATTCCCCAAATGAATGAGAACATATAATGTTTGTCCTTCTCCGACTGGCTTACTTCACTCAGCATAATACCCTCCAGTTCCATCCACGTTGAAGCAAATGGTGGGTATTTGTCATTTCGAATAGCTGAGTAATATTCCATTGTATACATAAACCACATCTTCTTTATCCATTCATCTTTCGTTGGACACCGAGGCTCCTTCCACAGTTTGGCTATTGTGGCCATTGCTGCTATAAACATCGGGGTGCAGGTGTCCCGGCGTTTCACTGCATCTGTATCTTTGGGGTAAATCCCCAGCAGTGCAATTGCTGGGTCGTAGGGCAGGTCTATTTTTAACTGTTTCAGGAACCTCCACACAGTTTTCCAGAGTGGCTGCACCAGTTCACATTCCCACCAACAGTGTAAGAGGGTTCCCTTTTCTCCGCATCCTCTCCAGCATTTGTGGTTTCCTGCCTTGTTAATTTGCCCCATTCTCACTGGTGTGAGGTGGTATCTCATTGTGGTTTTGATTTGTATTTCCCTGATGGCAAGTGATGCAGAGCATTTTCTCATGTGCATGTTGGCCATGTCTATGTCTTCCTCTGTGAGATTTCTGTTCATGTCTTTTGCCCATTTCATGATTGGATTGTTTGTTTCTTTGGTGTTGAGTTTAAGAAGTTCTTTATAGATCTTGGAAACTAGCCCTTTATCTGATATGTCATTTGCAAATATCTTCTCCCATTCTGTAGGTTGTCTTTGAGTTTTGTTGACTGTATCCTTTGCTGTGCAAAAGCTTCTGATCTTGATGAAGTCCCAATAATTCATTTTTGCTTTTGTTTCTTTTGCCTTCGTGGATGTATCTTGCAAGAAGTTACTATGGCCGAGTTCAAAAAGGGTGTTGCCTGTGTTCTTCTCTAGGATTTTGATGGAATCTTGTCTCACATTTAGATCTTTCATCCATTTTGAGTTTATCTTTGTGTATGGTGAAAGAGAGTGGTCTAGTTTCATTCTTCTGCATGTGGATGTCCAATTTTCCCAGCACCATTTATTGAAGAGACTGTCTTTCTTCCAATGGATAGTCTTTCCTCCTTTATCGACTATTAGTTGCCCATAAAGTTCAGGGTCCACTTCTGGATTCTCTATTCTGTTCCACTGATCTATGTGTCTGTTTTTGTGCCAGTACCACACTGTCTTGATGACCACAGCTTTGTAGTACAACCTGAAATCTGGTTTTTTAAAATTTATATTGTCTAAGTTCCTTTTATATTTTGGCCATTAGCCAAAATCATGATATGATTTGTAGTTATCTTTTGCCATCCAGGGGGTTGCATTTTCATTTGGCTGGTGGATTACTTCACTGTACAAATGCTTTTAGTTTCATATAATCACATTTGTTTATTTTAACATTTGTTCTCTTTGTACATGAAGAGAATTGATTCAAAAAATATTTTACAGAATGATCGATGTCAAAGAGCTAACTGCAGGGGCACCTGGGTGGCTCAGTGGTTGAGCATCTGCCTTTGGCTCAGGTCAGATCCCAGGGTCCTGGGATCAATTCCCTCATGGGGCTCCCCACAAGTAGCCTGCTTCTCCCTCTGCCTGTGTCTCTGCCTCTCTCTCTGCATCTCTCATGTATAAATAAATAAATAAATCTTTAAAAACAAAACAAAACAAAAAATCAAAGAACTAACTGCTTATATGTTATTCTATAAGTTTTATGCTTTCAGGTCTTACCCTCAAGTCTTTAATCATTTTGAATGTATTTTTGTATATGATATAAGTAAGTGGTCCAGTTTTCCCAACATTATCCATTGAAGAGACTGTTTTTCCCCATTGTATACTCTTGCTTCCTTTGTCATAGACTAATTGATCATGTGTGTGGGCTTATTTCTGGAATCTCCTGTTCCATTGATCAATGTGTCTATTTTTATACTAATACTATGGTTTTGATTACTATAGCTTTGTAATATGGTTTGGAAGGAAATATGATACCTCTAGATTTATTTTTCTTTCTCAAGATTGCTTTGGCAGTTTGGGGTCATTTGTGGTCCATATAAACTTTAGAAATATTTGCTCTACTTCTGTGAAAACTGCTATGGATATTTTGATGGGTTATTGGATTGAATCTGTAGATTGCTTTGGGTATTATGAACATTTTAACAATATTAATTCTTCTAATCCATGTGCATATTTATTTATTTATTTCATCTTTAATTTCTTTCATCAATGTATTATAATTTTCAGAGTACACATCTTTTACTTCCTTGGTAAAATTTATTCCTAGGTACTTCATTCTTTTTATTTATTTTATTTTTATTTATTTATTCATGAGAGACACAGATGGAGAGAGAGAGGCAGAGACACAGGCAGAGGGAGAAGCAGGCTCCATGCTGGGAGCCCGATGTGGAACTCATCCCAGGTCTCCAGGATCTTGCCCTGGGCTGAAGGCAGCGCTAAACTGCTAAGCCACCAGGGCTGCCCACTTCATTCTTTTTGATGCAATTACAAATAGGATTATTTTTAAAATTTCTCTTTCTGATATCTCATTATTAGTGTATAGAAATGCCACAGATTACTGTATGTTAATTTTGCATCCTACAACTTTACTAAATTCATTTATTAGTTCTAATAGTTTTTGGTGGCATCTGTAGGGTTTTCTGTATATAGTACGTCCTCTGCAAAAAGCAATAGTCTTACTTCTTCCCTTCTGATCTGTATGCTTTCATTTCCTTTTCTTGCCTAATTGCTGTGGCTCAGACTTCCAAAGCTATTTGGAATAAAAGTGATGAGAATGGGCATCCCTATTTTGTTCGTGATCTTAGAAGAAAAGTTTTAATTTTTTTACCATTGAGTTTGATGTTAGCTGTGAATTTGTCATATATGGCCTTTGTTATGTTGAGGGATATTCCCTCTATACTGATTTTACTGAGTTTTTTTTTATCATAAATGGATATTACATTTTGTCAATACTCTTTTTTTAAAAGATTTTATTTATTTATTCATGATAGATACAGAGATTGAGAGAGAGAGAGAGAGAGAGAGAGAGAGGCAGAGACATAGGCAGAGGGAGAAGCAGGCTTCATGCAGGAAGCCTGATGAGGGACTTGATCCTGGTACTCTGGGATCACTCCCTGAGCCAAAGCAGACGCCCAACAGCTGAGTCACCCAGACATCTCAATGTCTTTTTTCATCTATTGAAATGATGTTTTTATCCTTCATTTTGTTAGTGTATCACATTGATTGTGAATATTAAACTACCCTTGCATCCCTGGGATAAATCCCACTTGATTGGTATTATGATCCTTTCAATGCATTGTTGAATTTGCTTGGTAATATATATATATATATTTTTTTTTTCTTTAGATTTTATTTATTTATTCATGAGAGACAGAGAAAGGAGAGAGAGGCAGCGACACAGGCAGAGGGAGAAGCAGGCTCCATGCAGGGAGCCCAATGTGGGACTCGATCCAGGGTCTCCAGGATCATGCCCTGGACCGAAAGCAGGCGCTAAACCACTGAGCCACCCAGGGATCCTCTGGTAATATGTTTTGAGAATTTTTGTGTTTATGTTCATTAGGGATGCTGGTCTGTACTTTTCTTTTTTTGTGGTACCTTTTGTTGTTTTGTGTTAGGCTTTGTAAAATGAGTTTGGAAGCATTTCTTCCTCTTCAATTTCTTAACATAATTTGAGAAAGATAGATACTATCACTTTTTAAATGTTTGGTAGAATTCACTTATGAAGCTGTCTTGTCCTAGACCTTGGTTTCTGGGAATTTTAAAATTACAAATTCCATTTCATCATTTATAATCAATTTATTTGATCTTCTATTTCTTTATGATTCAGTCTTGAAAGATTGTGTCTTTCTAGAAATGTATCCATTTCTTCCAGGTCTCCACTTTGTTGCATGTAGTTTTAGTAGTCTCTTATGAGCCTTTGTATTTCTGTGGTATCATCTGTAACTTCTACTCTTTTATTTCTAATGTTATTTACTTGGTTCCTCACTCACTTCTTCTTGATAAATCAGGCTACAGATTTAGCCATTTTGTTTATTGAAGTTATAGTTGTTTTGCTACTTCTGTCTTTTAACCTTCATGCTAGCTTATTAAGTGGCTGATCCACTGCCTTTGCTACATATTTGCCTTTAATAGGGTGATTTTTTTTTCTTTCATATATTTTTAAATTTCTCCTTGTGGCATTTTCTTTTCCACTTAAAGCAGACCTTTTAACTTTTCTTGTAAGGCCAATTTAATGACGATGAACTCTTTTTTGCTTGTCTGCGAAACTCTATTTCTCCTTCAATCCTGAATGGTAATCTTGCTCTGTAGAATATTCTTGGTTGTAAGTTTTTCCCTTTCAAGGCTTGAAATATATCATTCCACTCCCTTCTGGCCTGAAAAATTTCTGCTGAAACATCAGTCTTATATGATTCCCCTTGAATATGACTATTTGTTTTTTTTTTTTTTTTCTTGCTGCTTATAAGATTCCTTTTTTTGTCTTTAACTTTTGCCATTTTAATTATAATGTGTCTTGGTGTGGATCTCTTTGGGTTCATCTTTGTTGGAACTCTCTGTATATACTGGACCTGGATGTCTTTCCCCAGGTCAGGGAAATTTTTAGCCATTATTTCTTTAAATTTGTTTTCTGCCTTTTTCTCTTTCTTCTCCTTCTGGGACTCCTATAATGTTAATGTTAGTGCCTTTGATGCCCCAGGGGTCCCTTAAGCTATCCTCATTTTAATTTTAAATTTTATTATTCTTTTTAATTTTAATTTTTCTTAAGTTATCTCTACACTCAACATGGGGCTCAAACTCACGACCTTGAGAACAAGAGTGGCATGTTCTATCGACTAAGCCAACCAGGCATGTCAACTATCTTCATTTTTAAAAATTCTTTTTTCCTTTTTACTGTTCTGTTTGGGTGATTTCCACTAATCTGCTTTCCAGATTGCTGATCCTTCTTCTGTATTATGTAATCTGCTGTTGATTCCTTCCAGTGTATTTTTCATTTCTGTTATCGTATTATTTAGCTTTGATTTGTTCTTATATTTTATAACCTTTTCCTGAAGTTTTCATTATGTTCTTTCATTCTTCTTCTGAGTTTGGTGAGCATCTTTATGACCATTACGTTGAAATCTTTATCAGGTAAATTACTATTTGTTTTATTAGTTTTTTTTCTGGAGTTTTGTTCTTTTGTTTAAAACAATCTTTTGTCTCCTCATTTTGTTTGACATTCTGTGTTTCTTCCTATGAATCAGATGGAACAGCTACTTCTCCTGTTGTGGAAGGATTGGTTTTGTGTAGGAACATTCCCTGAGTATATTGCATGTGCCTGGCAGTTTGGTGGGATGGAGCAGGGATCCCAGAGTGTGTCCAACTATGGCACCTTGGATGGATGGCTAGGGCCGGAGGAGGTGTGTGTACGGGATCTTGGGCATGGTCACTGTGGCTGCCTTGGTAGGATGGCTAAGACTATGTGCGCTGGAGCTGTCCTGGGGTGTGCAGTAGCAGGGTTGCCCTGGTGGATAGCTAGAGTTGGAGTGGTCATGGGTAGGGAGACCTAGGGTACATCGTACCAGAGCCACCTTGTGGGGATGGTGGGAGCTTGGGTAGGCCAGGCCTGGGGTGAACTAGGGCAAACCTAGCAGGCTGGACAAGGCACCAGGACCGTGCTCCCACCTGTACTATCAAGGTGGAGGAGGGTGTTAAAAAAATAGCACTCACCAGTGCCTTGGACTCTGGAAAGAGTTCCAGCAATTTTCTCTCAGTTTGGTGGATGCCCTGGAGTTAGTAAATGGATCTACTTAAAAGTCTAGTTTCCCTTTAAACAGCTAGTTTTTTGGGTTTTTCCCCCTCACTGTGCCCAGTATGAATGAGTCTGCCCATCGGCCCCTCAGTGATATTCCTCTCTATTGCATTCCCCCATATTGGGCATGGGGTTCCCATCATTACTTGTCTCTATCTCTTGTACCATCACTGTGTGATCCCTCTATCATTTGTTGTGTAAAAGTTGCTCTGTCAGCCCTCAATTCTTCCTCAGGAGGAATTGCTCTATTCGTAGGTATAGATACAATGTGTGTGTGTGTGTGTGTGTGTGTGTGTGTGTGTGAAGAGATGGGTTCAGGGTCTTCCTGAACCTTGACACCTGGGAACTTCCTCTTGCACATGCTCTTGTATTTCTCACAGGAATTATTTTTCATCCCATTTTACACATGAGAACATAAATATTATGGCCAAGATTATTTAGTTAAAAGTGGTAGATCTGAGACCACAACCAAGGGAGACTAGCTGCAGAGTTTAAGAACTCTGTAATCATTTTTCATATTCTGATTAATAGTTGTTGAATGTTTAGTGCATAGCATGTGCCTAGAATCTAACAAGTGCTAAAAAAATAAAGCTGTAATTAATACTGATATTATTTATATTGAAACAATTTTATTCTACTATTGGCTTGTTTCCTTGGAGTTATAGTGGCCAGAGTCTGAGATAAAGCTGTTAGGAAGTTGAATGGGGTGGTTGACTAGTCTGTGAAAGTTCTCTGGAATTAACTGTCTGTCTATAATAATTCTGTGGCAGACATGCCTTGAGTCAAATCAGCTGATTTGGCTTAAGACTATCTCAAACAGCCTTGTAGAATACGAATCTTCATTTTAAATTTGAGGATCTAATGCTACTTGATGTTTCACAAATCTTACTTACAATCAATGTTACACTTCTATGGAAGCTATAAAATATATTTCAGTGACTGGAAGCCATTCAAAAGATTATCTAGAGATTTACTACTTTTAAATTGGAAGCAGAATAAGTGCAGTGGCTGAGCAACAGAGGAGAAACTTCAGGGCTGAATCTTCATCTGATCCTTACCACCATTTTCTGCTGGTCTTTCCTCATTTTAATCAAATTGACCTTTAATAAAAGACTTATGGTAATAAAAGGAGGTAAATATCCATTTAAATCTAAAATTGTTGTACTGATTTAGAGTAACAGCACATCCAAAAAGATTAGATGATATGCCAGGAAATATAAAGTGTGTTGGACACACTTGTTGTTCACAGAGTAGTGGGTTCTCCACCTTAACTCCAATGGTTAGATAGGGGGTTTTCATGATCTTACAGATTTTGCAGATTTGAGAATCATGATAGATATGCAACACTTGTGCAGGGCCACACAGTAAATAGTATTTTTCCTAGCCCAACTATTAATATAAAAATATTTTGAGACCTTTTTTTTCCTTATTAGAGACTTCTAGATACATAAAGGGATGTGTTGAGGATGACTGAACCTCTTTTTTAATAAGGGAACAATATACAAGTTACTGAATTTGTGTGTGTCTACAGCAATATGTGAGGCTATGGGTAGAGAGAAGGCATTATTTTCTTGTTACAAATCTCTGAGGAACTGGCAATATCCCAACCTCTGTGGCTAAGGTAACAGCCTAAAAAGAAAACAAAACAGAGAGTGGTCTGGATTCTCTTTTGTTACCATGTAGTCTGGCCTTGACCAAAGAACTTTTCCAAAGAAATTTTTGCTATATTAGGTCCTTTATTATTGAACACAATTGTTCTAATTCTTAGTTTTTAATCTGTCAGTGATGTCTGGCTAACTTGATACCTGCAAATGTGCTTTTTTGCTTTGTTTTACATGTTACAGAAATGACAAGATAGAGGAGCGTCTTTTGTTGAGATGAAGCTTTCATCTCTCTTCTTGGAGCTTATACCCTGCTTTTTTTTAGTACTGTGACATTTCCTTCTTAGAATATTAAATATATAAAAAAGAATATTAAATATAATATTGGCACTGGCAGTAAATAGTGAGAAGTTCAGAATTCCCAAGGGGAAATATTTTTTAAACTTCTTTATCTACCCCCCCCATCCCCTTCAATTGAAGTAGTCTATTCATTATTTATTGACTTACAATAGAGATGCAGTAGGGAAGAAGACCAGGTTAAAAAAAAAAGTCCTGGAATTGGTTTCTGAAGAGTGAATCCATTAAAGCGTTTAGACTGGGTCGATCTGCAGGAAACATCAAAGCAAGGATAAATAAATTCTGAAGACCTAATAATGTACAGCATGCTGACTATAGTTAATGTATTATAGACATGGAATTTGGTTCCAAGGGTTTTTTGCAGATTCTAGAGGTCACCTACATTCCTTGGTTTATGGGTCCCTTTGTCTTCAAAGCCAGCAACGTGTGTTGTATTCTTTTCATGCCTCACTATTCCTGTCTTCCCTTTTGTATTCTTTCTCTCTGCAGACAGCTGAGGTCCTCATCTTTTCAGAGTCCATGTGATTAGATTGAGTTCCTCTGGATAATCCAGGCTAATCTCCTTATTTCACCTTAATCACATCTGCAAAGTCCTTTCTGTCATGTAAAGTAACATATATACAGGTTCTTATGATTAGGATGTAATCACTATTCATGTGGTGATTTGGGGAAATCATTCTGCCTACTACAGAGCTTTCTTTTCACACTTGGTTAGTCATGTGGGATTAAAGAGAACAGGGCTCACTTCAATTTTATACTCATCTACAATGCACAAATTCTTAGATTCCAGTTTCATTTACAGTAATCTATCTAAACCAGGGCTTCTGAACCTCGGTATCAATGATATATTGGACTAGATGGTCTTTCTTTCGTAGCTCTGACCTGTGTGGACGGTGTTGAACAGCATTCTTGGCTTTTACCACTAGGTGTCAGTAGTTCTTCTTTCAGTGTGACAACCAAAAAAAACAAAAAAGCTCCAAATACTGTCAAAAGTCCTTGTCCAGACAAAATCACTCCTCATTGGGAACTGCTCATCTAGACTGACCAGATAGATAACACTTGACTAAAAAGAGGATTTTTGTCTTTGTTTTAATAAGAGCTCCCCGTTTTTCTTCATGTCCGTAAAATTCCATTGGCATGTGTACAAGGAGATCTGATCAAAATAAATTTTTCTTCTTGTGGGACCCCACAGGAGGAAGACAATTACTTTCTATTAAGCTACTAACTTCTTCCTTGCTAATTTGATAGACAAGAACTACACATTATTTCTTATTTTGGATTTCTTTGTTAATAACTTGATTAGTATTTTTTCAAGACAATCATAGTTCTTTCATGCATTACCTATTCATATCTTTTGCACATTTTTCTGTTCCAGTGATTGTTTTTAGCTTATTAGTTTCATAGTTTTTATATTTAATATTTAACTTATTCTGTAATATATGCTGTGGATACTTCTTTCAGATTTTTTGGTATTATTAATGTACTATGAAGACCAATCTATCAGCACAAAATTAAGATCCAACCTATAAAGTTATTCTGAAGGAAGATACCAAAATAAGACAATGTAAGCAACAATGTGGGATAAAAAGAAAAAAAATTCTAAGTTAAAGTCCATTAAAGTATTGAGAATTCATTCATTTGGCAGGTAATAATTACAGAGTGCTTTTCCTGTCCCTGGCACTATTCTAGGCACTTTGGATATAATAGTGAACATACTAGGGAAGGTTTTCTGTCTTTTTGGAGTTTACATACTAGTGAATGGGGACATAATAAAAATACTAAGTAAATTAAATGTCATGGCAAAAGGTGAAAAGTACTATGGAAAAATAAGACAAAATAAAGACAGGCAATCAGAAATTCTGGGGGCAGAAAGGGGGTTTCAGTTTGCAGTACCCCAATAGCATTGTCAGGTATCATTGTGAAGGTGAGATCAGAAACAAGACTTGAAAGAGGTGAAGGAATTAGCCATGTGGGTATCTTGGGGAAACACATTCCAGGTAGAGGAAACACCAGTGAAAGCCTCTAATGTGAGAGCATGCCTGGCTTATTTAAGGAACAGCAGAGAGGATAGTGTGGCAGGAACAGAGAGAGAATAATGAGTGATGAGCTCAGCTAGTTATTATGTCTGAGGAAATCTGGAAATGTAGGATTTGGGGCAGAGAAGCAGCATGCTGTGATTTTCTTTTTTGTTTAATGTTTTATTTTGAATGAATGTCAATCTTAGAAAAGTTACAAAAAATAGTACAAATAGTTCCTGTATATTCTTTACCCAGCTTCCTTCAGTCTTATTACACCATATAGCCACAGTATAATTATTGAAAACAGGAAATTGATATTGACACAATACTAAATCTACAGACATTATTTAAATTTTCCCAATGTCACGGCTAATGTCCTTTTACGAGATCCTTTTCTACATTCTCACACTGTATTTACTTATCACCATTTTTGAAGAGTACTAGCTATTTATTTTGTAGGATGGATCTCAAATTTTGTTTGCCTGATATTTTGTCATGACCTGATTGACGTTGTGCAATTTTTGGCGAGTCTACCACAGAAGTGATGTGCTCTTCTGGGTGGCTCAAGCCAAGGAGTACATGATGTTGATATGTCTCATTATTGGTGATGCTTTGATGACTTGATTAAGGTGGTATCTGTCAGATTTCTGTGCTATAAAGTTACAATTATCAATTTTAAAATAATAAGTATATTGTGGGGAGGTCCTCTGAAACTATGCAAAATCCTGTTTTGTTTATTTTTTTTTTTTGTAATACTTTCACCAAATTTGTTGATGATTCTTGCCTGCAACAAATATAATGGGCTGTTTACTAAATGATTTTTCTAGTTCCATCATTATTTTTACATTTATTGACTAGAATTCTGTAGTAAGGAAGGGTTTTCCCATCTCCCCCATTTATGTAGGTATTCAGTTATTTATTTATGTAAGTGTGGACTCATGGATTATTATCATCTTATTTCTCATTTGTCCTTGATTTGGCCAGTGATAGGTACTTAAAATTAGTTTCTATGTCCTTTGGTAGGCCTCATTATTTTTCAAGCATTTCCTTAATTTACTGACACTGTAAGATGACTATAAGGATAGATATAGGGAGATCAGTTATGAGGATATTACAGTTATTTAGGTGAGATAAGACAGCCTGGTCCATGGGAGTAGCAATGGAAGTGAAGATAAATGGTTACATTCTAGATATATTTTGATGATATAACTGAAAGCTTTCCTGGTGGACAAGGGTATGGAGTATGCTGAAAAGAGAGGGGTTGAAGATTGTTACAATTTGGCTATGACACATAAAGGTGGTAGAGAGGGAGGAGGGCAAGACGGCGTAAGAGTAGGGTCCCCAAGTCACCTGTCCCCACCAAATTACCTAGATAACCTTCAAATCATCCTGAAAATCTACGAATTCCGCCTGAGATTTAGAGACCAGCTGGAATGCTACAGTGAGAAGAGTTCGCGCTTCTATCAGGTAGGAAGACGGGGAAAAAGAAATAAAGAAACAAAAGGCCTCCGAGGGGAAGGGGCCCCGCGAGGAGCCGGGCTGAGGCCGGGGCGAGGGTCCCCAGGACAGGAGAGCCCCGTCCCGGAGAAGCAGGAGCTGCACCGACCTTCCCGGGAGGAAAGGGGCTCGCAGGGAGTTGGAGCAGGACCCAGGAGGGCGGGGATGCCCTCGGGTTCCCTGGGACAGTAACAGCAACTGCGCCCCCAGGAGAGTGCGCCGAGCTCCCTAAGGGCTGCAGCGCGCACGGCGGGGCCCGGCGGGACACGGAGCAGCTGGAGGGGCTCGGGGGGCGGCTCCGCGGAGGGGGCTGCGGGACGGGAGCGCGAATCCAACAGCGCAGGCTGGGAGCACAGGGCGCCGGGACACAGCCCAGGATCCCGCCTCCCCTGGGACAGGCAGAGGCCGGGAGGGTCCAGGACAACAAGGACGCTCCTGCCCGGAGCTGAGCAGATCAGCGGCCCCGCCCCGGAGCCTCCAGGCCCTGCAGACGGAGAGCACTGGAGCTACTGCAGGAGCTGACTCCAGGGCTCCAGAGCTGGCCCCGCCACTGGGGCTGTTCCTCCTGGGGCCTCACGGGGTAAACAACCCCCACGGAGCCCTGCACCAGGCAGGGGGCAGAGCAGCTCCCCCAAGTGCTAACACCTGAAAATCAGCACAACAGGCCCCTCCCCCAGAAGACCAGCTAGACGGACAAGTTCCAGGAGAAGTCAACGAACTTAAAGTACACAGAATCAGAAGATACTCCCCCGTGGTTTTTTTTTTTTCTTTTTTCTTTCTTTTTTTTTTTTTATTTGTTTGCTTCCCCACCCCTTTTTTTTCCTTTCTTTTTTCTTCTCTTTTTTCCTTTTTTTTTCCTTTTTTCATTTTTCTTTCTCTCTTTTCTTTCCTTTTTTTCTCTCTCTCTTTTTCTCCTTTTCCCAATACAACTTGTTTTTGGCCACTCTGCACTAAGCAAAATGACTAGAAGGAAAACCTCACCTCAAAAGAAAGAATCAGAAACAGTCCTCTCTCCCACAGAGTTACATAATCTGGATTACAATTCAATGTCAGAAAGCCAATTCAGAAGCACAATTCTACAGCTACTGGTGGCTCTAGAAAAAAGCATAAAGGACTCAAGAGACTTCATGACTGCAGAATTTAGATCCAATCAGGCAGAAATTAAAAATCAATTGAATGAGATGCAATCCAAACTAGAAGTCCTAACGACAGGGTTAACGAGGTGGAAGAATGAGTGAGTGACATAGAAGACAAGTTGATGGCAAAGAGGGAAACTGAGGAAAAAAGAGACAAACAAAAGACCATGAAGATAGATTAAGGGAAATAAACGACAGCCTGAGGAAGAAAAACCTACATTTAATTGGGGTTCCCGAGGGTGCCGAAAGGGACAGAGGGCCAGAATATGTATTTGAACAAATCCTAGCTGAAAACTTTCCTCATCTGGGAAGGGAAACAGGCATTCAGATCCAGGAAATAGAGAGATCCCCCCCTAAAATCAATAAAAACCGTTCAACACCTCGACATTTAATAGTGAAGCTTGCAAATTCCAAAGATAAAGAGAAGGTCCTTAAAGCAGCAAGAGACAAGAAATCTCGGACTTTTATGGGGAGGAGTATTAGGGTAACAGCAGACCTCTCCACAGAGACCTGGAACCCAGAAAGGGCTGGCAGGATATATTCAGGGTCCTAAATGAGAAGAACATGCAACCAAGAATACTTTATCCAGCAAGGCTCTCATTCAAAATGGAAGGAGAGATAAAGAGCTTCCAAGACAGGCAAGAACTGAAAGAATATGTGACCTCCAAACCAGATCTGCAAGAAATTTTAAGGGGGACTCTTAAAATTCCCCTTTAAGAAGAAGTTCAGTGGAACAATCCACAAAAACAAGGACTGAATAGATATCATGATGCCACTAAACTCACACCTTTCAATAGTAACTCTGAACGTGAACGGGCTTAATGACCCCATCAAAAGGCGCAGGGTTTCAGCTGGATAAAAAAGCAGGACCCATCTATTTGCTGTCTACAAGAGACTCATTTTAGACAGAAGGACACCTACAACCTGAAAATAAAAGGTTGCAGAACCATTTACCATTCAAATGGTCCTCAAAAGAAAGCAGGGGTAGCCATCCTTATATCAGATAAACTAAAATTTACCCCGAAGACTGTAGTGAGAGATGAAGAGGGACACTATATCATACTTAAAGGATCTATCCAACAAGAGGACTTAACAATCCTCAATATATATGCCCCGAATGTGGGAGCTGCCAGATATATCAATCAATTAATAACCAAAGTGAAGAAATACTTAGATAATAATACACTTATACTTGGTGACTTCAATCTAGCTCTTTCTATACTCAATATGTCTTCTAAGCACAACATCTCCAAAGAAACGAGAGCTTTAAATGATACACTGGACCAGATGGATTTCACAGATATCTACAGAGCTTTGCATCCAGACTCAACTGAATACACATTCTTCTCAAGTGCACATGGAACTTTCTCCAGAAGAGACCACATACTGGGTCACAAATCAGGTCTGAACCGATACCAAAAGATTGTGATCATCCCCTGAATATTCTCAGACCATAATGCCTTGAAATTAGAACTAAATCACAACAAGAAGTTTGGAAGGACCTCAAACACGTGGAGGTGAAGGACCATCCTGCTAAAAGATGAAAGGGTCAACCAGGAAATTAAGGAAGAATTAAAAAGATTCATGGAAACTAATGAGAATGAAGATACAACCGTTCAAAATCTTTGGGATGCAGCAAAAGCAGTCCTAAGGGGGAAATATATCACAATACAAGCATCCATTCAAAAACTGGAAAGAACTCAAATACAAAAGCTAACCTTACACATAAAGGAGCTAGAGAAAAAAACAGCAGATGGACCCCACGCCCAGCAGAAGAAGAGAGTTAATTAAGATTTGAGCAGAACTCAACGAAATCGAGACCAGAAGAACTGTGGAACAGATCAACAGAACCAGGAGTTGATTCTTTGAAAGAATTAATAAGATAGATAAACCATTAGCCAGCCTTATTAAAAAGAAGAGAGAGAAGACTCAAATTAATAAAATCATGAATGAGAAAGGAGAGATCACTACCAACACCAAGGAAATACAAACGATTTTAAAAACATATTATGAATAGCTATATGCCAATAAATTAGGCAATCTAGAAGAAATGGACGCATTCCTGGAAAGCCACAAACTACCAAAACTGGAACAGGAAGAAATAGAAAATCTGAATAGGCCAATAACCAGGGAGGAAATTGAAGCAGTCATCAGAAACCTCCCAAGACACAAAAGTCCAGGGCCAGATGGCTTCCCAGGGGAATTCTATCAAATGTTTAAAGAAGAAACCATACCTATTCTACTAAAGCTGTTTGGAAAGATAGAAAGAGATGGAGTACTTCCAAATTCATTCTATGAGGCCAGCATCACCTTAATTCCAAAACCAGACAAAGACCCCACCAAAAAGGAGAATTATAGACCAATATCCCTGATGAACATGGATGCAAAAATTCTCAACAAGATACTAGCCAATAGGAGCCAACAGTACATTAAGAAAATCATTCACAATGACCAAGTAGGATTTATCCCTGGGACACAAGGCTGGTTCAAAACTCATAAAACAATCAATGTGATTCATCATATCAGCAAGAGAAAAACCAAGAACCATATGATCCTCTCAAGAGATGCAGAGAAAGCATTTGACAAAATACAGCATCCATTCCTGATCAAAACTCTTTAGAGTGTAGGGATAGAGGGAACATTCCTCAACATCTTAAAAGCCATCTACAAAAAGCCCACAGCAAATATCATTCTCAATGGGGAAGCACTGGGAGCCTTTCCCCTAAGATCAGGAACAAGACAGGGATGTCCACTCTCACCACTGCTGTTCAACATAGTACTGGAAGTCCTAGCCTCAGCAATCAGACAACAAAAAGACATTAAAGGCATTCAAATTGGCAAAGAAGAAGTCAAACTCTCCCTCTTCGCAGATGACATGATACTGTACATAGAAAACCCAAAAGACTCCACCCCAAGATTGCTAGAACTCATACAGCAGTTTGGTAGTGTGGCAGGATACAAAATCAGTGCCCAGAAATCAGTGGCATTTCTATACACTAACAATAAGACTGAAAAAAAGAGAAATTAAGGAGTCAATCTCATTTACAATTACACCCAAAAGCATAAGATACCTAGGAGTAAACCTAACCAAAGAGGTAAAGGATCTATACCCTCAAAACTATAGAACACTTCTGAAAGAAATTGAGGAAGACACAAAGAGATGAAAAAATATTCCATGCTCATGGATTGGCAGAATTAATATTGTGAAAATGTCAATGTTACCCAGGACAATTTACACGTTTACTGCAATCCCTATCAAAATACCATGGACTTTCTTCAGAGAGTTAGAACAAATTATTTTAAGGTTTGTGTGGAATCAGAAAAGACCCTGAATAGCCAGGGGTATTTTAAAAAAGAAATCCATAGCTGGAAGCATCACAATGCCAGATTTCAGGTTGTATTACAAAGCTGTGGTCATCAAGACAGTGTGGTACTGGCATAAAAACAGACACATAGATCAATGGAACAGAATAGAGAACCCAGAAGTGGACCCTGAACTTTATGGTCAACTAATATTCGATAAAGGAGGAAAGACTATCCATTGGAAGAAAGACAGTCTCTTCAATAAATGGTGCTGGGAAAATTGGACATCCACATGCAGAAGAATGAAACTAGACCATTCTCTTGCACCATACACAAAGATAAACTCAAAATGATGACAGATCTAAATGTGAGACAAGATTCCATCAAAATCCTAGAGGAGAACACAGGCAACACCCTTTTTGAACTCAGCCACAGTAACTTCTTGCAAGATACATCCACGAAGGCAAAAGAAACAAAAGCAAAAATGAACTATTGGGACTTCATCAAGATAAGAAGCTTTTGCACAGCAAAGGATACAGTCAACAAAACTAAAAGACAACCTACAGAATGGGAGAAGGTATTTGCAAATGATGTTTCAGATAAAGGGCTAGTTTCCAAGATCTATAAAGAACTTTCTAAACTCAACACCAATGAAACAAACAATCCAATCATGAATGGGCAAAAGACATGAAGAGAAATCTCACAGAGGAAGACATAGACATGGCCAACATGCACATGAGAAAATGCTCTGCATCCCTTGCCATCAGGGAAATACAAATCAAAACCACAATGAGATACCACCTCACACCAGTGAGAATGGGGAACATTAACAAGGCAGGAAACAACAAATGTTGGAGAGGATGCGGAGAAAAGGAAACCCTCTTGCCCTGTTGGTGGGAATGTGAACTGGTGCAGCCATTCTGGAAAACTTTGTGGAGGTTCCTCAAAGAGTTAAAAATAGACCTGCCCTACGACCCAGCAATTGCACTGTTGGGGATTTACCCCAAAGATACAGATGCAATGAAACGCCAGGACACCTGCACCCCGATGTTTCTAGCAGCAATGTCCACAATAGCCAAACTGTGGAAGGAGCCTCGGTGTCCATCGACAGATGAATGGATAAAGAAGCTGTGGTTTATGTATATAATGGAATATTACTCAGCCATTAGAAACGACAAATACCCACCATTTGCTTCAACGTGGATGGACCTGGAGGGTATTATGCTGAGTGAAGTAAGTCAATTGGAGAAGGACAAACATTATATGGTCTCATTCATTTGGGGAATATAAATAATAGTGAAAGGGAATATAAGGGAAGGGATGAGAAATGTGTGGGAAATATCAGAAAGGGAGACAGAACATAAAGACTCCTAAGTCTGGGAAACGAACTAGGGGTGGTGGAAGGGGAGGAGGGCGGGGGGTGGGGGTGAATGGGTGACGGGCACTGAGGGGGGCATTTGATGGGATGAGCACTGGGTGTTATTCTGTATGTTGGTAAATTGAACACCAATAAAAAAAATAATAAAGGTGGTAGAGCAGGTTTTGGGGAAAAGGTTAGGAGTTTAGTTTTGAGTATGCTGCGCTTGAGATGTTCTTTAACCATCCAAATGGGGATTTTATTAGTCTGATTAGGCTGCTATAACAAAGTAGCACAGACTGGCTGGCTTAAACAATAGAAATTTATTTCTCATAGTTCTAGAGACTAAAAGTCCACAATCAGGATGCTGGCAAATGTTTCTGGTAAGGAAAATGACCTGCAGATGCTGTTCTCTAGCTACTTGTAATTGGCCTTTCTTTGCATGCTTTTAGAGAGAGAGAGCAGGCTCTCTTACATGTCTTCTTATAAGGGCACTAATCTTATTAGATCAAGATCCTACCCTTGTGACTTTATCTAACCTTAATTACTTCCTTAGAGGCCTCATCTCCAAATACAGCCAAGCTGGAGGTCAGGGCTTCAAGGTATTGATTCGGCACGGGGGGAGGGGGAGTGGGGAGCACACAGACATTTAGTCCATTACAGGGTTTTTTTGTAGGCAGTGGGAAAACAGTCCTGTATTTGAGAGAGATGCTTGAACTGGAGATATAAGTGATACATCTGGGAGTTATGTGCATGTTGATGAGATTTGTAACTCTGAGACTGATGGGATCATCAGGACAGGGAATGCAGATTGAGAAGACAAGAGACCAAAGACTGAGTCTTGAGTTTTTAGAGTGAGTTTAAGAGAGAAACTGGAGACCAAGTAAAAAGGCATGTCTTTTGAAGAACTTTGGTATGAAGGAAAACAAATGTAGTGCTATCTAGAAGAAAGAATGGCATTTTATTTTACAGGTGGAACATCAATAGAATATAAAGTGATAGAAATAATCCAGTGGTAAGAGGAAATTGATAATATAGCAAAGAGAGGAAAGAATCATCTGAATGATATCCTTGGATAGATTAAAGGGAATGGGTTATAGTCTACAAGTCAAAAAAGGGAAGGAATAATTTATTTCAGGGGAAAGTTAGGACAGATGAGTAAGTGAAGATGTTAGTTAAAGGATCAATATGATTGTGGGAGTCTGTGAGGTTTCTTTTCAGATTGTTTGAATAAAGTAGAAAGCCAGATCATTTTCTGAGGATTAAGAAGGGGAGGAAGGATTGGAAGTTTGAGGATGGAAGGAGAAGATGGGAAATAGTCATCTAATTTAGTGGAGTAGAAATGGACTGGAGAAAGTGTAATATGACTTCAGAAAGCATTAGAGAGTTCATTCATTCTCATGAATATAAACCAAAAAAGACCAGCCAACCTGATTGTGGGTTTTTCTTTGTCTAAATTCACTCACCCAAGTTCAGGTGAGAGAGTAGGCAGAGAGTTGGGTTTAACCCATATTTAGTTTTGTCAGAGAAAGACAAGGAGGAAGAGCTCATTGGAGTTGTAAACAGCAATGTGATTATAATAATCAATCATGGCATCTCAGTGGGGTAAAGAGAGAAGTAGGAGCCAGGGGTTCAAAAGTAAAAGGTAGAGGTGATGATGGATTGGCAGTTCTGTGAGGACTAAAGATTGTTTGAAATGGGGTCCTACCGGAAGTGAGTGAAAAAATTAAAAAGTGGTAGTCAAAGAATGGGAATCTTGAAATTGAGACTATAAAGAAAGTGTTGTTATCGCTAGTGACAAAGTCTAGCTATGGCTGTAGGAATGATTGCAAATTCGTAAGTTCTGTGTGTGTTTGTTAATATATACTCTATGTAAAGAAAGAATAGTATGGTATCACCATGTCAGGGAGTATTTGAACTATATAGAACTTCTAGAATTTTTAGAAAAGTGAGTAGCAAAAAAAACAAGTACCTGATAGTACATGATTTTATCCCATCTCTATTAAAGAATGGTTTTGATGAATAATAATGACTTTTTAAGAGTTTAATGTCATAAATAGATCCATGACTGATGATAGCAGTTCTGAATCTATAAAAAGGTAAAGATTTGAAAAGTGTCTTAATCTCAGCAAACTTTGACACACACATACACACACACACACTTTTTTCTAAGTTCTGAAATGTGTGGTCATTATGCAGATCACTGACCATCTGGAACCTACTCAATCATAGACACTTTCAATCTGGTTTCTAGACAGTTCTCCTAGCAATGAAGCAGTTCCTCCATGAATACAAAATGATTTATGGATAAAGTGTAACCATAGCTTTCCTGCTATTTTTCTGACCTTTGAGAATCCAATGCAAAATCCAATATCACAGACGACAGATTTTTATAGGATCAAGACATGACCTGGAATTATTTTCATTGCACTTAAGTAGTTGCACTCTGATCTAGAAAATCATGGTTTGTTCAGATCAATGGGTTTCCATTATTTCTTCCTTGATTTAACTGATTTAAGTTCAACTTTAACTATATCTCATTCATTAGAAAGATGTTGATTTTTAATGTATATTCCAAAGATCTTTTGCTATCACTGAAATATGTTTTTAGTAACATTCAGACCAGAGGACTAAGTCAAAGATAAAATTTAATTGAACTACTTCCTATTTCTGGTTCTTGGCATTTCATTTTTTAAAAAGGATTACTTACCTACCTATCTACCTATTTCTTTTTATTTCTCTGGATCTATCACAATGTAGAACTTTTAAAACTGTCTTATCTCAACTAACCATTTTACAGAAAAGAATTAAGGCAGTCTATGGCAGTCTGTAATTGTTATACAAACATATTTGCCTTTTTTTTTTTTAAACACATAATCCTCTAACTGCGCTTATTTTCCAATTAGGTTCAGTCAGTCTTCTCCAGTACGTAATTGTGCTTCCAGATATAACACCTTGCTTTCTGAGGCTTTCATGAGAAGTTCTGGGTCCATGACTTTTGGTCTCTTTCTGGTCCCCAGATTCAGGACCAGCCAGGTTAAGCTTGGCAACAATGCTCCTCGGGTAACAGTGGTGTGGCATTTATATTCATTTATGCCACCCTATGATCTGTGAAGCTGAGTATGAATATGTACTGGAATGAGAAATCCAGGTAAGTCAAGTGATGCAGGAACTTGGTAGAAAATTAAAATCTGGCTGAGGTGTTTCTTTGCTTTTATTGATTTTGAGAAGGAATTTAGTTTTCAGTCTTCTCCAACCCTAAGAATCAGAGGATAGAAAGTCTTCTGTTATATTTGGAAACTTTGAATGGTTTTCCTTGAGCATGGTTTTAACACCTTTGCAAATTTTGACCAAATTTCTGGTTCTAGTCTCAAAAAGTAGATGGATAGAAAGGGCAGAATTTATATTTTTTCAAAAAAATTATATATTTTTTTCTTTTGAGAAGAGTGAGTTTCCACTATCTATTTGGTATGATTTCAGAATTCTCAGATCTCTGAAGTACATTCTCCACTAACTCCTTGTCATCTGCTATTTTCCCATTAACTTTCTTCTTCACTGACTTAAGCCTTTTTCATAGTTAAAATACAAATGCCTATATTTTATCTAAGTAATCATTTTGAGCAAGTATGGCATGCTTTGCAGCTTGCTGCCCTCTGTGCAGGTTTTGAAGGAGAGCTAACAGAAAAGGTGGAAACCACTGGCTCTCATGTTCTTCTAATCAAACTCTCTCCTCAACTTACTGGTGTATTCAAGCCTGGTTTTCTCCCTGCCTCGTTTTTTTCTCCTTTCTTTCTCATTTCCTCCTGCCTTTCCTCTCTTCTTCCGTTATTACTTTTGTTTTCTTGGGCTCTTTTCCTGTTGCTTTGGGTTTTTTTTTGTTTTTTTGTTTTTTTTCATTTATAAATTTCAGAAAATTTTCCAGTATATATCTTAGTTTTGATGATGCCGTTTCATATTTATTTTTAAACATGGTAAGCTCCTTTAATTAGCAGATCCACTTTTTCCCCCCTTGCATCTTGTGAAAAATAGTCTTTAATATATAAATGTACTATGGTTAGCTGAGGTCGTGATCTCAGGGTCCTGGGATGGAGCCCTGCATTGGGCTCCCCACTCAGTGGGAGTCTCTTTCTCCCTCTCCTACCTCTGCCCTGCTTGCTCTCTCTCCCTCAAATAAATAAACAAAATCTTAAAAATATATATAAATATACTGTTTTCCCCTCTTCCATTTATAGGACAGAATACAAGATTTCCCCAGAATGAAAAACAATTGATTTTCTTTTGCTGGATCATCATTATCTGTCTGAAGTATCTATTAACTCTCTCCTCAGAGATTCATGATCTCTGTTTTTTATTCTCTGCGTTTGTTTGGCCTCTAATTCAGTATTTGGCCCCATATATTGTTTTGCGCTATTTCAAATGTATTTATTTTTTTTCTGTAATAGTGTTGCTTAGATCCCCAGTTTGTCTTTTGAGCTTTGCAATCTCGTTTTTCACTTTATTCTGTTGTCTTATCCTCTCATCTTGGGTGTCTCATTTTATTGATTTCGTGTTGTTTGTGAGTTCTTCTAAAGTACAAATGACTCATCGTGATTTTTTTCCTCATTCTTTGGGTAAGGTTTAATTCGGTAATTACTTCTTTTCGTTGTTCCATTTCTGTCTCTGTCTCTTCTCTTTCCATTTCACTGAACTTTTTCTCCTTTCTCCATATTTTGTTTAGAATTTAAAGCAAGAATTAAATGTCTCTCGTAATTAGAAAACGCTCTAGAGATGTATAAAGAATTTTTTCTTTGCTATGCCTCAAGCCCCATCCCCTGAGGTTTCTATTGCCAAGTTATATGTATATGTTCATATTTTTCTTTCTGCTGCTACTGTATATGTACATCCACATATACATGTATGAATAAGCTTTTTTGTTTCAAAAATAGCATTCTATTCCATATAATTCTTTGAAATTTGCTTTCTAAAAATTTTGCTTTTTTTAATTTTATTTTTAAATAATCTCTATACCCAGTGTGGGGCTCGGACTCACAATCTAGAGGTCAAGAGTCACATGCTCCACTAAGGCAGCCAGGTATCCCCCAAATTTGCTTTAAAAAAAAAAACTTAATCGTTTATAGTAAATCTCTTTCTACAACACTGATCTAACTCATTTTTATTTATTTTCTAAAGTGGGCTCCATACCCAGGATGGAGCCCAACACAGGGCTTGAACTCATGACCCTGAGATTCAGACCCTGAGCTGAAATCAAAAGTCATACTCTTTAGGCAACTGAGTGGCTCAATTGGTTAAGCATCTGCCTTAGCCTCAGGTCATGATCTCAGGATCCTGGGATGGAGCCCCAACGTCCCATCCCAGCTCCCTGCTCAGCAGGGAAACTGCTTCTTCCTCTCCCTCTGCCCACCTCCACTCCCCCCCTCCCCCCACAACCCGTGCTTGCTCTCTCTCACTCTTTGTCACAAATAAATAAATACAATCTTTAAAAAGAAAAAAAAGAGTCAAATGCTTAATGGACTGCAGGGCCCCTAACTCATTTTTATTTTTATTTTTTTTATTTTTATTTATTTATTTTTTTAAATTTTTATTTATTTATGATAGTCACAGAGAGAGAGAGAGAGAGGGGCAGAGACACAGGCAGAGGGAGAAGCAGGCTCCATGCACCGGGAGCCCGACGTGGGATTCGATCCCGGGTCTCCAGGATCGCGCCCTGGGTCAAAGGCAGGCGCCAAACCGCTGCGCCACCCAGGGATCCCCCTAACTCATTTTTAAGCATAGAACATAGCTGCCAGATACTCTATTTTATGGATGTGCTAAATTTATTCAATGATACCACTATCAGGGACATTTTCTTTTTGTAATTGTAAACAATACTCCAGTATATACTAAGGTGCTACATTCATGTATGCTAATGCTTTTGTACCTGTTGAATTGATTCCAAAAGGAGAATTACTGGGGTGGAGGGTATGTGCATTTAGTTATTGACAGACACTATTGAATTGCTTCCCAGAATGCTTCTAAAAGTTCATACTTGCTTTAGCATTACATGTGAGTGGCTATTTTAGATATTCTAAAAATAATCTTTCTGGTGTCTATGAACTCTGATTTTCAAATTCTTACATTTTATGCTCAAATTAACTTGAGTTAATAGTTAAACCACTTTAAAAGTTACTATTTTGCTACCATGTAAGTTTTGTTTTTGTTTTGTTTTGTTTTTGTTTTTGTCTCCTGAGGTTGATTTTATTTTGGTTGATATTGGGCTTTTTAAATTTTTTTTTCAGGGATCCCTGGGTGGCGCAGCGGTTTAGCGCCTGCCTTTGGCCCAGGGCGCGATCCTAGAGACCTGGGATCGAATCCCACGTCGGGCTCCCGGTGCATGGAGCCTCCTTCTCCCTCTGCCTGTGTCTCTGCCTGTATCTATCTCTCTCTCTCTCACTGTGACTATCATAAATAAAATAAAAAAAAAAATTTAAAAAAAAAATAAATTTTTTTTTCATTTTTGGGCATTTTTGAACAATTATTCAGCAAAGACTTTTGAACACTTATTGTGCCCCAGGCACTGTTCTAGGCACTGTGGATACTGTCAGAAACAAAACTGACAACTATGCCCCATGGAGCTTTCATCCTGGAGTGCAAAATATATATATAAGTAGACAAAAAAATAAATATAAGAACTTGTTCATGGTACAAGTACCATGAAGAAAAATTTGGAAGCTTATTCATATGATAGAGAATGACTAGGTGGTCAGGGAAAACCTGTCTAAGGAACCTGAGACTTTAAAGAAAAAAAAAATGGTGGCTATCCATGTGAAGATCTGGGGAAGAGCATTTCAGGCAGCAGGAAAGCAATTACAAATATGCTGAGGTTGAGACAGTCTTCAGAAATCTCTAAAGAGCCCCAGACCAGAGTGTTTACAGCAGAGTGAGAAAAAAAGAGGTATACATGAGATGAAGTAAGGAAAACTAGCACGGCAATGTCACTCGAGGCCCTCTAGCCTTGGTAAAGGGTTTGGATTTCATTGTGAGTGAGAAGGGAGTCCTCAGGGTGAATTTTAGGAGGGATATAACTTTTTTTTTTTTTAAGATTATATTTATTTATTCATGAGAGACACAGAAAGAGGAGAGTGAGGCAGAGACACAGGCAGAGGGAGAAGCAGGCTTTATGCAGGAAGCCTGATTTGGGACTCAATCCTGGGACTCTGGGATCACACCCTGAGCTGAAGACAGACACTCAACCACTGAGCCACCCAGGCATCCCTAGGAGGGATATAACTTTTGATTGACATTCTAAGAAGATCATTCTGGCTTCTCAATGGAGAATGCATTGTAGGGAATCAGAATAATTCTGAATGTTTTGTAGGAAATCCAGAGGAGAGGTGAAGGTAGGGTAGTTAAGAGGTAGTTAAGATAGTTAAGAGGATAATTAAGAGCCTAAGGAAAAGTGGACTAGTTTGGGGTAGCTTTTAGAGTCAAACTTGTCAGAACTTGCTTATGGGTTGAGGGGAAAAAGAAGCATCAACAATGACTCGTAGGTTTTGGCTTGAGCAATTTAGGGGCTGGGTGTGCCAGTTACCAAGATAAGAATAGAACAGCAAAGAGATTTGAGAGATGGTAGATTAAGAGTTCTTTGCTTTTTGAGATTTAAAAATAGTAAAAAACTGATATTGTGGTATAGATTTGAGAGATACCAGCCTATCAGTGGTACTTGAAATAAGGGAATTGATTTTTGTCCACATCAAAGGATAACTTAATAGAAAACTTGACAAGAGGGTTCTGGGTATGTGAAGTGGGGCTAGTGGGATATAAGGCTTTTTTCTAAAGACAGCAGAACGGGAGCTGGTTTTAATTTTGAAGCACAAAGCATGAATACTGAGGAACTTACTCTTGGGTATCAGCCCTTACATTAGCTGCCCTAGTTCTCTGCAGGTAATTCATTCTACTATTGTATTATTACTAGCAATGACCTTTTATTTTTCCTTAGAGTCTATATGTTTGGTTTTACCACTCTGGGTGCAACAGATCTAAGTCAATATAGGCTAAAAATCCCATATAATGGAGCACCTGGGTGGCTCAGTGGGTTAAGCATCTGCCTTTGGCTCAGGTCATGATCCTGGGGTCTGAGAAGGAGCGCTCAGCAGGGCTTCCTGCTCCATGGGGAGTCTACGTCTCCTTCTCCCCCTGCCCCTCCCCTCTCTAGTGTTCTCTCTCTTGCTCTCAAATGAATCAATAAAATCTTTTTTAAAAAAAATCCTGTGTAGAGACTTTTAACCCATTTTCTTGTGCTCAGTTTCTTAATGTTATGCTGTCAGACCATACAGATATCCAGATCATTCCGAGATTCCTGATGAGCAGGCTGATGCTCTTCACTGCTTTAGGACCCTTTGCTTCTTTTTCTCTCACACTTGTAGAACATTTTAGAATCATCTCCTTCACGACAGGCTTACACCTTTTCTCTTACTGTTGATGTATTATATCTTTGTGAGGCTTTTATCATTATATTCAAGATCTCAAAAGGGAAAGAGAAACACTAGTATGCAGTTGGTCATCTTGAAATGGAAAACTGTGGATCCCTGGGTGGCTCAGCGGTTTGGCGCCTGCCTTTGGCCCAGGGTGCAATCCTGGAGTCCCAGGATCGAGTCCTACATCGGGCTCCTGGCATGGAGCCTGCTTCTCCCTCTGCTTGTGTCTCTGCCCCCCCCCCTCTCATGAATAAATAAATAAAATCTTTTTAAAAAAAAGGAAATGGAAAACTGTAATTTTTATGCAGACAAAAATGTTTGTCCTTGACAGTTGATTCTTCATCTTTCTAAATATTTCTAAATATTTATTTATCTTTATTTTTGTAGTATTTTTGCATAGTTTTCATCCCATTTTATTTAATTGTATTGGCATTTATCGTGGGCAGTACTTTGTAGATCTTTCATGTAATATTTTTCAATTCTGTTAAACACTTTGCCTATCCTACCTGAGACATGTCAATGTCACTCTTGAAGGATGTACTTGCTTTTTGTTCTCCTTTCTGTATGAAATAAATATTCTTTGGTCCTGCAAGTTTTCACTTCATTTAGAGATTATGATCACCAAATATTAATTTCTGAAGGTAGTATTCATTTTTTTAATCCATCTCTGCATTCCCAAAGGACCTTCCTCCAAGCTTTAACCATAGGGATTCAAGAAAGGCTTGACGAAATGATTAGCTGGACAGGGACATACATTGCTCTTACTCACTTCTACTAACTATACTTGTTTTTTTCATTCAGCCAACATTTATGGAGGAACCCCTGTGTTTCAAGCTTTGAGTACTGCTATGATATGGGGATCCAGAGCTGAACAGGACTGCCAATGCCTTCTAGAAATTCAAGAATGCTAACACTCAACATCTATCTTGTTTTATGATCTATTAAATTGTGAATATTTTTTCTCCTCAATACAAAGGTGGTTGAGGGTGAAAGCTATTTTATATATTTCTTTGGAACTCACCCTTCCTTTAACAACAACAAAAACAAAAATACATGAGTACCATATTAAAGGTCTATAGTTCCTCTTGGTCTGTGTTTTGCTGCCATCAAAGACCTTAACCTACTTACCCTGAAACAGAATGTATTTTCCATGGATTTTTTTCTTAAAACCACATTTATGGCTCTCTTACTTATGTGCTTCCTCAAAACTTTTTAAATAGTAAGGTTCAAAAATATTATCCAGCTAAATATCATGGTAGGGAAGGTGCAAGCTGTATCAGGTAGTGTCTGGAATAGAATTGTTCACTTGAACAGTATTGAGGCAGAACAAGACAAGTTCAGGGTTTAAGGCACTGGTTTTCAGGGGTGGCAGAAATGAAGGTTTGGGTTTGGAAGTGATCTTTCAGCATTTTTGAATAGCTCTTTCCATTTCCTAAAGCATAGAAGACCAAGACAAGAGACACGGTGAGTGGTAGAAAGTAGCTAGGTTCTATTGCCTGTTTAGTTGTCTTCTCCTTGTTGGCATTTTGCTGTACCCTACATTTTTGTCTTTCTTCTCCAGTGAGACTCCTAAAAGATCAATTTGTTATCTCATTGTTTTGTTTTTTGTTTCTCTCTGCTGAGCATCTGTGTTATTATGAGTGTGTTATTATGAGTGTGTTATTATGATTATCTGAGTGTGTTATTATGAGTGTGTTATTATGACTGTGTTTTTATTTCTCTCTGCTGAGCATCTGAGTGTGTTATTATGTCTTAAGTTTTTATGTGTATATTTTTATTTTTATTTTATTTATTTTTTTATATTTTTAGTTTTAAAAATATGTAAGGGTGGGAGCAGATCTTGAGTTAATTATACAGACTATTTCACTATGGTGTGTATGTCTGATGCATATATATATGTATCTATATACATAAACACACATATACACTGTAGGATACAACATAGTGTAATGTAGCCCACAACAATGCATAGAATCCTTCCCACTTATTAATTTAACTCTTTGATTAACTATCTAGAATTCATCTCACTCACTTATCTATAATATGTAGGAGCACTTAGCTGACAATACAAGGCAGTTTATGATATAATCTGTTTAAGTAATACGGGTGATATGAATAATAATAGGTCTCATGTATTGAGTATTCATTTTACACCAGGCACAATGGCAGGCAAACCCAACTATAAAATCCCAGTAGATAAGAATGATGTAGCCCCATTATATCATGGTGTCTACATCAAAAGAACACTGAACAAAATAATCAGATTTTTGCTTGAATTTTTAGATAACTTCAGATTTCTAATCTTTAACTTAACAATTTTAGAATTATTATTATATCATTAGCTCTCTAAAGTGCTTGAAAATACATACAACATTGGATTTTATTTATTAGATATTCAGAACTTTAGTATGATTAGGATGAAATATATTCTTGTCATAGAATATTATTAAATATTAGTAACACATTGATTATTTAATATTGATAACACTTACAGATCACTTATTATGCACCAGAAGTGCTGTAATAATTTTGAAGGAATAAATGTTTTTATCTTCAAGCTAAGTATCCTTATTACCCCAATTTCAGAGGAACAACCCCCTCCAGTGCTATGTGACCTGTCAATAAAAATAACATTTTGATTTTATGCCTGTGTTCGCTTTGGTAGCACACATAAGATTTTATGCTTATATAATTTACTTTTTTTCAGTGTCTAGCATTTGCTATCTTATTTGGATAATGTAATATATATCAGACTATATTTTTATAAGAAAGTAAAGGAAATATGTGGGAGAAAATATATTCTCAATAGTATATGACCTCTTTATAAGGATAGTCATTGAAAAACTGCACGAATGTAACCAGTGTTGAGGGGCTCTACTCTGGTTCTAGAGATACCTGAAATCAATTGGTTGCTTCATTCAGGATCAAGTAATTAGAACAAAAAAATTGATCCCAGAAAAATCACAAAATAACCCAAATGCTAGTGTGATCAATTTTATAAAAATAAAATAATTGTTATTACATCTGATCAAAGAATGAAAGAGAGCTTAGTCACGCATGAGATGAAATACATTTTTTAATGTGAAATTCCAGTAGAAGTGTGTTGATCCAGGATATTTATCACATGGTTTTTCTTATTGAAAACCCTCTTCCTCTTCAAATCATTTCCTTGTCTGTAAAGTAGTTAGTCAGGGATGAGAAAGTTGAGATACCTAGGATTTTGGAGTTTATTTGAATATGCTGATAACTCCAAGCATATCTATGCTCCTCTTAGCTTCAACATAAATTATGAGTTAACGATCACAGCATCCTAGAGAGCTGGGATCTAAATATTATTCTCCCTTTGTAGGTTGCTATGGGCACAGACCAGATAAGTGCCTTATCAGAGATGGCTGGCAAGCCAGGGGCAGAGTGGGAATTAGATTGTCAAACTCTGGATGCTTCATCTTGGGTTTAGTAGAGGGATTCTCACCAGCTCCTGTGCAGACCCTGTGGCAATTGAGGAAGTTGAGAATCCGTGCTACCTGGGTCTGCTTACGGCTCTCACTGTGAATTTTGGTGTGTTTTGAGGGGAGTTAAGAACCTAAGAGCCCATAAAATAACCTTCAGAAAATAATACAAACAATCTATTTTTTTCAAGTTCATATATTTCTTTGAGCTGGCAGCCTCAACTCCCTAGTTTAATGCCAAGGGCCAGTACTATGCTGCTGAGCTTTACCATGAAAATCTTCATCATTCTAGAAAACAGCTAAGAAAATAAAAAGACTTTTTTTCTTTCAGTTAACCCTGTAACTCTGTTTACTATAGAAAAGTGCAATGCTAACTGAAAAAAAGTCTATGATTCCATATATTCTTATAAAACTAAACTGTATTAGATATATAAGAGGTATTATTACATAGGAGGTATTATATATAAGAGGTATATTAGATATGAGTGTAATTCTGCAAAACTGAAAAGGGAAACTGGTATAAGAGGAGAGACTAGAGGTGAATTTACAGTTCCAAAATATTTATGGCTTTATACTGAAAACAAAAATCATGACTGAATAGGTCTACATATTGAAAACTCAGCTTCTGGAGATTCACAGCTTTGAAAGAAAGTTATTAAAACATAAATTGCTGGGTATTTTCTTGACAGATGCAAAATAGCAAATTTGATTTATGAAGATTGTCACTTGCAATAAAGCAGATCAGAACATAGTCGTTTTACCTAATAAGTGATACAATGTTATAAATTCTTATCACAACTCCAAACGTTACCAAAAGATACAGAAAGGAAGCTTTCAAAAACACCAGGAAGACACTAGAGCTGACATACTAGAAATTCACCCAAAAGGAGGAAAGTGGAGATGTGATTAAAAATACTATTCATTTTTCATTTATTAGAGAAAAATACAAAAAATTTTGAGGAACAGAAAAATTACATACCTTAAATGAGAGTAAGTATTTTGTTGTATTTTGTTCAGTATTTTTCTATCCACTTACACACATTATTAAAATAAAATCAATCAGCACATCCATTTTATAATTCTTATTTCATTTATAATACATGGCAATGATTTCCTACATTTTTCACTGTTTTTCTAATGTATGGCTTAAAAAACCTATATCTTAGTCTATCATTTTTGGTACTATATAATTCAATTAACTTTTGATTAATTCTTTAATTTTTTGATTAATACTTTGAAAATTTGATGTTTAAGTTTTTCACATTTAAGAGTAAAATTGACATTTCAATTTTTGCATATCTGATAATATGTTTGTTTGTTCTTCATATTTAAAAAATATTTGATGTGCTGATATATTGGTTTTAAGTTTTACCATCTAAAACTCTATCAATGTTGGCCTACTTCTTTCTATTTGATATGGAGAAGTCTGAGTTTAGTCTGATTATTTTCCCCTTTGGAGGCAAACTTTCTGTCTAGTCAAGAAATACACTTATGGTATTTTCATCACCCTTGAAATTATGAATTTCAACAGAATCACTTCGTGTTTTTGCCCTTATTAATGTTGTCTGTTAATCTATGAGACTTTTTCATCTGTAGACTCAAAGCTTTCTTTTGTTTAGGAATACATCATCCTATCATAACTAAAATTTATTGTTTTAGTTAAGATGGCTCCTTTTTCAGGAACACAAATTATGTTGCACATCATTTTTCCATCAACTTGCATCTACTTTTTCTTCTCTCATGATTTTAATCTCTGTTCATTTCTCATATCTTGGAGGCAGCTGTTCAAATTTGTTCTACACATTACTATTCAATTTTCAGCAGTGTTGGCTTTGTTCTTTAGCGAATCTAATATTGAGTGATTCTAATCTCATGAAGATATTAATTTTGCCATCTTGCTTTTAATTTATTTCCTTTCATTTTGACTTACCTTCTAGCCAAATTCCTTTTCATGCCAGTATGCTGTCTTATCCTCTCATCTGTGCTCTTATTTCAAAGGGTTATCCTTTGAATTTCATTGCAAAGAGATGACAGTGTTTCTAGAATTTTATTTCCTGTAGTATCCTTTAAAGGAATCTGTTCATGAAGCTATGTTCTCTTGTGGTACAGAAAAATTTTCTAATCTCCATACTTTCTTGGCATTTTTAATTCATTCTGTGGACAGGAAGTGAATCCAGCCTCATTGTGGCTAGTAAGCAGGGATGTTATGTCAGTTAGAATTGCTTTAGTCTGAAAGTAAGGAAAAGAACCACAGTGGTTTAACTGATGGAGTCTTGTTCTCACATGACCAGAAGTCTAGAGCTAGGAAGTCCAGAGCTGACACAGGGGGTCAAGGAAGTGGCTGAGAACCAAGGCTTCTCTAGCTGCTGAACCTCCAAAACAATGTGACTCATTCTTTTTATTTATTTTTTAAAGATTTTATTTATTCATGAGAGACACACAGAGAGAGGCAGAGACACAGGCAGAGGGAGAAGCAGGCACCTGGCAAGGAGCCCAATGTGGGACTCAATCCTGGGACCAGGATCATATCCTCAGCCAAAGGCAGATGCTCAACTGCTGAGCCTCTCAGGCATCCTATCAATGTGGCTTATTCTGATGATTGAGAAATGGCTGAACCAAATCTAAGCACAATTATATATATGTATATGAAGATTATATATATGGTATACCATACTTACCCATGTATATGTATATATACATATATACCCATTATATATTTTATATATTAAATATATAAATATTTTAAAATATGTAATGGATACATATTATATTTAATGAGTATATATACATACACACACATACATGTGTATTTATAATGAGTATCTTTAAGAGGAAAAGGACAAAGAGGAAAGGTGGGTGTCCAATTTCTTTTTAACTTGGAAAATGTTTTATTTATGAAAGTTCCACTTAGGAACTTAGGAACTTTATTTATGAAAGTTCCACTTAGGACATTCCTGTTTCTGTTTCATTGCTTAGAACTGTGTCACTGTGTCACATGGTCACCAACAGTTGCAATGGAGTTGGAGGAAAGAAGTATTTTACCTGGTGCAAACCATCATATTTTTAAACAAGGGATAAAGACCAACATTCGTAGGTGCAAAGGCCTTTGCTGTTTTGAATTACTGGTACATGCATGGCTGTCTCTTGCCACATGAGAAAACAGGTCCCAGTGAAGACAATTAATCTTAGAACATCTTCTCTAAAGCAGAGGGCATTGCCTAGGATGGTGATTTTTTAAGTTATCTTTTATTTCCAAATTACCTTAAAATTTTTTTTTTATTATTTTCAGCCTAGGATGGTGATTCTTATTGCAGCATTTGAAGTCTTATTACTAGGAGAAATCACTTCCAGATCTTGCAAGTAGGATGTTAGCTTTTGGTTGGTGTGAGTTTTTTCTTCACTGATGTTTTAGTAAGATAGAACTGACTTAGGAATTTCAGTATTTATTCAGACATGATCATAGAAAAAGACACAAAATGAAGAATGGCATAGCAATCCTTGGTTAGATTTGTGGTCTCTGAAGTGAAAAAAAAATCCATGGGTAGATTTGAAAGTAATGTCAGTAAATTACCTATAGAGTGGTAAGTACTAAGATGTATACAAAGGTGAAATCTATTGATACTGTCTTTTTAAAAAAAATTATCAAGTAGAACAAGTAAAATAAGAATGTAAATAATTCCAGACTAAAAACTCTTTGAGGGCATTGCATATGGTTTGGTCAAAGTTTTTCTTCTAAATGTGTTTATTGCCTCATTGATAGAAGTAAATCGCCACTAAAAGCTTGCTAAATTAACAATGCAAAATTAAATGCTCTAGATAAATTCAATTATACAGATACATATGCTGTGCTCTGGGGCACAGAGTGGAAACAGAGCTCAGATCAAGTAGTTGGTCGACATGGTGGCCTTGAGCTAGGCCCTCCCAGGAAGTACGACTTGGTTAGGGAAGGGAAGTTGCTGAATGACAGGAAAACAGAAGAGGGAGGACTGGGGTGAAGGGGCACAGTGTTGAGTGAAGGAAGCAATGAGAGGAGAAAGGAGGCAGATCCTACCTGCATCACACGGGCCCTTGACTTGGTCTTCGTGAAGCTTTTGAAGTTCTGAGAGAAGGTAGCAGGGACATGTAGGCCAAAATGGAGAAGGAAACACTGGAGACAGGGAAATTAATCTGGATTTTCTACTTGGTCTCCCTGACTCCACCAGTGAGGATTTAAATAGGACGGTAAGATTATATATTAAGAAACTTTACGTAGTCAGGATTGGGAAAATTGTAATCCTCAATATGAAACGCACTCTTCGTTTTTGAAGTTTGGCTGGCTTTCATTCATTCACATATTTATTTATTTTTAGTAAAATAATGTAATAAGCACTATGAACAGCAAATACAAACTAAACAGATGGTTCTCCCCGACCACCTGGTACTCCGACTTCTTCCCAATTGATTTGTGTAGGAAACATTTCTTGATTTCCTTTTTATATAATTTTATTGCACTTATATGTATCTATTAAAAAGCATATTTTTTAAAGCTGTTTTTAACTTTCTATAAAGTTATAGAACTGGATGTATTATTTGGGGACTGCTGCCACTCATTTAGTATTATTTTGCTAAGATCCTTGCCATAATTTAAAATGTAACTTCCTTTTGGATTTTTAATTATTTTATTTTAGTCATAATGAACTTAATAATGACCCAATGGTATTCTAATTAATTAATTAATTAATTAGCCTAGTTGTCACTGGGATGAATTCATGAGAAACCTGGGTCCAAACTGAGTTTCACTTGTCATAGCTGTGAATTAGTTAAATCTGTTAAATTTAATCCTAACTTAATTAAAATGTCTTTGCTACCATCCAGTAAATATCAGTTATAAAATATGAATATAGCTTTTTTGGCTATGCACGGTAGGACATTTTCTCAGATGCACCATAGTGAGACAATTTCAGCAAAATATCATAAATTTCATGAATTTGTAGTTATCAAGCCCCTAATCAGAATATTCATTAAAAATGTGCTAAAGTAGTAAATATTGGATGTGCCAGTTACAGATGCATATAAAGATATAACTCTGGGTGATGCTTAATCTCTCAGATCAAGCAAAGCTAAGTATAGGAATTTTGTCATATTTGACTATTTAAAAAATTTTTTAATATCACTCTATGTGAAAGATCCTGAACCAGATGGATGTTTTTTTAGTTATTCTCCATCTCTAGGAAAAATTTGGGACCTAATTAAGCAGAAAAAAAATATAATTGCCTAACTTCACAAGAAAGCATACATTCTGACATGCATTTTTCCCACATTATATCACATCATAAAGATGTTTCTCCAGACATTTGTGTCTTTCGTGGACCGTGGCTTTCCTTGCTCCAGAGATAGGACCTCTGAGAAGGGGACCTCTCCAGAATTAGGGGGACAAGCTTATCCCAGTCTGCCTGGGTGTTCCAGTTTTAACATTGAAAGCCCTGTATCCCAGTAGGTGCCATGCCTATAAATGCTTTGTCAGGCACCTAGAATTATGTATAGTTAGGTTATGTCATGTATCAGTAATACACTCTCTTCTAGTGATGAATTTCAGATATATTAGATTCTCATTTACATTTTTTTTTTAAAGATTTTATTTATTTATTCATGATAGTCACAGAGGAGAGAGAGAGAGAGAGAGAGAGAGAGAGAGGCAGAGACACAGGCAGAGGGAGAAGCAGGCTCCATGCACCGGGAGCCCGACATGGGATTCGATCCCGGGTCTCCAGGATCGCGCCCTGGGCCAAAGGCAGGCGCTAAACCGCTGCGCCACCCAGGGATCCCTCTCATTTACATTTTAATATAACATTTGTACTATTTCAAATTTATATTTTGTAGTATGTACAAAAAACCTAAAATATAAATATTTAAAATCCATCCTTTTTAACTAATTTGAATTATAGAATATTTATAAAGTCATTTTATTTCTTTTAAGTGTATATAGTAATTTGAATTAGAAAGACTTTCTCATTATGCTTTAATGAAGAAATGAGAATGATTTGTGACTAGCATTTCAGTTGTTTGTATGCATTGCATGAAAATAATTTGTTTTAGCAATACTTAGATTGGGAGAGCTTCCTGTTTTAATTTTCTTTCTCTAAAAGGGCTTAGAAAAACTTATTCTCTCTTAGAGAGGAAATAGAGGGCAGTACTTTCAAGTATGTCTTCTGAAATCAAAACTTGGGAGTACAAAGACTGGCTCTTCCACATACTAACTACCCAATCTTGGGCAAGTTGCTTAAGCTCAGGAAAATGTAGTTTTTTTATCTTGGCATGGTATGATAATTATTACCAATTAGACTCTCTCCCCACTACTCCTTGGTGACTCCTCTCTCCTCCTCCTCTCCTCTGGGGCTGCACCAGCAAGGGTCCTTGGCTCTGCTGGCTGCCCACTGCCCTCCTGCTGCTCCTCTCTTTTGTTGGCACCACACACTGCCACACATGCCAAATGCACCCACCCTGAGCTGCTGGGTATCTGGGTCTTCCCAGTGAGCCCCCTTGGTTCCCAGAATGACGTCAACTGCTCAGTTATGGGACCATCAAAAAAAATGTAGTATCAGATACAGCATGTGATAATTTTGCCAATAATGAACATTTCATCATCATTTACAGTCAAGGCTTTGGGATTGTGATGAATGACTACACATGGTTTGCCTTTTTTAAGTGTAAAGAAGAGGGCAGCAAGGTAACCAGTTACTGCCTTGTGGCATGGTCTCATGACCATGGCTGGATCAATACATGATGTGCTGGGTGGGAATGAAGCTTTGTTCACTGGAACTAAGGTGGGATCTACCTCTGAGAATGTGAACAAACACTGCATACCTTGAGAATCTCCAGGAAAATTATCCTATGGGCTCTACAAATATAACCATGACTTTGTGAAAGCAATCAATGCCATTCAGAAGTCTTGGACTGCAACCACATACATGGAATATGAGACCCTTACCCTGATAGAAATGATTAGGAGAGGTGGTAGCCACAGCCAGAGAGTCCTAATGCCCAAAGCTGCATCACTGACTGCAGACATACATGAAAACATTTTACATTTGCCAGCATCTAGGGATTGGAGAGATATTTGTGGTACCAATTTTGTTACTTCTGTTTGAAACCAGGCATTTGCTTCTGAAGGACATGCTGGAAGCAAGAGTCCGTATCCTAACCAACAATACTCAGACCCCAATCTTGAGTCTTCAGGAGGTTGTCTTTTACAGCCAGCATGTTCAAAGCTGTGAAGGTACTTCTTTTACCTCACTGCAGAAAAATATGCTCAAGATTTTGGGCCGGTGGAAGAGGTATGCTCTCCCTACATAGGCATGACTCACCATGCCAATCAAAGGAGGACTGCTTTTGTCACTACACCTCTAGGTACTACTATGTGGGAGGCTGCTAGGGGGGCTGCAGTGAATTTAAAGCCCTGAGGAAGCTTGAGCTTGTCACGGGCCCATGGCAATTGCTTTTGAAGTCTGTGAAGACTTCCTCCACTGCCACAAGGGGATCTACTATCACACTGGTTTGAGAGGCCCTTTCAACCTCTTTGAACTGACTAATCATGCTGTTTAGCTGGTAGGCTCTGGCACTGACGCAGCCTCTGGGATGGATTGATGGATTGTTAAAAACGGCTGGGGCATTAGCTGGGGTGAAGATGGTTTCTTCTGGATCTGCAGAGGAACCAATGAAGGTACAATTGAAAGCATAGCAATGGTGGCTAATTCCTCAATTGTAGGGTATATGTCCTAGCACTTCATACCGACCACTATCAGTCATGAAAGGGGATTGATTTATTCAGACTGGGGACTTTTATAGTAGCAATTCAGAATATTACACATAGATTCTTATGAAGATTTTTGCCTTTAAAATTAAAACTGCCCTTGATTTGAATATACCTTCCCAATGACCACTGGCCTACTTTGCAGCTGATGCAATAACAATACGTGGGATTTTGTCAGTCTTTTATAATTCGAATATGCTATATTTTTAAGTCTGTGTAACACAGGTTTATATATATATTTTTTTAATTTTATTTATTTTAGAGAGAGAGAGAGCATGAGTGGAAGGGGCAGAAGGAAAGGGAGAGATAATCTCAAGCAGATTCTGCACTGAGTTTGGAGCCTTACATGAGGCCCGTTCTTAGTGCCCTGAGATTACTTCCTGAGCTAAAACCAAGAGCTGGACCCTTAACCAACTATACCACCCAGGTGCCCCAACACAGACTTATTCTTAAATTGTAAAAATCACAAGAAAATATGGCAATGATTGTTAAATTTTTAATAAGTATTTTGCAAGAAGGTAATTAGTACTTTTTAGTTTGTTATAAAGACTAAATGAAATAATGTATGGTAGTCCTGTACGATAGTGTCTGAGACTTGGAAGTTTTCAGTATTTTGGCTGTAGGTAGCTGCAAGTAAGTTGAGCCCAAATTTGTGATTCAGCAAGATCTGCTCTATTTATTTTATTTTTTCTGTAATGGGAATCAAGATTTTAGAATTAATTTTTGTTGTGTGTCTGTGTGTGTATTTGATGGCTACATCATTGGGGGACTACAAAACATATTTGATAAAGGAATTCTAATATCTCTGGCCAAATGCCCTTTTTTGGGTTTCTTTTAAAGATTTATTTATTAGAGAAAGAGAGAGTACAAGGAGGGGCAGAGGGAGAAAATCTCAAGTAGACTCCCCTTCTGAGCACAGTGCCTGATCTGGGGCTCAATCCCAGGACCGATGAGACCACGACCTGAGCTGAAATGAGAGTTGGAGGCTTAACCCACTGAACCACCCAGCTACCTCCAAGTGCCTTTTAATTGAGAGCCTGGGTAGAAATGGAACAGTTAACCTGAGGTAGATTATTTCTTCTCTAACCCATTGTCTTCGGTCAAATTTTTCTCAGGAGATGGGGCTAGAGGCAATCCATTGACTATGTTTGCTCATGTTCACTCTTATTGCAGATATGTTTTACCGAGTAAATGTTGAGTTTTTAATTGGTTTCAGAATGATTTAATCAGTGTTTATGCTCCAGTCATAAAGAACACTCTGTGATAGGCTTGCCATCTGTTCAAGATAAAAATGAAATCCCTTTTGAAGAAGTGGGCAGTTGATAGAAAGATTTTAATGAATGTTTAATGTTATTGTATCTATGTGAGGGGCTTATCGTGACAGTAACATAAATGTGTAAGCCTAAGGGCTTAATCTTAGTGTTTTAGCTCCTATTAAGTCTCTGTTGGAGAATTGTATTCTGAATCTGTGAAGTTGTATACTGAAGTGATATAGGGTAGATTTAATGCAGGAAAATGTTTTCTCCAGTCAAGTTCTGTTTAGAATCTCTGTTCATTCCTGCCTGGTCACTACCTTCCAATATAATGAGTCTATTCATTCCAAAGCGGTTTTCTCCTTCAAGAACCAATCTTTCTTTACACTTTATGGATTTTAGGAAGAACTTTAATCTGCTTGGAATCTAAACTCTGTTTAGATCTTACTAGTCTAATATACAGTAGGGTTTTTTGTTTTTGCTGTTATATATTCTAACAATATTCTTTTTTTAAAAAAAGATTTTATTTATTTATTCATGAGAAACACAGAGAGAGAGAGGCAGAGACATAGGCAGAGGGAGAAGAAGGCTCCCATGTGGCAAGCCTGATGCGGGGCTTGATCGCAGGACCCTGGGATCATGACCTGAGCCAAAGGCAGATGCTCAACCACCGAGCCACCCAGGTGCCCCTAACAATATTCTTTCATGTTTGAATGACCTTGCTTCTCCTTCCTGATGTTTTGTTGCTGAAACATGGACCCATTACAATATCCTGCATGTCTTCTCTGATCATTGGTGTCTCTTCAAATTGAGGTACACAGTCCTAGCAAACTCAGTTAAGAGGTCCAGCCAGGGAACAATTTTCTAATTTAAGACTGTCACTGCATATCATTTAGTTTCCCCTTGGATTTGTGATTGAAATTGTTACAAGGGTATTATAAAAGAAAAAGGAAGAGGAAAGCTTTTCCTCAAATGTGATATCATGAAGTATATAAACTTGACCTGCAACGTGAACATTTAGTATATTTTCTTCCATATAAAATGCCATTTGGCACAGTATATGTTTCCCAGTGTCATGTTGCTATAGAATAGTTGCCTATTTGTCAGAAGCTATTTGTCAGTTTCCTCAGTATCTGCAGGTGGTAAGTATGCTTCAGAATTCAAAGAAGGAAAACAATGTGCTCACAGGGATTTGTGGAAGTGCTTGACAAAAAATATAACCTCATTTCTGAATACTAGTGCAACCTGAATGTGCATAATCAGGACATTTGCTAGATTTCTTGCTACTGGGGACAGTGTAATCCAATCCTAATTAGTAATGGTGTAACCATATCATTACAATTTAGACATCAAAAATTTTCTGACATATTTTTATATCATAACTATTATATTTTCATTTAAATCAATGTGATTTACATATAAAAGAAAGAAAAGAATCAGGTACCTATCAGGAGAAATTGTGCTAATGTAAATGTTAGGATACTGTAACATGCACATACTTATGATAATGGCTTTGAGAATTGGAGGCAAGTGAAGTAAGGTATACAAATTAGGGTACTTTTGGCTGGGAGTGATAACATCTCATACTAAATGCAATGTTGGTGATAAGAGACTTTAATTTCACATGAAAAGAAGTTCAGAAGCAGTTCCGAGGTTGGTTTAATGCTCGGTGGTATCGGGGCTCTGCACATTCCTTTTTTCCCAGGGAAGAAATTCTGTCCCAGATGGCAAACTTCCCTTTAGACCTCACTGCTGAAAACTGGGTACAGCCAATCCATTCTCTGACAGCGATCCGGGAAGAGGTAGAAAGAACTCTGTGATAAGCAGGGACCCATCATGACTGACTAATTCCCTGGAGCTGTGCCTGTTCCCTGAGCCTGATGTTACCTCAACAGAACTAGAGTTCTATTAATGGGGAAGATTGGGATGGGGTCGAGCCGGCTGCTGGGGACAACAAATAGTGTTCAATGCATAAGCCAATCAAGAGCATGGAGAGAAACAGCAAATGGCCATCTCTGGCTATTTTACATATTCTGTTCAAATCCAAAGACCTGTTTAGTTAACATTGTGTTTTTCAGTTGGATGGAAGTGGCTTTAAATAATTATTTTCTGCTATATTTGTAATAAAAGTATTGAGCTTTCCCTGGTTTTAGTGCTAACTTCTCTTAGGCCATATCTACTTGGTATCATCAGGTAAAATCCATCTTCTCAGGTAAAATTATGTTGCTGATGTTCAGTAAATATACCAGTGGTGTGGTATGAATGCAAACAAGGCTCAGAAATTTTTGGTAGAGACTGAGTTTGGTTTATCTTTGATGCATTAATTAGCCCATGTTGAGGGAAATTAAGAGAATTCTTCAACTCTTTAAGAAGGGCCACACTGCCAAATAAGCCCTCAAAATACTTTTCTTTTTTTTTTAATTTTTATTTATTTATGATAGTCACACAGAGAGAGAGAGAGAGGCAGAGACACAGGCAGAGGGAGAAGCAGGCTCCATGCACTGGGACCCCGACATGGGATTCGATCCCGGGTCTCCAGGATAGCACCCTGGGCCAAAGGCAGGCGCCAAACCACTGTGCCATCCAGGGATCCCTCAAAATACTTTTCATTTGCAGAAAACCCAGTACAATTTTCTGAGTCCTAAAACTTAAAAACCCATGGCATGACTAGTCAGAAACATGCATTTCTTACATTTTTTTGAAGGGGCTGTATTAAACGTTGGGTGATGTGGCATATTTTATTTTAAAATTAAATTCTCATACAGAGTGGCAATATCATTTAGTCACCAAGGGCACAGGCTTTGAAGCTAAAACATTTGGCTTTGAATTCTAATTCACAAGATTCTGAGGAGATCGTACCTCAGCTTTCTTATCCATAAGATGAGGACACTACCTACCTCAGGGTTATTATGAGGATTAAGTTATTATTTTGGTGTTCTTCAAATAGCATCTGGTACATAGTACACAACATTTAAGAGTTAAAAAGTACAGATATACCTTACATTATAGGCTCATGCTTTCTTTAATAGAAATATTAGAAGTGGCTCAGTTGGATTTTGGGTTATAATCAGGATCAGGAGATCAAATCCCACTTTGGGCTCCACACCAGCCATGGAGCCTGCTTAAGATTCTCTCTCTCTCCTCTCCCTCTACCCCTCCCCCTACACACTCTCTCTCTAAAAAAAATACATTAGAAAAAAATAATTTAGAAAAATTTAATTTTCTAAACATAGCATTCCTGTGGCATGTAACATTTTTTCACTTACACATATTCAATAAAATTTTACTGAGCTTATATTATTTTTTCTAGATGTAAGTTTATTGAGAATAACAATAACTTCTAAATGGTCAAGCATATAACACATTATATACCATTCAATGATGTTGATGATGGAGGATGATATTATGTAATGTGGATGTAGAAGTCCAACTTGGCAGGTCCATTGTCAACATCAACATGTGTAGATAAATGAAATGTATATTATACTACACCCTGTGTTGCGAGGAGTAATAATGTCACTTAAAAATGTAGTATTTCAATGACTAGTTAAGTATGGACATGGAATAACCATGGAGAGATGGACAAGTATATGAAAGAGAAAGAGATTTATTTAACTCACAAGTCCTAGAAGAGGGAGGCATGTGCACCACACAAAAGGCTATATGTGAGGGAGGAGCTCCGTGAGAGTGGGCTCAACCAAGCAGGTGGGGAGGTGAAGGCAGAGTGAGAACCTGTGAGAAGATGCCTTTACTGGGATAGGGGTAGAATGTTATTGGTATGTTTGAATGTCACTAGTCACTAGAGGAAGGAAGGAGTGTGACTTGTGGCAGGGGCCAGTCTTATCACACTAGGACCCCTACTGCCTGGGCAGGGTGCTCACAACCTCTTTGTGGGGATGCTGAGGCAACAGGAAATGAGGAACTTTTAAAAGTTTACAATACATACCCCAAGACTTTCACTAACTGTCCATTAACACGTTACTATAATAGCCAAAGTTTTAAGGATCAAAGATGGTAGGCTTTGTATTTCAGGGCTATGTGTCTTATAGCAAAAATAAACAAAATTATCATAAACTAAATAAAACTAAAGGAAATATAACTGAAACCCACTAGTAGGCCAGTGGGACTGGGTAAAGGACTACATTTTGGAGGGTGAGTTTTCCATGGAGATGAGTTGGTCTCAAGGGTCAGATTTAAATAAGGGGATACAGTGGGGGTAGGGTGAGGAGGACATTGCGTGGGAGGTAGGGGACTCTAGCCAAGGGACCCTATGGAACTTGTCACTATCCTTGTGGTTATCGACATGGACTTCGTTATTAAAAGAACTGTAATTACTGAAGCTGAACTGTAATGAAATTGAATTAGGTTGATGCTGATGGGCTAATGGGAAGTCTGAATACGTGTGCTGGGGCCAGATCCTAGAGGCCTTGGAAAGTCAGGAGGATGTTAATCACAGGTATTTATAGGTAAAAATGATGCTCAAGGAGATAGTCTGAAAAATGAATGAAAGGGGAGGAATCCCTGAAGTCTGCAAGGAGAGAAAAAAGGCTTTGTAGCAAAACTGAACTAAAGTGATGGGAACCTGAATGGCAGGGAGGAGTGGCAGTAAAATAGAATGGAAGCAATAGATGTGAGAGATACTGAAAAGAATGTGTTAATACTGATCTGTATGCCTCTGAATGGATTTATGTGCATGTATTATTCACTGTTTTACATGCTACTGTTCCCCTTGATTAACACAGAAAATGAAAGGCTCTTCATTTGGGTCCATGCTTCATATTTCAATCTAGGGATGTCTGACTCCTTTAATCATATTTATTCATGGGTTTAGAACAGGTAGCAACTCAAAAATAAAATTATGGCTTTTAGTTCATGCAGAAAGTGAACTACCTGTGGATTTAATTGAGAACATAAGACATTGTCCCCCCCTCTGATTTTGGGGACTGAGCATATATTTCTGTGTTTTTTTCTTTTCATTATATATAATCACACTCTAATATACATAATCACACTCAATTCCTGTAAACTGACCAACGTGTTTTGAGGAGTAAGTTGGAAAAAAAAAATAAAGTAGAAGGAAATTTGCTTGGATTTGGATGGCCACAAAATTCTCCTCAATGTTGTGGATTGCAGTTTGGCCTAAGGCATCAAATAAAGTCCATTTGAGACTTTATTTGCTGCCGTCCACAGTGAAATGATGTAGATGGTTAAGCCAGTATTCTGTGATAAGTTATAATGCTAAAAACTTGTGTCTTAAAAGTACATAGTGAGAATCCTCAGAGAAATGCTGTAACATTTTTATTCCTATCAAGGAAAGGGAAATAATCATAACAAAAAAGTTATGAAAAAAAGCAGATAAATCCAACTTGTAAATAATAAATAATTTTAAGCCAGATATATAGACCCAAGAAATGCTCACATAACTCCACAAGAAGAAGACTATAAGAATGTTCATGGCCCTGTTGTTTGGCTACAGAGTGTTGGAGGCACACTGGATGTCCATTATGCAAAGAATGGATAAGAAGATGTGTGCCCTGCTTGGAATATATGCAGCAGTTAGCAAGCAGGGGTGGACTAGCTACACATGTGGAAATATGGTTGCATATTTGAAGTTGAAATGCTAAGTGAAAAAAGAATCAGCTTGAAGTATGTAACACAACACTGTTTATGAAAAACGAAACATGCAAACCAACCAACGATAAGCATTTTACAAGAGCACAATGACAAAAAATTAAAATATTTGAAAATGGTTGCCTGTAGGGATGGGGTAAAAATAGGAATGGAGATTGAGGAAGGGGTAAATCAAGCAAAACAGGAGACCAAAAGTGACAGTATTTTGTGTGAAGAGTCTGCTTTCCTGAACTTTCTCTTCCCTCCCCCAGTCTTGGCCTCTGCTCTTCTCTCCCAAATACACAGAAATAGATGAAATATACCAAAAAGCAAAGCTTGAGTGCATAGAGTGTGCTTTGTTTTTAAATTTGCTTTGTACTGATTTCGGTCTTTTCATAGCTGGTTTGAGTATGCTTATTTTTATGTAAACCTTTGTGTTACTATTTGTTCAATAACAAAGTTCACCTCTTCCTTAAACTTTAAACATTTTAAAAATACTGCTCTGAAGCATCTATTTTCCAGAAGCAAAAAGTCTTGGGGCAAGAAACACTTTCTCTGCTTTCTTTCGCTGAGGCTGTTTTTCTCCCTCAGAACCTTGCTCAGGGCTCTCAGCAGAATATTCCCTAGTAACCAGACTCTCATCTGGATGCTCTCCATCTCTGGGGCCTAGTGATTTCAATCACTTTAAACTGAAAAAGGCAAAGGACATTACCAGTCAGAAACTTAAGGATTCCTACTCCCTTTTTAGAACCAATCTGTGGTTATTTCTAAGTTGACAGATTTCTTCAAAATTATTTTAGTGTTAAGCTTCTGATGTATTCATGGTTTTTTAAATGTCTACTATCCATTTTAGCATAGCTATCTCATGTTCTCACCGGCTATGCTCCCAGTTTAAATACATCTTACTGCCCTAGTGCAATAAGAAAAACTCACTTTTGATATTTACTAGCCTCGTGTGTAACATTTACTTGACTTTCATGGAGCAAAAAATGGATTCCTTTTATTAGTCCTTGAATAGAAAATAATGCAGATTGAAACAACTGAAATAAGAATAATTCTGTTTAAACTGCTTGATGTTCTCTTTTGATCGTCTTGGAATTCAGTAACAGATCCAATCTAGGTAAAATTTGGTTCATTATGGACTCCTACAGAATATTTCTGGCAATAGAAGGTACTTTGTTTAATTTATGAGTTATAATTTTCCTATCATTCTTGCCCATCAGAATTGTAATTTTGAACATCATTTTTGCTATTTTTATAGTGCACATTACCTATATTCAGATATAAAGACTCAGAACTTACCTGGAGAGAATATAGTGTGAGCAAGACTTTTACTACTCAGCTGTAGAGTTATGTTGACAGGCAAAGAGAGAGACATGTTAAGATATTGAATTCATCCCGTAGTTTTTGCCAGTTTTAAAAGGTAGTCATTAACAGCAATTAGGTTATTCTGGTCAGAACTGCACCATTAATCACCCTAACAAGGGAGGTATATATCAAAACATTAGAAGATAATAGAATAAATTGGGAATTATACTTAAATGTCAGGTAGATCATTGAAAAACAGCCAGTGTTTCTATTTTGAATTGTGTGGCCTCAGAGGCTTAGAAGTAAATTCAGAAAACTTTTGCTTAATGTACTGTCATTAAACAAGTTCTATAGAACTAAGGTTTCTTATTTTTGTTAGTGATATAAAGGTAACAGACTTGATAAACAAGAAGCAGAATTTTCCATTATTATAAGTATGTTTTTGTTAAATTCCCATAGGATTATATTCTCTTAATCACAGTGTGTGTCATCGTTCATTCATTCAAGAAATATTAATGAGCACCTACTATGTTCTCAGTTCTGTTCTAGATGTTAGGAGGACATCAGAGCCCAAAACAGATCTTTGTCCTTCCGGGTATTTGATCCTATTAAGGGGAGAGAGAGAAAAATAATGAACATAATAAGTGAGTGGATAATATTGTAGGCTAGAATGCGATAAGTGCTATGAAAAAACAAATGAGGGCAGAACAATGGAAATTAAGAGAGCTGGAAGGTGTGGAGGAGAAGATTGGAAGTATCAAAAGTATTGATTGTTTTTGAGCAGGTAAAATTCATGACAAGACTTGAAGAGGGTGAAGAGGTTGCCAAGGAATATTTAGAGAAGAAGCTTTCCAGGCAGAAAGAATAGCTTGGGACACAGGCCCCAGGGCAAGGAGGGTGACTGGTATGTTCCCACGGTAAGGAAGCCAGTCTGATTGAGCCACATTAGGGAGAGGGATGTACAATTGAAGTCAGAGAAGTAATGGAGGAGCTAGAACTTGTAGAGTCTTGTGGGGCATTGAAAGAACTTTAGATCTATTTTAAGTGAAGCAGAGAATCTATTTGGTTTGAAGTTGGGAAGTGACATGATTTAACTTATGTTTTAAAAGGTTCATCCTTCTGGCTCCCGTGTAAAGAATAGACTATAGGGAGATGGTGCAGTAAACCTTGGTGAGAGAGGCTGGTGGATTGACTAGCAATGAAAAGTGGTAAGACTTGATTGGATTTTGGAATTATTTTAAGGGTAGAACCAGTAAAGTATCTGGTTGGATTAGATACAGAGTGGGAGAGAAAGAGAGGAATCAAAGAATATGTCAGAGCTGTGACTTGAACAACTGGAACAATTAAGTTACCAACAACTGAGCTAATTCAGGCTACAGGTGAGGCATGTTGAAGGAAGACAATCATGAGTTTGGTTTTAGAAATACGAGTTTGCAATGCCTAACAGATATTCAAGTGCAGAAAGTTGGATATATGAGTCTTGAGTTTAGAATAGTAGTCTAAGCTGAAAATACAGATTTGGAATCTGCCAACATAATGATGGTAATTAGTGCAATAAGACTGTATGGAAGTCTAAGGAAGTAAGTATAGACACAGAAGAGAAGAGACCATGGGGCACCTGGGTGGCTCAGTCAGTTAAGTGTGTCCCTTCAGCTCAGGTCACAGTCCCTGGGTCCTGGGAGTTAGCCATGTGTTGGAGCTCCCAGCTCAGTGGGGAGCCTCCTTCTCCTTCTCCTCCCCACTCATACTCTCTCTCACTATCTCTGTATCTCTATCTCAAATGAATAAATAAAATCTTTAGGAGAAGAGAAGAGACCAAAAGCTGAGCACTCCAAAATTATGTACTCTGGAATAAGAACACCAGACATGCATAATTAGCATGGCAGAAGGGAAATCAAGCAAGCATGATATCCTGAAGACAAGAATGCATTCAATGGTTCATCAGAGATTGAAACAAGAACTTGTTATTTGGAACCAGCTCACCACTGTCTATAAAATTGTCTCGGTAGATATTGTTGTTTGTATTGCTTAATGAACTTTGTATATAAAACCACAAGACATTCCATTGAGAGTAGGACCAGAGGAAAACTTGTTTCTTTTGAGAGATTAATATGCTTCCCTTTGAAAAAAATGACAAGACTCCCTTTATATTATATATTTATTTATATACTTTGTTCCAGAAATTTTTTTAAAAGGAGAAAATTTGAGTTGACTTTCAATATACATGAGGTAGGAGGGAAGAAGCAGTAGGATGGCAATGTGAGGTCAAATGAATGACTAGGGGACTAAAGTATAAGACTCACTTTCATCTGTAAGAGGGAATCAAAACTTTAGCTTGGACCTTCCAGTAGCTAAGACAAACAGAGAAACATAAGCAGTTAAAAGAATGATTGTATCTGTAAAATAAAAATAATTAGTTCTGGTACTGAATTCATAGAGAAATTTTTCTCATGGGTACTCATAAAGGGTCCTGTATGTCTTCATGGATGGTGCAATCAATAATACCCTTATGATATTCGCATATCATATTCATTGCTTCTTCTCATTATTCCTGTTCTTTTGAGATCAATTATATCATAGAGAAATTTCTTGAAATCATTCTGTGAGGAACCAAATCAGTTTTATTATTGTCTGGATTGAGCCAAACAGCACATTAAATGTCTAAATTACAGTTTTCCTCTCTCGTCTATTCCCTTTTGATTCAATTTATATGTGTGTGTGTAAAAATTGTGTATGTCTAGCTGTGTGTTTATCATAATGGGGGTGATGTGAATGTTTAATAAAGACAGCTCTTTGGACTTTTGTTTATATTTCCTTTGGGGAAAAAGGAAAGATGGCAATGTTAAGACAAGGCATTCCTGGAAGGAAAATGGCAGTTTCATGTACAGGTAATACATTTAAGTCACATGCTTCCTTCCAGATTTGATGACTCCTTTTATACTCTTCAGGCTAGATTTTCCCACCGTCGGGACTGGACCTTTACACAGAGAGGTGCAGCAATTATGGTGCCACTTTGAAGGAAGGAGATTAAATTCTTCTAGCCACTCAGCCATTAAATTATGTTCTAATGTTTAGTGGTGTTTTAAAAGTGAGTCTCACTATTTTAATATTAATGCATTCAAATTAGATTTTGTACCAGTCTTAACCAGTTCTGCTACTAGAGTAGAGATGGTAGGAACCTGGGAAGGAATTTCTGTAGCTTGCTTTTTTGTTCTTTAAAATATTTTATTTATTTATTTATTTATTTATTTATTTATTTATTTATTTATTTATTTATTCATGAGAGACACAGAGAGAAAGGCAGAAACACAGGCAGAGGGAGAAGCAGGCTCCATGCAGAAAGCCTGACATGGGACTTGATCCCTGGTCTCCAGGATCTCCCCCTGGGTTGAAGGCGGCGCTAAACCGCTGAGCCACCGGGCTGCCCTGTAGCTTGCTTTTTAAAGGCAAACAATGTTATTGCTAGGAAGCAGCTTGCCAAAATGCCTATTTTTTAATCATATCTTTTTTTTAATCATATCTTAATTAGAGAGGGGCTTGAGCAGAGATGACTTGGAGGAATGGCAGGAATATAAGGAAGGGCATTATATTTATTTCCATCTTGTGTGGCTTATTGCATTTACAGAAAACATAAAATGCTGAATAGGTGATCACAGGAAACTAAGGATTCATTTTTTTACTTGTTGGGTAGTTCTTAGTGTAGTCATATAATTATTGCAAATACACATTTGAGTAATAATAATAGTATTTCAAATCAGTACACAAGGAGCTAAAATATAGAAGCAGTGTGTTTTGTCCCTTATCTCTCAAATACACACCAAATACTGAATATACCTGATATATTCTTCAGAGGCCAGCAGAACCATTTTTTGGGGGAAGTAGCACATGGCTCTTGAAACGGAGAAAGCATTATATAGAATTTAAAAGATGTCCATAAAATAGCACATTCACTGATGCACATAATAAAAGTCAAACTTTCTGAAAAGAAATAATGAATTAGATATTATTTTACTAACATAACATAATGTAGAACTATTCCATTAGGATCTACTTGTATGCTGCTATGTTTTATGTATCAGGGCAGCTATGCAAACAGTAGTGACTTGTTACAGTTGATCCTTGAACAACATGGGTTTGAACTTCGTGGATCCCTTTACATGCAGATTTTTTTGATAAAATAGTACAGCACTGTAAATGTATTTTTTCTTTCCTATATTTTCTTAACATTTTTCTTTTCCATAGCATACTTTACTGAAAGAATCTAGTATATATATATATCCTGTGACATATAAAATATGTGTGAATTGATTGTTATCAGGAAGGTTTCTAGTCAACAGTAGGCTATTAAGTTTTGGGGGGAGTCAAAGTGATAGGCAGATTTTCAAGTGCGCAGGGGGCTGGCACCCCAACCCCTGCATTGTTCAAGGGTCGATTGTACTTGCCGTGATAAATCTAATCCGGGCAGTAAGACAGAGGATAAATGCAAGTATCTATTTAATTATTTGTGAATTATGGATATGCACATTAGTTTACTGACTTGATAGTCATTCAGCTGCTGCCATGTGATGTACCCCTGGATAATGGAGAACACTTCATCAGTATTTGACTGAACAACATTTTATTACCTTTCGTTAAGGTGTTCCTTTTCACCTCATTGAGTTCACATTTTCTCCTTGTTCTCCCTGGAGTTCTCGGGGGAGCACTTCATCTCACTCTTAAGTAGCTCCAATTGTTTCAGTATATAGTTCAGTGAATCAAGCTGATCAAGCATTAAGACTGTAAAACATTGTGGGTGATTAAAAAAAAAAAAGTAGTATTTAGAGGAGAAATATTCCTGAATAGACATTGAGAAACACCAGATTACAATAGAACTGTAGTTTCATGTGATTTCTCAGCACAGCCAAGACTGGTTTAGTTTTTAAGCTGCCCCATCCAGATATGGATCCCTCTGAGCTGGTAGTTAAATCTCCTATTTATTTATTTTTTCAAGTAAATTTTGGCTCTGTTTCACATCTTTCCCTTCTGTACTTAGGCAATTACTTTTTGGAACATAAATACAGGGTTTTAAATTCATCTTTTGCGTTCAAGATCCAACTTCACACAGTGATATTTGATCTTAGTTTCATTATATTACACTGCTTCTCAGCTCCATGAAATCTGCATTTTTGATGAGAATAAATTTTACATTTTAAGTATAGTTAAAATAATTATGCTAATTGTTAAGTATAAGTGTACTATGTACCTGTAAAGTATTCCACTTCATTTTCATAGTATGGTTAATGGGCAAAGTTCAACAGCTACTGCAAGAAAGAAGACACTTTTGAAACCCAAATGTTGGCTCATGTAAAGGCAATTGAAAATATGTCCAAAGTGTGAAAGGTCGGAGTAAACAAGTCAGAGTGAAGGAGAATTTGAGCAATCTCTTGCGAAGTGCTCAAAAACAAACTGTAGGAGATCCTTAGGTAGTCAAGAAAGGAAGCTAGCCAGAGAATCAATAGGATCACTTGTTCAGAGTCAATTTTGGGGGTTCAGCAATGAAAAGTGGATAGACTAATATACTTTTTGTCTATGTTGTGAGAATGTGAGGAACAGAATGTTATTATTAAAATGTCCCCTGAAGATGTTTATATTTGGCACTTTCTGCTACATTTTAGATCTTAGCTACTTCACACGCTACTATTCGCACAGCTACAGTGAACATGACCTATTAATCTGGAATACCACACAACAATCATAAATGTGTTTGGTAAAGTCACAAAGTAATTTCTAAAATGCCTTCTGGTTTAAAGTACTTTTCTTTATCACTGGAGAAATGATTGTCTAAAATTACATGAAGTATATCCTCAGAGCCAATAGGGAGCAATAAGGAAGATAAAATGCTAGCTTTCACTATATGGGTCTATGTATTTATTCTTTCATTCCACAGGCATTTATTTAGTATTTTCTAGGCTGGGAATACCTTCCTTGAGCATTTCACCATCTGCTGGTGTTCACAGACTCTTCTGTAGCTAAAGCTGTTTGTGACTCCTTGCTCTGACTAGGCCGTCATCCCCCTATGAGTGCGTCCACTACTCTGGTGGTCTAAGTGGAGGCATGATATTATCATACATTGTGAAAAAAAAAGTTGTATTGGATGCTGCAAGGTATATAAAGTACTATCAGTATGCGGATGATTGGGCCAATGCAATGATTGGGTAAACCTAGCATCTCCTTTGAAAGAACAGTTCATTCACCCTACCACTACAGAGGAATTACATCTTAGGAATTACAACATTTTGGTTGATCTCTGTTTTATTAAAATATTTCAATGACTACCCAGTTCCCTGGCCTAAAATGCAACACAGAGAAAGGGAACGATAGTGTGTTTAAAATGCTATCTTAAAGTTTAGAGGCAATGTTGAATACGTTATTTTTGGAAATTGCTCCTTTACTAGAATGCGTAATTTTTATTTATTTCCTTTTCTTCATTTTTTTGTGTGCCAGAATTAGAATGTAAGGATCATAAAAATAAAGATTTTGTGTGTTGTGTTTATTGCTTTATCCCCAGGGCCTGGTGCAGAGCAGGTGCTCTGAAAATTTCTTTTCCCAGTGATTGAAATGGAAAATAAAATTCTCTTTAGCAGGAATTAAAGCAAATCAAAACAACTTCTCCCACATATGTTAAATGATTTAGGAGTCACAGAAAGGTGAGGTAGGACAAGGTACTACAGCTAATACTTGGGCATTGAAATGCATTCTGCATTTCTATTGTATGTAGGATAGAGTTATTTGAAGGGCAGAGAGGATCTCCTTTTTTTTTCCACTACTATTTTCAGAGTTGTTGGATATAAAAATGAGGTCTAAGTATATGAGTTGAATCTTGTCATTGCTGTATCCCAAATCTTAAGGTTATGTGCCTCAATAGACAAGCATTGTCACATATGCCTGAGAAGTCAACATCCATTTGTTCAACTGATGCTATCTCTTAAAGGCAAGCAGAGCCTGAAACAGGAATTTGGGTGCCTGTCATTTGTTGAGGAAATACTCCTGAGGGAAAAATCTTTAAGGAAGAAAATGAAACAGAGTAAAGGCAGGAATGAGAAAGGAAGAAAGAGCCCAGCGAGGATGTGGTGTTAGATGAAGCCTGACTTTGATCTGACACATGGTGGCTGGATATATGTATGGGGGCTTGGGCAGTGTGGAGGTCTGGAGTATTAACTTCCCAAAAGGTAAGGTGGTTGACCTTTTGAACCCCAGACTCATTCAGTCATTGTTTGGGGGCTGTGGTTGGGGTGTAGTTGGGGAGGACAAGGTAGCCCCTGCCAGCTGAGGGCAATTTCTGGAGAAGGTGGCAGCTGTGGGCCTTTAACTGCCAATGCAACTCAATTCTACCCTTGGGCTTAGGGTAGGTTTAAGATGAAGTACTTTGAATTAGTCATGGTCTTTACAAATATCAGGACCAAAAGAGTTTGCTGAAGCATTGTTAAAAAAAAAATTATAAGAATTATAGCTGCAGATACTGACTCTGCCTTTCTTTTGACACAGGTTGTATTTCCTATAAGACAATAAAGTTATAAATGATTTAACTGGATAGAGATAGAATTTCTGTGTTGATTTATATAAAAACTCATGGCACCTCATACTTTATCACCGGTTGCTTTACCTCTGATTACAGCTTCTGTCAGGCCCCAGCTCATCATGTGTCTGAGGTTGGAATGCCTGGAAGTGACAGTTCTATGATAAGAACTTACTCTAAATCAAAAGCAGGATCAAGTTCAATTTCTCCGACAACGGGCTCTTGAAAGGCTCTGAAGAACAATAGTTGTAGGAGGTAAGGTTGTCTGGCCTTGTGGATTTTCCTCCTCGCAAGGAACACTGAATTTTCATACAAGTCTCTATGTGAGTTTTATCAGATTCAACAGAACTTGTATTTGCTTGATTGCTTTGGTTGCAGTACACCCAGTCTTTGGGTGACTGTCACTCACCGTTAGCTGTGAAATTTGCCTCATTTGAATTAATATTTATTACATGTAAAATTCTGATGATGCCAATAGTCCATCAGTGGTTACTACTATCCTCTCTAAAAAGAGTTGGTCCAGAAAAAAATGGTCATTTGGAAATTATCTCCAGTTTAAGTCTCCAATTTTATTTCATTATTTTCCAATGCACTATATTTTTAAAAACACTTATAATATGTATTAAGATTCATTGGTCATCCTGTACTCTGTTTAGAGGCTTGAAAGTGCTATGAATACTATGACACATAAGTCACAAATATCATTGGTTTATATTGCACAGTGATTGGATACAACTTATGTTTAAAATTCCTTTCTTTTAAAGATTTTATGTATTTATTTGAGAGAGAGTGTGTGTGAGCACAAGTTGGGGTGAGGGGCAGAGGGAGAGGGAGAAGCAGACTCCCCTGCTGAGCAGGGAGCCCAATTTGGGGCTCAGTCCCAGGATCCTGAGATTATGACATGACCAAAGGCAGACGTGTAACCACTGAGCCACCCAGGTGCCCCCTAAAATATCTTTAAATGATTTAATGTATAATCATACTATGGAATATTTAGACATGAGGAAATAAACAATCATTTATAACTTTACTCTCCATATCCTTTTGTGTTTTTTTCCTTGCAAACTCACTTGTTTCTCAGAGCTGTAAACTTGTTCATTTTTATAACCTGCTTAGCACTTATAGTATGAACATGGCCCAAGTTATTTATTATCTACAACCACCATTTTTAAAAACACTTTCTTTTTATCCTCTGAATAGAAACATCACATGTGATCACTGGAGAAAATAAGAAAGAATCCAAAAGTGAATAGATATTTCTCTGATAGCCTATCCCCACCCTCCCACCCCTGACCCCATGGTTCACAGTCTGAAACTTCTTGAGTGTGGGTAACAGAGGATATTGTCCTGATGACCTCTTCTGGGCCCCGGTTAAGCTGGGGTCAGGTTTCAAGTATTTATGGGGAAATCATTAGTTTGGCTCTTGTAGCAGCAGTGAGTGAAGCTATATACTCCAGCACTCTACCTCCAGCCTCCTCATGTTGTTGGCTTTACCTTGTCCCCTGTCAGAACAGGCTAATTCTTTTTTTTTTTTTTTAATTTTTTTTTATTTATTTATGATAGGCACACAGTGAGAGAGAGAGAGGCAGAGACACAGGCAGAGGGAGAAGCAGGCTCCATGCACCGGGAGCCCGATGTGGGATTCGATCCCGGGTCTCCAGGATCGCGCCCTGGGCCAAAGGCAGGCGCCAAACCGCTGCGCCACCCAGGGATCCCAGAACAGGCTAATTCTTTTTTGACTAGTCTGTTTCTGCCATAGATGTTACAGTAGACCTTGAGTTTTCTCATTGGTTCATTTCCCTAGAATTTCTAGGTAGAGGAGTGGAGGGTCCACTGCGTTCAACTGTTTTGTTAAGTAAATATTCTCTGGCCAAGTCTTACTGATAAGTGCACAATAATAATTCATTATGAATTTTTAAATTAAGTATATTCAATATATAATCTAACTGTAATCATTTTGACTGTTATTTCTCTTTCTGTTCTATTGAAAATTCCTGATATACTGATGGGTAGTTGGTTCTCCTTTTCCTATACAACAAGCTAAGATGTTGAAATTAGAATTTTAGAAATCTCAAAAAATGGTTATGTGGCTTTTTGGTAGGAGAGTTGCCTGTTTATTTACTTTCATTATTAACTACAGTATTTATTACTGAGATATAATAGACATAATATTATTTTTTTATTTTTATTATTTTTTAAAGATTTTATTTATGAGAGAGAGAGAGAGAGAGAGAGAGAGGCACAGACACAGGCAGAGGGAGAAGCAGGCTCCATGCAGGGAGCCTGATGTGGGATTTGATTCCGGGTCTCCAGGATCACACCCTGGGCTCAAGGTGGCACTAAACCACCAAGCCACCCAGACTGCCCATAATAGACATAACATTGTGTCAGCTTACGGTATACAATAGTATATGACATGATTAGATACACATATATATTGTGAAATGACTGCCATAAGGTTAGTTAGCACTTTGCATCACTTCACATAATTACTATTTTGTGTGTGTGCGTCGTAAGAATAGTTAAGATCCATCCTCTTAAAATTTTTCAAGTATATAACTTTAACTATAATCACCATTACATAGATGCTGAACATTATTACATCACCAGACCTTATTCATTTTATAATTGAAAGTCTGTACTCTTTGCAAACCCCGTTACCCTCAACCTAAACCCAGGTCAACTACCATTCTAATCTCTGTTTCTGTGAGTTAGGCTTTTTAAAGATTCCACATGTAAGTGATACCATCCAGTATTTGTCTTTCTCTGTCTGACCTATTTCACTTAGCACAGTGCCTTCAAAGTTCATTCACGTTGTCACAAATGGCAAGATTTCCTTCCTTTTATGACTGAATAATATTCCATTAGGTATATAGATATGACATTTTCTTTATCCATTCATCCATTGATGGACACTTGGATGGTTTCCATGTCTTAGCTAATGTGAATAATGCTGCTACCAACATGGAAATGTTTTTGTACTCTTTGTAATACTCTTTGAAGTAGTGATTTTATTTCCTTTGATAATATACCTAAAAGTGGATTGATGGGTTATAAAGGCAGTTCTATTTTTAAGTTTTTGAGGAATTCCCATACTGTTTTCCATCATGACTGCACCAATTTACATTCCCACCACAAGTATACACATTCCCTTTTCTCCACATCCTCATTAATACTTATCTCTTGTTATTTTCGTAATAGCCATTCAACAGATATGAGGTCCTCACTGTGGTTTTAATTTGCATTTTCCTAATGATTAGTAATGGTGAGCATCTTTCATGTACCTGTTGATCTTAAGTAGAGTGTTTACACTTAATCTTTTGTTAAGTGGGATTAACAAAAAAATTGTTAAGATTTGTTAATGGTTTGTTAATCCCACTGCAAATATTTCCTTCCACCTCAGTTTCTCTATTCATGTGTTCTTTATTTTAGTCTTTCTAATGGTTACTTAGAGTATGTCTGTAAGTAGTTCTTTTTTAAACATAGGCTTGCTTTATGAGAATTTTTGAGAATGTTCTGTTGAATGCCTTCATATGTGAACATTCACTTTTGTTTTGTTATAGAATATCTAACTTATAACTTTTTCACCCCTCATAAATCTACATACTTGTTTCATAGTGTTTTTTTTTTCAAACAATGCAGAACAGCCTGGTGCTAGTTTAACATATTTTTCTTTCTTTCTTTTTTTTTTTTTTTTACCTTGATGCTTGTATGATTCTTTTTTCAGATTTGATGCTCAAAAAATTTTTTTTTCACAAGCATACATTAGGTTTTTATCTATGTTCATTAATTTTTTTTCTGGAAAATTTTGAGTCTCTTTATATATGCAGATTGTAGCCTTCATATCAGGGACATATATATGTATCATATATTTGATTATGGCTTCTATTATATTTTATATAATTTCTCCTTCTGTGATGTCAAATAACCATTTTGTCCTAGATTTCTATCATATACATATTTCAGTGGATTCTGATAGCTCTGGTAAATTGATTAATTTGCTATCTTCGAGTAAATAGTTCTAGGAAATTGAGTAACTTTTTATCTTGGGTTAAATCTTCTGACGCATTTCTATGTCTATTCTGCTGCTTTGTGGCATTTGTGATTTTTTTACCTTTTTTTTCTCTGCTTTATTCAGCTCCATTTTACTTACCCATTTATCATCTGATTTTTTTCTCTTATTTTAAATACTTTATGTTTCATAAAATTTTATTGAGAACTTCATAAAATGCCATCATTTACTTCTGTTTTCTCGGTAAATATCACTAACAGGCTATATTCTGTTCCTTCTTTAACTTTGCACAATAAATATCCAGGCCCCATGTTAATATATCCAGGGTTTTGTTAATATGCCAATCCATGCCGATATTTATCACAAACAGTCAGATGCAGTTCATTTGCATCCTGTCACTGTCCACAGGATGTTATTAGAATTCTGTTCTGGCGGGTTTTGCAGAAGAACTGATGAAAGGTGACATTATCATCTCTGTGATCCAGCAGCTAGGATAAGGACATTCTAAATAAATGGACTTTATTTCAGTGCAGTGAGTTCTCTGTATCTGGTGTTGCTTATTTGGGAGGGGTCAGCTTTCTACATCTAATTCTTTACTCAGACTTCTTCCTGGGTATATGTGCATTGGGTGCTGGCATAATGTCTGCTTCATTCCTGGTACTACTGGCCCCATGTCACAGAGATGTCCCACCATTGGTCCTTTCTTGATTCTGTGGGGCTGTATGTGCCTCTGAGTACAGTAGCTGTCAGAAAGGTTTATGAAATGTTTCCTCTGTTCTATATTCATCCCAGGCTCCCAGCATTCATACTTTAAATTCTAGGTGTTCAAAAAATTTACTGGATCTTTTGGACTTTAGGTGACACTTTCTCAAAGACTGTGGCATGGGAATGTCATCTTGCCTTTGTGCTCAGTGTTGCTGCAATTTCTTCTTGATTTTATTTTTCTCTGATCAGTTGAATAGAGATTTGAGGGAAACAGTAATTAGATCCCAGTGGCAATGTCTTAGCTAACCTAGAAATACCCTTGCTACCATTTTTAATACTTGCATGTTAATATTTTTGAGGTCCGGGCAGCCCGGGTGGCTCAGCGGTTTAGTGCCGCCTCCAGTCCAGGGTGTGATCCTGGAGACCTGGGATCGAGTCCCACGTCAGGCTTCCTGCATGGAGCCTGCTTCTCTCTCTGCCTCTCTCTCTCTCTATCTCTCATAAATAAATAAAATCTTTAAAAAAATATTTTTGAGGTCCTTAGCATTTTATAATTTTTGTATATTTAGGTTAGATTTACTATTTGTATGAATAACTTTTTTCTGATATGTGAAATTTTGACATAACAACTTTTTTCTTTGTTGAGTTTTATTTTGTTGTTGTTGTTGTTTTTGGTGGGGACCCAAGAATTGCTTGTTTTATTTCCTTAGATGGTTCACTTTTTGAAGAATAAGATTTCTTTTTTTTTTTCAATTTTTATTTATTTATGATAGTCACACACACAGAGAGAGAGAGAGAGAGAGAGAGAGGCAGAGACACAGGCAGAGGGAGAAGCAGGCTCCATGCCCCGGGAGCCCGACGTGGGATTCGATCTCGGGTCTCCAGGATCGCGCCCTGGGCTGAAGGCAGGTGCTAAACCGCTGCGCCACCCAGGGATCCCGAAGAATAAGATTTCATTGTTTCTTAGTACAAACTCAACACTCCAAGGGACAAATAATGTATATTAAGACAGTGGTTTGCTTGTCTGGAGTCTCTGGTAGGATACAAATCAGGCCACTAGATCTCTGAGAAGAATTGCTCTTTGTCACAGGGTCTGATTTTTAAGTGTAGTGCTCAGATTCATCTGGCCTGCCCCTAGATTCCCCAACTGGGACCTCCTTTCTTATTCCCACATTATTATCTTTGCAGAAGTAAGGCATAGACATTGTTTCTAAAAGCTTGGGGTTGTAGGAATCCTGAATGGCTCAGCGGTTGAGCACCTGCCTCCAGCCCAGGGCGTGATCCTGGAGTCCTGGGATTGAGTCCTGCATTGGGCTTCCTGCATGGAGCCTGCTTCTCCCTCTGCCTATGTCTCTGCCTCTCTCTCTTTCTGTGTCTCTCATGAATAAATAAATAAAATCTTTAAAAAAATAAATTAAAAAATAAAAGCTTGGGGTTGTAGACTATTCATCAGAACATTGATCATTAACCTTTTATCTGCAATGCTTGTTATCAAACATGCAAGGTAGAAATTTCTATTCTTCCATTGGTATTCAACTATGTGCAATTTCAATAGTTCCACAAAAACAAAATGCTGTAAAGATAATACCCTGACCTCCCATGTCAACCAACCTTATAGAAGCAGCATATAAAATGTACGTTTCCTAAATCCCTTAGTATTGTAAGCTGTAAAAAGTAATACATTGCCTTTCTAGATACTTTTAATTCCCCAAAGATTTGAAGAGAGTCAGAATGCCCCTATTTTTAAACTTTTCAGGGACTTGTGCTTTTGTTTCATGCGTCTCCAAAGGCTTGTGGCATCGGGTGATATATGAAACTCTTTCATTTGATGGATTACCTTCTGCATATTGCAGCATATGTTTTCTGTGCCCGTTTTATCCAAATGAAAAGATCACAGAAGACAAAAATTTTCCCTAGTGGTTTGCTTATGTTCACATATTGTTTGTTGTTTATATCCAACACTAACTGTGCCCATTGTTTGTTTGTTTTTTTCCTGGAGTTAATTCGACTCTTTTCTATGGGCTTAGTTACTGAATTCTTTCTGTCAAAATATATTAAAAGCACCAAGAATCAGACTTGTGGAACCAAAAAGTCTTTGGAAGAAAACCAGATATGAGATTTTTGACCACATTCACAGCAGTGATTGGGAATGGGAAATGCAGAGTGAACCCTTTGTTTAACTGATATTTGGATCCCCCTTCTCAGCTGATAATTTGGGCTTGATAGAGATACTGGGAAAAGGAAAATGGTATGCCTTGCGGATTCTAAAAATATACTTTTATGCTCAAAATACAGAAAGCATTTTGTTAGTAGCACATGCATACCCACCTTGTAGTACTATGTTTTTATAAGGGATTGTAGATACCAATTGTCTTCATTTTAGTATCATTTGTTGCTCTTGCCCTTGCTGATTTCCCTCCCTTGCACACTGTAAGAAATATTTGTCATGATGCATAATACATATTGAGACCATGATCCTGGGTCTCAGGACCCAGGTGTTTTGATGTTAGTTCCCCATCTTTTTTTCCTCTTCTGCATCATCTTTCCCCCTGAATTACTTCTTTCTTTCAGACCTGTACACCCCTGATATGGTAAAATGAGGTTGGAGCTGTCCTGTCTCTCCTTTGGGGCAAGGCTCCTTCAATTCTAGAAGTCAAACATGGCCAACTATAGGGCACAGAAGAGGTGAGACTGAGGAACTGAAGTCAGAAACATTTATGGGTTTATCTTTGTATGCTTGATATCGCCATTAGAATAGTAAGAGCTACAGAGTCAGGATCAGGAATGAGCCTATGGAGTAATACAAATGATAACTCACATTTTTGTGTGTGCTAATTTCCAGTTTGTAACTTTCCCTTTTGGTGAAATATTCAATCCTCTCTGGAACTTGGCCTATTCTCATTATATGCTCAAAGGGCAAAAAGAGTTTTTGACCTATCTCATCTGGACTTCTTGCAGTGGTAAGTGTGCCTTTACTCTTCGGTATCTAGTAGGCAGATAATCTATAGGCTGAGGATTTGAGAATTTAAAATTTTGCCCAATGTTTTCTGTGTCTCAGAGATGTTCCTACTATGGAGATCAAGAAAATTTGCAATCTCAGGATGTATTAATTAAGTTCTCTACTTTCTAGTAAAGGGCTCTCCCCTACCTCACACTCCTATGTTATTATAAAAGAAATCTCAGGGGCTACTCAGTGGCTCAGTGGTTGAGCATCTGCTTTTGGCTCAGGTCGTGATCCCGGGGTCCTGAGATCCAGTGCCGTATTGGGCTCCCCACAAGGAGTCTACTTCTCCCTCTGCCTATGTCTCTGCCCCTTTCTCTGTGTCTCTCATGAATGGATGAATGAATGAATGAATGAATGAATCTTAAAAAAATAAAAGAGATCTCATAGCAATTTTTAACCCCTGTGCACAGAGGTAAAAACCTTGTAATCAGTTTTAGTACAACTCAGAAGTGGAGACCTTGGTTACTCGTTTCCTTTAGTCAACACTAGAGAAAGTTATTGAAAATGACTTTTCCCTTTTCTTTTCTAGGAACTTTCTGAATCTTTTTGGCAGTTGAAGTCATTCAGCAACCATTTCAAAAATCTCTAATTCATCTATCCCTTAAAATTCTATCAAAATACTGTTATGATTAATAGATGCTATAAATGAGTATACACATTGAAGTATTTCTCACAGAACAAACTTGACATGTTGGTTTCAAATGATATTCACTGATAATTTTGGATCTTGGGCAAATTTGGGATTCAGAGGATATTTTCCTGTGCCCTTGGACCAATTGGATCACGTAGTCTTCTACAAGATTCTGCTTCATCTGTGAGGATTTGAATAAGCACATACATACATACACATCACACTTGTGACCTACAGTTCTTAGTGCCTGCAATGGTGTGGAAATCTTGCCTTTCCTCTTGAAAATTATCTTTGTGACCAGGGAAATAGAGCAGATTATTAATCTAAAGATACTTTATGGCAGTATCTTGGTAAAATCTCAAATAACAGAAATTTATTGTTGCTCAAGACCTTTTTGTTTTCTTGGATGTTACTTTAATGTTAAATACTCACTTGTTGCACTAATTAGTGCTCTCTGGCATCTACTGGCATGACTAGCCTTCCCTGCTGCCCAAAGTCTAATCTATTACTGTTTTCCATACCATCATCCTTCTCAGCTTGTCTACATTTAGGGGAAAAGTTTCATCGTTTACTGTATAGACCAAGAAAAATATTGCCTTACCTTTTTTTTTTAATGGTATTATTGCAGTTCTGCAGAAACTTAAAAACGATTAAAACAAACACATGAGTTTTCTGAATTCAGGAAATACTTAGTTGGCTTCTTTTTGGGAGATGCTAGGCCATGAAGGTACAATAAAGTCAAGAACTGGGTAGTTGGCATTTATAAGCATCTTCATAGCAATGACAAACTGGCTGGAGCCAACTGGCTCCATAGACCAACTGGCTAATTATAACAGTCCCAAACAAAACAGCATGTCCCATAGAATGAATAAATAATTGTTACATATTCATACAATGGGATGTAGTGTAACAATGATATTAAAAATGCAATAACATAAAAAATAAATAAAAATGCAAAAAAAAAAAATAAATAAATAAATAAAAATGCAATAACATGGAAAAGCTGACAAACATGTTAGATAAAAGGACTCATAAACTGAAGAATATATATATCCTTTTATATTACATATCTTATTATATAGTATATATATATATATAAATGTTTCTATTTATATATAATTCAAAAACTAGCCCAAACTGATTGATTTTGTTAGAACTTGAGTGGTTACCACTGGAGCCTTCTGTCTGGAAGGGGTGCTGGGACTTTTGGTGTTCTGGAAATGCTCTTTCTAGGTTCTTATTTCATGGAGGGATTCACATTACAAATATCATTTTACAAAAAGAAGTTCAGCTTGATGAGCTTTACTATTTGTGCTTTTTAATTTAATTTGTTTGTTATGTTTCCACAAAATATTTTACATTAAAGGGGCACCTGAATGGCTCAGTTGGTTGGGCAACCAACTCTTGATCTCAGCTCAGGTCATGATCTCAGGGTGCTGGGATCAGGTTCCATGCTCAGCAGGAAGTCTGCTTGTCCCTCTCCCTCCCACTGCCTATTCCAATTTAGGTGACCTATGATTGACTTGCTTTCTTTTTTTGACAATCTCTTAAGAGGAAAGTTAAGTTAGGCTTAAATGGCATAAAGGATAGAAACAGGACTAATTTTTTAGGAGCCCATCTATGATTAGAAATAGGATAATTACAGGAAATGACTAATCTAGATGAATAATGGTACAATCCTATCAGCCTAGATTTCCTGGATAATTTCTGATTTTTCATTTATTCTAGACAAATTGTCTTTTCTGAATAAATTGCACATTTTCAGTGTTTGTTAGAATAAAGAAGAAAGAATCTGCATGGATAAAGAATATCAATATATTCTCTTTGCAAATGAGCAAGAAAAAAATAATTTATTCATAGCTAATGTCTTATTGAGCATATGTTGGTGGATTTTATGTCTGCACTTGCTTTTTTTCCAAGTTGAGGAATTTGGGGAATTTTTACAATAATCTTCATATTTTAGGGCAGTTTGGATTTACAGAAAAGTTGAGAAGCTTATAGAGAGGGTTCTTTTATATTCCAAATCCATTTTTCCTATTATTAACATATTTACAATAGTATGGTATATATATTACAAATAATGAACTGATATTTGTACATTATTATAAATAATGCTCATAGTTTACTCAGATTTCTTTAGTTTTTCTGTTCCAGGATCCCACTCAAGATGCCACATTACATTTAGTTGTTGTGTCTCTTTAGGCTCCTCTTAGCCATGACAATTTCTCAGACTTTCCCTGTTTTGGATGAACTTGACAATTTTGAGCAGTAATGGTCAGAAGTTCTGTAGGATGCCTATTATTAGTATTTATCTGTTGTCTTTCTCATGATAAAACTGGAGTTCTGGGTTATTGGAAGACCACAGAGGTGCCATTTTCATCATATCACATCAAGGGGACCTACTGTCAACATGACTCAGGACTGTTGATGTTGACCTAAACCAGCTGGCGAAGAGAATGTTTGCCAAGTTTCTCTACTACAAAGTTACTCTTTTTTTCCTCCTCCCCTTGTTTTAATAGGTAGTAAGCCACAAAATGAATTACTTTCCCCTGTATGATGATCAACTCATACCATTTGAAGCACAAAACTCTCTTGCTTTTAAGAAGATAGAAATGATAGTCACACGAATGACATGATCATCAAAGTCTCTAACATAAAAAAAAAGTCTCTAACATAATGTTCATGTGCCTTGTGTCATTTCTCCATAGTGTTACTGCTTTTCTTATTACCATAGGAAAATAAGTAGAGGAGAAGCTACTAGTTATCATACTCCCTGACGTTTTGAGAATGTTTGCATAATGGAAGTTTTATTCAGCTAATCTATTTGGATATTATTTTTAATTATCCACAAAACTAGACTAATGTATAGATCTTTAAGAATAGTTGGTGGTACTAATACTTTTATTTCAGATTATTCCATTTTATACAATATGAAAAATGTATTATCATTACAGAAATGTTTACCACTTTTCCATAATATTAAGTAAGTGATATTTTAGGATAATTCAACAGAAAAAGAGAGGGCAGTCCTGTAATAAGACAGAGAAAGCTCATTCTGTGCTGTGTGGGAGGAGAACTTCTCTCAGTGTTACCTCTTCTTGGTAAAATTAGAGAACTTGGGGAGAAATTTCAAGTGCCACAAGTGGCTGACATGAAAAATAAAAGTGATTATAGGGGTGCTGGGGTGACTCAATCGGTTAAGCAAGTGACTCTTGATTTTGATTTAGGTCCTGGGATGGAGGCTTGCATCAGGCTCTGTGCTCAGCATGGAGTCTTCTTGTCCCTTTCCCTCTCCCTCTGCTCCTTCTTCTACTCTTTCTCTCTCAAACAAAATCTTTAATAAAATAAATAAATAAAAGTGATTATAAGTTTACCCAGAAAAAACTGATTATCAGGTTTCTAGAGTTGAGCTACAGGATTTTGAATAAAGGTTGGTGAGTCATAGCATTCTACAACGAAGCTTATCACTTTTTCAAAATAAGTTCTCGATGATTTCTAATTTTATTTTTTAATTTATGACACAGCAGAATTATGTGTGATGAGTCTTCTAATTCCTTTCGAATAAATAATTCCCATTACATTTAAAAACACACGAAATACACCTACATAATAAAGCAATTCTTAAAAAAATAAAAATAAAAATAAAGCAATTCCTTTCAGGAAATTATGTTTATTCAAAAAAGACTATATAAATGAAATTGATTTAGGCAGGATCAACTGATAGACAGATGCAATTGTTCAGAATAAAACCAAGTAATGAGGGGATCCCCGGGTGGCTCAGCGGTTTAGTGACACTGTCAGCCCAGGGCATGATCCTGGAGACCCGGGATCGAGTCCCATGTCGAGCTCCCTGCGTGAAGCCTGCTTCTCCCTCTGCCTCTCTCTCTCTCTCTGTCTCTCATGAATAAATAAATAAAATCTTAAAAAAAGGTAATGAAAGACTAAAATAAGAGAAGCTGAATCGATTGGCAAATAACATAGTTTAAAGCAAAATGGTCTCCTCTTTATTTTATATTAACAATATATCAGAAAATCGTGTTGTTTCTGACAGCACTGATTCTAGCTAGGTTGAGCCTGTCAGGGCTCACTATAGCTTGTTTACATCTGATGGCTGAGTCACTTGGTTGACTTACACTCTAATATTCACCAATGGAGTTAAGGTGATTTTATTCAAAGCTAGTAGGCTTACTTGCATAAGTAAAGCTGGCAGAGTTTTGCATGCCCTACTTGCAGTTACCAAATTTAAAAAATTTCCACGTGATAGAGTACTGGTTAAATGAGCCCCTGTCAAATTTTTGACTCTGGCTGCCTCCCTCAAAGCCCCAGGCTTCCTTATAGCTGAAGAAAATTTAGTATTGGGAGAAAATCTTCAGAAATATGGATACCACGGTGTAAGTAAAAGAGAATAAAGTTTCAAGGAAAGACAGAAACAAAATATATATGTGTACATGCATATACACTACATATAAAACATGTACATTATATATATTATATTACACAGCAGAATGGAGGACTGAGGATTGAAATAAGGCGACACGTAGAATATTTATTTGCTTCTTGCTCTCCAAGGCACAAAGCAAGTCATTCCCTTGACTGAAATTCGTTAACATTTATAGTATTTAGAACTAAAAGGAAAAGAACAAGATTTTTTTACAACTGTGAAAGCACAAAATCATATAGTGTCAAGGATTCCAGATTTAGGAAACTGCTTCTTTTAGATTTTTTAACCCCTAGATCTTGGGCCATTAGTAAATCATTCAAATCTTTTTTTTTTTAATTGTATTTATTTATTTGAGAGAGCACAAGAGAGCATGAGCAGGGCGGGAGGAGGGAAAAGCAGGCTCCCTGTTGAGCAAGGAGCGCAACTCCGGGCTCATCCCAGGATGCTGAGGTCATGACCTGAGCTGAGGGAAGACTGATGCTTAACGGACTGAGCCACTCAGGTGCTCCCCATTCAGAACTTTAGTGTGTTGATTTGTTCATTAAAACAAATGAAACTACTTTTGGATCAGATGATAAGTCCTTATAAGTGCTTGCTGTTACTATGTGCCTACCATACATAAAAAATGATATACACCAAAAAAAAATATACATTGTTATACTTACTTAACATAAAATAATGTATATATTTTCACAGATAATCCTTGTAAGAATTCTATGAGATCGTCTACAAATGAGTAAATTGAGGCTGAATAAGCCTAAGCAGTTTGCTCAAGGTCACCTGGCTCACCTGTGGCTGAACACAGATTAGAATACAGGTGGGCCGTCCTCCAGGTCTGTGCTCTTTAAAATAACAATAGCCTTTATATGCCAGATACTGTTTTGTTTGAGGACACCCAGCAAGCAAGAGAGACAAAGGTCCTGTCTTCCCAGGAGGCATTTGCTAGTACAAGTGTTCCCCCAGGGCTAAGGCAGGCTCTACAAGGAAACAAATTCACAGGAGCCCACGAAACAATTTAACTTTTTGAGAGAAACACCGTGACCTCTGTCAGACCCCATACAAACTGTTATTTGGATGTGGTTGCTCAGTAAATTGAACTCTTAGGTATTTGTTTGGTTGTGAGAGTGCCATCAGCCGAAGAGTTTGAGAACTTACGCTCTGGTGGTTTTTGGTAAAGGGTGGGGTAGACGAAAAGCCTAGAACATTAAAAACTATACAAAATCAAAGGTACTTTCTAGCTGTGGTATCTGACAGTCAAAGCACCTCCCCAGGTGCTATGAGGGCGAGGGATGCTTTCGATGAGGTGGTAGGTGAAATTTCTGAGAGATGGCTTTGGAATTCAAAGGCTGAGAAAGTGGCAGCCTTCAAAAGCCAGAGAAGATGCTTCCAGGCCCAGAAGCTGACAGGGGAACTTGGCGTGGGTGAGAAAGGGCCACCCACGTGGCCTCCACGTGGAACAGAGGGGGCCCAGAGAGACAGAGCTGGGTCATGCGGACCTGAAGGATATAATGGAGAGTGTTTGATCCTAAGTGCCGTGTAAACTGAGCTTCCTTTACAATCCAGTAAGTCATTTATTTGTCATATTCTGGCTAATACATAAAATATCAATCCACAAATGTTTAGATTTATTTGTGCTCTTACAAATATCTTCACACTTAAGATGCATTATTGTCTGTCTATGGCCACATATAATCAAATGATAAAGATAATAGATCGATGCTGTGGGAAATGTCTGTAGCTGCTCAAGGTCACCTGGGTGGTATGTGGCTGAGTCCAGGAAAGTAAGGGGAATATTATTTCATTCACATGCAAAGTTAGCCAGTTTCTCTTTTTTTGGAACTAATGAAAGTATTTATTGTGGATTGCATTGTGCTCTCTGAAAAGATAGGTGGCAGTCTTAACCTCCAAAGCTGTGGACGTGATGTTTTTTTGAAAATCAGTTAAAATCAAGTTGCTATGTGGTCATGATGGGTGAGGATACCCTAAATGCAGTGACTGTGTTTATGTAGGAAAAAAATGTGAAGATACAGAGACACACATGAGGAGAATGCCATGTAAGAAAGAGGCATATGACAATCTCTTCCTCAAAGCCTACAGAAGCAGCCAAGCTTGCTGACACCTTGATTTGGATTTCTGGCTTCCAGAAAGATTAAATTTCTGTTGTTTTAAGTCACCCTGTTTGTGGTACTTTGTTTTAGCAGCTCTAGAACCTAATATAGAAAGATTTGTGGTTTTTTTTTTTAACTTTTTGTTATTTTAAAATAGATTATTAGTGCAATAATATGCACTCAGCTTACCATCTTCCTTTTTTTAAAAAAAATTTATTTATTTATTCATGAGAGACACAGAGAGAGAGAGAGAGAGAGAGAGAGAGAGACACAGGCAGAGGGAGACACAGGCTCCATGCAGGGAGCTCGATGTGGGACTCGATCCCGGGTCTCCAGGATCAGGCCCTGCAGTGAAGGCAGCACTAAACCGCTGAGCCACCCAGTCTGCACTTCCTTTTCTTTAAATACATTATATTTTGATTCTAGAATTTAGGAAAAGTTTATTTTGACATGTTGGTAAGGACTTTAACAGAATCTGATGCAGAATATAGATGATCTTATAGAGTACAGAATAATGTTAACAGCTAATATTTTTATTCTATTATCTCAAAGATTTCTCGTGAAATGTTCCATTATTTTAAAAATTAAGGGAGTTAATTCTTTGTTTGTTTGGTTTCGATAGTACAGTAAGAAGACAATGTATTTGTCTCTCCTATCCTGAAACATCAAGAAAGATAAATGGTCTCTCTCTTCATGCTTTGTCAGCATTAAAGAAGTAAATAGTGGCTTTTCACTCTGTTGGGTGGTGGTATAGTCTCCTCAGGAAATTGATATTTCTCATGTACTCACAGAAAATACTGTTGACATCTGAAGGTACAGGAAAAACTGCCCATTTAAAACAAGGCAGCAACATAACCAGAATTGGCACTTTAAAACATGATCAAATTTGACGCAGTGTATGGTTAACAACTCTCCGCCACGTGGAAGTTCATTTTGATGAGAAGGCATCAGTGTAATGTGATGATTTCAACTTTTAAGACTGTTTTCCACAATGGTAATACATCAGAATTACCTGTAATATTTTTTAATATGATACAAATAAATGCCTGAGCCTACCTCTGGCATTCTTATTTAGGAGTGTTGGGTGAGAATTGGATATGTGTAGTTTAAAAAAAAAATTCGTATGTGTGATTCTGATGTGTAGTCTAGATTGAGAACCATGGGTTCAACAGAAGTGAGGATTGTTTAAAAAAGAGGCATCAGTGCAGGGGCAGGTATTCATGCTTATTTGCATGAATATTGCATAAGATTCAGCATCTTAAAAATGTTTTAGTTTTTTAAAGGATTTTCTTTTTTTTTTTAAAGATTTTATTTATTTATTCATGAGAGATACACACAGAGAGGCAGAGACATAGGCAGAGGGAGAAGCAGGCTCCTTGCAGGGAGCCCTATGTGGGACTCGATCCCAGGACCCTGGGATCACGACCTGAACTGAAAGCAGACATTCAACCACTGAGCCACCCAGGTGCCCCAAAAAATGTTTTAGTTTTTTTGTAGAACTTCCATAACTGTTTGATTTTATATGTCCTTGTTCAATTGGAGGTCGGGGCTGGTTTTAGAAGTTAATTTTGACCCAAACTAGTCATCTCTTCAATAGACCTTGATGATTTACATCATGTATGTTAAATGATCAACTCACAAACTTTCAGAACTGGAGAGCCACATAAAGAATAGTGACAACCCTACCATTAATAAAAGTAGGGCTTATGCAACCAGATTCCTTCAATTTTTAAAAAAGATTTTATCTATTTATTTGGGAGAACATGAGCAGGGGAGGGGGCAGAGGGAGAAGGAGAACCATACTCTCCACTAAACAGGGAGCCCAAACCAGGGCTGGATCCCAGGATCCTGAGTTCATGACTTGAGCTGAAGGCAGACACTTAACTGACTTAGCCACCCAGGCACCCCAGTTTCCTTCAATTTTAAGGACAACTATGCTTATTATATTTCACTCATTAAAATATATCCATATCACAAATTAAATAGAATTAATATTTAATTAATAATTGAATTGCAGCTTACAGAATTACATAATACTATGTGAAAATTATATAATTTAAAATGTAAAGTTTTAGTTGTTTTCATATTTCAAAAAATTTTTTTCTAGATCTTATGTGTTTTTTCAGCCACTGTGAAACTGATGCCACATAGAAACAAGAGGGTCTATTGGTAAAATCATCTTGGAGGATTAAAATATCTCTGGAATATGGTCTAAAGTATTTGCTGATATCTTTTCAAACCACTTTAGCATTCTTTATTCATTTTCATATAAAATATAATTAGATTTCAGTCAAACTCTGAATTGAATATAAAGGACATATCAAGACTCCTGAGAGCCTAATCCCTTGAAGAAATGACCTCAAGACACTAAAAGCTTGAGAAATAGCTTTATTTCCAGCTCCTTGCAATTGAAGAGAAGTCATGGGGCATATGCACAGGATTACTAGTCAGTGTTATCAGAAATGAGTATATGCATTGATTAGGCCAGACTATCACATAGCACAATAGCTGTGTTTAATTATTTAAAAAATTATTAAAATTTAATTATTAAAATTATTATTATTAGACCAACTCATGGCAGGTGCACACACACACAGAGCTTTTCTCTGACCTGCTACTTTAGATCTATTGCTTTGTGTGTCTGAGGGAACATTTATCTCACCTCAACAAATGTCAGTAATGTAAGTGCAATTGTTTTATTGCTTAGTGAATCTGATGTTATTTTTTTGAGAATCCTGAAAGCTGCTTGTGGTGCAGATCAATGATTTTATAGACATTTAACTGAAGATTGTATCTTTTTTGGGTACTACTCTCTTAATTCTAAAATATTGGGCTATGCACGGAAAATGTGCTGTTACTACAGAAACAAACAGATCAATTGAAAGGACACCCTTTGCCTAAAGCATTTTTGCAGGACTGAGTGTGAAGTTGGGTGATGAATTGGGGAAGATACTTTGAAGGACAGATACACAACATCACACACACGTGTGTGTGTGCATACACTGTTATGAATGCATGTTTTGATGTTATATAGTACTTAATACTCAAGGTGATAAAATGTTTTATTATTGTTCTTGACACTGACCAACTATTCACTTCTGAATCTGATATTCCCTCTGTCATTCCAATTATTGGATACTGGCAAAGTTATATAATGTACCACAGAAGATCCACTAAAAGTTAAAACTAGAGACTCTCTGATGGTATCAACATACAAGCAATTTGTTTTGTTTAGCTCTAACAGAAGAGGACGCAACTTTCTTTTAGCAAAGGCTGAGCTATTGAAACTTACAGGTTATTCTGTTGATGCTCTTAATGTGATGAGATAGCATTGTGACTTGGCCAACTGTGCAGGTAGGGGACAAATAGTATCAGTATCAGAGGGTTGACTGAGGATTCAGTAGGCTGTGACTACTGAGCAATGGACAAGGACTGGCACAATGAGCAATGCAAAACTGTGTGATACTGTATCACAGTATATACTTTTCAAAATATATATATACTTAAAATATACTTTTCAAAAATATACTTTAAATATACTTTTAAAATATACTTTTCAAAAATATATATATATACTTTTCATATCCATTAAAACAACCTTTTCACCTTTAATTTTCTTACTCAAAATTTCAGTTCATAAAAACAAAGTTTGAAGCTAGTGATTCATTTATTATGAAAAATAATCATAAACGTAAAAATGAATTTCTGGTTACTTATCCACTATGCATGTGGGAAAGGTTTTGTACTGGGGGAAAATAGTAGTATAAACCAAATTGGAAGCTTAGGATGAATAAGGGCATTTCTTTAATATGAAACTTACTTTTCAAATATTTATGAAGACATTGAATGAAAAAGTTTGTCAAGTAAAAAGAGAAGTGAGAAAAAATATTAGCAAACAGCTACTGGGGATCAGCTCTGAGCTGAGAAAATGAAGACTAATTATTTTCTGACCATCTGCTGAGTTTTAAAGTTTTGAGTTTGGAGAACAATAGTCATCTTAGTCTTCACGATTTTGAATGTATTATTGGTTTTTAAATTTTTTTTTGGTAAATTATGTACAGTGTAGAAAATGTAGAAATGTAAAAACATTATAAAGAAAAACTATGATTTTACTTTATAGTTTTATCAATCTGGCATATATACTGGTAATATTTTAAAATATTTTTATGTGAAAACATATTTTCATGTGAAATTTAATACCCACTCATAAATTGGATCCCACTGTTACAAAAGAATGTCATAGCCTAGTTTTGTTTTTATTTAGAGTCTCTACAGAAGTTTGTCAAATTTTCTATATAAATATTAATTTTTTTGAATACTATTTTTATGATATGTCAATTATAAATATAATTTTAATTCAATACAGTTAGAATTAATTGAACATATGCTCAAAAGGTAGAATAATAGATATTAAGGTCTATCCTCAGGGGGCCTGGATGGCTCAATTGGTTAAGCATCCAACTCTTGATTTTGGCTCAGGTCATGATCTCAGGGTCATGGGATTGAACCTCAAGTGGGGCTCCATGCTCAGCAGCAAGCCTGCTTGAGATCCTCTCTACTCCCCATGCCAGCTGCATGATCCTGCATGCTCCTGTTCTCTTTCTCTCCAAAATAAATAAATAAATCTTTAAAAATAAATGAATAAAATCTATCCTGGAAATGGCATACTTCCAGGAAATAGTATCTTCTTTTTAAGAGTTAACTTTCTAAGGATCTGGTGTCTATGTCTACTTTTTTGGTAGAAATTATTTTTGATGAATAGCTTTCAAATAAATATTGCATTATTATTTTTATTGGTATGTAATATAAGTTTCAGGTATACAACAATATAATTTAACATTTGTATGCACTACACAGTTATGAAAGCTTAATTGCTACCAATCACCATATAATTGACCCTCTTCCCGTTTCATTCACACCCCCCACCCTGCCTCCTTTCCTTCTGGTAACCACCAGTCTATTCTCTGTATCTATGAGTTTGTTTTTGTTCTGTTTTGTTTCTTCATTTATTTTGTTGTTTTTTAGATTCCAGATATGAGTGAGATCATATGTATGGGATTTGTCTTTCTCCATCTGAAAGATGCTTCTCCATTATGCTTATTTCATTTAGCATAATACTTACAAATTCCATCCATGTTGTCACAAATAGGAATCTTTCATTCTTTTTTATGGCCGAGTAGTATTTCATCATATATATGTATAACATATATAATATATATTTATCCATTCATCTATTTAATGGACATTTAGGTTGTTTCTATATCTTGGCTATTGTAAATAATGCTGCAGTGAACATAGAAGTGCATATACCTTTTTCTATCAGCATTTTGTCTTCTTTGGATAAATACCCTCTTTGGATTTTTTTTATAATAATAAATTTATTTTTTATTGGTGTTCAATTTGCCAACATACAGAATAACACCCAGTGCTCATCCTGTCAAGTGCCCCCCTCAGTGCCCGTCACCCATTCCCCTCTTTGGATTATACAGTAGTTCTATTCTTAATCATTAAGAAAGCTCCATACTGTTTTCCATAGAATTGCACCAGTTTACATTCCCACCAATAGCGTCAAGTGTTCCTTTTTCTCTACATCTTCTCCAACACTTATTTCTTGTCTTTTTGACACTAGCCTTTCAAGCGAGTGTGAAGTGATATCTTGCTGTATTTTTGGCTTACATTTCCCTGATCATTAGTGATGTTTAGAATATTTTCATGTGGCTATTGGAAATCTGTATGTCTTTTTTAGATAAATGTCTATTCAGATCCTCAGCTCATTTTTAAATTGGATTACTTTTTCTTGTTGCAGAGTTGTATGAGTTCCTGATATAGTTTGAATATTAATTTTTTGTCAGATATGTGAATTGCAAGAACTATCTCCCATCCAGTTGCTTGGCCTTTTGTTCTGATGATGGTTTCCTTTGATGTGCAGAATTTTTTTTTTGCCATAGTTCTGTTTATTCTTTCTTTTGTCCCTTTGCCTTTAGAGTTAGATCCACAAAAGATCCCTAAGACTAATATCAAATACTTACCAAATGTTTTCTTCTAGCAATTTTATAATTTTGAGTCTTACATTCACAGTTTTAATCCATTTTGTCTTAATTTTTGTTTATGGTGTAAGAAAGTGGTTGTTTCATTCTTTTGCAGGTGACTGTCCAGTTTTACAGTACCATTTGTCAAAGAGACTATCCTTTCTTTATTGTACATTACTGGCTCTTTTGTCATAAATGTGGGTTTAATTCTGGGGTCTCAGCCCAGTTCCATTGCTCTGTTTTTAAGCCAATATGATACTATTTTGATTGTTATAGTTTTGTAGTATAGTTTGAAATCAGGGAGCATAATACCTCCAGCTTTGTTCTTCTGTTTCAAGGTCACTTTAGCTATTCAGTTTTCTGATGTTCCGTACAAATTTTAGTTTATTTGTCTTAGCTCTCTGAAAAGTACCACTGGCATTTTGATGGGGATTGCATTAAAGCAGTAGATTGCTTTAGGTAGGTAAAATGAGCTTTTAAAAAATATTAATTCTTTTATTCCATGAGCATTGAATATCTTTTCATTTATTTGTTCTTTGGTTTCTTTCATTGGTTTTTTATAAATTTCATCTCCTTGGTTAAACTTATTATGAGATATTTTCTTCTTTTTGATGCAATTGTAAGATTGCTTTCTTGATTTCTCTGTTACCTTGTTCCTAGAGTATTAAAACATAGTGGATTTCTGTATGATTTTGTAACCTTCTACTTTATTGAATGCATGTATTAGATCTAAAGTTCTTAAAATAGTTCTAATAAGTTTTTATAAATTGATTTTATTTATTCGTTCTAAAAGTTTTTTAAAGACTGTAGGGTTTTCTGTGTATAGTATCATGTCATCTGCAAGTAGTGACAGGTTTACTTGTTTTCTAATTTTAATGCTTTCAGTTTTTTTTCTTACTTGATGACTCTGTCTAGGACTTCAATACCATATTGAATAAATGTGAGACTGAACATCTTTATCTTGTTCCTAATCTTAGAAGAAAATTTTACAGCTTTTCATTGTGTATGATTTTATGTATGTATGTATGTATGTATGTATATTTTTTTATTGGAGTTTGATTTGCCAACATGTAACATAACACCCAGTGCTCATCCCGTCAAATGCCCCCCTCACTGCCTGTCACCCAGTCATCCCAACCCACCACCCACCTCCCTTTCCACCACCCCTTGTTCGTTTCCCAGAGTTAGAGGAGTCTCTCATGTTCTGTCTCCCTCTCTGATATTTCCCACTCATTTTCTCTCCTTTCCCCTTTAATCCCTTTCACTATTATTTATGTTCCCCAAATGAATGAGAACATATAATGTTTGTCCTTCTCCGACTGACTTACTTCACTCAGCATAATACCCTCCAGTTCCATCCACGTTGAAGCAAATAGTGGGTATTTGTCATTTCTGATGGCTGAGGAATATTCCATTGTATACATAGACCACAGCTTCTTTATCCATTCATCTTTCGATGGGCACTGAGGCTCCTTCCACAGTTTGGCTGTTGTGGATATTGCTGCTATAAACATTGGGGTGCAGGTGTCCTGCTGTTTCACTGCATCTGTATCTTTGGGGTAAATCCCCAACAGTGCAATGCTGGGTGGTGGGGTAGTTCTAATTTTAACTCTTTGAGGAACCTCCACACAGTTTTCCAGAGTTCCCATTCCCACCAACAGTGCAAGAGGGTTCCCCTTTCTCAACATCCTCTCCAACATTTGTTGTTTCCTGTCTTGTTAATTTTCACCATTCTCACAAGTGTGAGGTGGTATCTCATTGTGGTTTTGATTTGTATTTCCCTTATGGCAAGTGATGCAGAGCATTTTCTCATGTGCTTGTTGGCCATGTGTATGTCTTTTTGGGGAAATTTCTGTTCATGTCTTTTGCCCATTTCATGATTGGATTGTTTGTTTCCTTGCTGTTGAGTTTAATAAGTTCTTCATAGATCTTGGATACTACCCTTTATCTGATATGTCATTTGCAAATATCTTCTCCCATTCTGTAGGTTGTCTTTTAGTTTTGTTGACTGTTTCTTTTGCTGTGCGGAAACCTTTTATCTTGATTAAGTCCCAATAATTCATTTTTGCTTTTGTTTCCCTTGGCATCATAGATGTATCTTGCAAGAAGTTGCTGTGGCCAAGTTCAAAAAGGGTATTACCTGTGTTCTCCTCTAGGATTTTGATGGAATCTTGTCTTACATTTAGATGCTTCATCCATTTTGAGTTTCTCTTTGTGTACGGTGTAAGAGAATGGTCTAGTTTCATTCTTCTGCATGAGGCTGTCCAAATTTCCCAGCACCATTTATTGAAGAGACTGTCCTTTTTCCACTGGATAGTGTTTCTTGCTTTATCAAAATTTGGTTGACCATAGAGTTGAGGGTCCACTTCTGGATTCTCTATTCTGTTCCATTGCTCTACGTATCTGGTTTGTGCCAGTACAACACTGTCTTGATAACCACGGATTTGTACTACAACCTGAAATCTGGCATTGTGATGCCCCCAGCTAAGGTTTTCTTTTTCAATATTCCCCTGGCTATTCGGGGTCTTTTCTGATTCCACACAAATCTTAAGATGGTTTCTTCCAACTCTCTGAAGATAGTCCATGGTGTTTTGATAGGGATTGCATTGCACGTGTAAATTGCCATGGGTAACATTGACATTTTCACAATATTAGTTCTTCCAATCCGTGACCATGGAATACTTTTCCATCTCCTTGTGTCTTGCTCAATTTCTTTCAGAAGTGTTCTGTAGTTTTTCAGGTATATATCCTTTACCTTTTTGATTAGGTTGATTCCTAGGTATCTCATGCTTTTGGGTGCAATTGTAAATGGGATTGACTCCTTAATTTCTCTTTCTTCTGTCTCTTTGTTAGTGTACAGAAATGCCACTGACTTCTGGGCATTGATTTTTGTATCCTGACACACTGCCAAACTGCTGTATGAGTTCTAGCAATCTTGGGGTGGAGTCTTTTGGGTTTTCTATGTACAGTACCACGTCATCTACAAAGAGGGAGAGTTTGACTTCTTCTTTGCCAATTTGAATGCCTTTTATTTCTTTTTGTTGCCTGTTTTCTGAGGCTAGGACTTCTAGTACTATGTTGAATAGCAGTGGTGAGAGTGGACATCCCTGTCTCGTTCCTGATCTTAGGGGAAAGGCTCTCAGTGTTTCCCCATTGAGAATTATATTTGCTGTGGGCTTTTTCATAGATGGCTTTTAAGATGCTGAGGAATGTTCCCTCTATTGCTACACTCTCAAGAGTTTTGATCAGGAATGGATGCTGTATTTTGTCAAATGCTTTCTCTGCATCTCTTGAGAGGATCATATGGTTCTTGTTTTTTCTCTAGCTGATACGGTCAATCACAATGATTATTTTACGAGTGTTGAACCAGCGATCTGCACAGCTTGGGCCGCCGGGCAGCAAGAGCCACCTGGCTGTCCTGTGTCCTCTTGGCCTCTGCCTGACCCGGGGGAGCACCCGATCCTGGGCTGTGTCCCCCTGCCCTGAGCTCTGGGGCCTGTGACACTGTGATGGACCTAAAGTGTAGGTCCACAATGTATAATTTAAAAGCATCACCAGGGAGGAAATTGAAGCAGTCATCAAAAACCTCCCAAGACACAAGAGTCCAGGGCCAGATGGCTTCCCAGGGGAATTTTATCAAACGTTTAAAGAAGAAACCATACCTATTCTCCTAAAGCTGTTTGGAAAGATAGAAAGAGATGGAGTACTTCCACATTCGTTCTATGAGGCCAGCATCACCTTAATTCCAAAACCAGACAAAGACCCCACCAAAAAGGAGAATTACAGACCAATATCCCTGATGAACATGGATGCAAAAATTCTCAACAAGATACTGGCCAATAGGATCCAACAGTACATTAAGAAAATTATTCACCATGACCAAGTAGGATTTATCCCTGGGACACAAGCTGGTTCAACACCTGTAAAACAATCAATGTGATTCATCATATCAGCAAGAGAAAAACCAAGAACCATATGATCCTCTCATTGGATGCAGAGAAAGCATTTGACAAAATACAGCATTTGTTCCTGATCAAAACTCTTCAGAGTGTAGGGATAGAGGGAACATTCCTCGACATCTTAAAAGCCATCTATGAAAAGCCCACAGCAAATATCATTCTCAATGGGGAAGCACTGGGAGCCTTTCCCCTAGGATCAGGAACAAGACAGGGATGTCCACTCTCACCACTGCTGTTCAACATAGTACTGGAAGTCCTAGCCTCAGCAATCAGACAACAAAAAGACATTAAAGGCATTCAAATTGGCAAAGAAGAAGTCAAACTCTCCCTCTTTGCCGATGACATGATACTCTACATAGAAAACCCAAAAGTCTCCACCCCAAAATTGCTAGAACTCATACAGCAATTCGGTAGCGTGGCAGGATACAAAATCAATGCCCAGAAGTCAGTGGCATTTCTATACACTAACAATGAGACTGAAGAAAGAGAAATTAAGGAGTCAATCCCATTTACAATTGCACCCAAAAGCATAAGATACCTAGGAATAAACCTAACCAAAGATGTAAAGGATCTATACCCTCAAAACTATAGGATATTTCTGAAAGAAATTGAGGAAGACACAAAGAGATGGAAAAATATTCCATGCTCATGGATTGGCAGAATTAATATTGTGAAAATGTCAATGTTACCCAGGGCAATATACACGTTTAATGCAATCCCTATCAAAATACCATGGACTATCTTCAGAGAGTTAGAACAAATTATTTTAAGATTTGTGTGGAATCAGAAAAGACCCCGAATAGCCAGGGGAATTTTAAAAAAGAAAACCATATCTGGGGGCATCACAATGCCAGATTTCAGGTTGTACTACAAAGCTGTGGTCATCAAGACAGTGTGGTACTGGCATAAAAAAAGACACATAGATCAGTGGAACAGAATAGAGAATCCAGAAGTGGACCCTGAACTTTATGGGCAACTAATATTAGATAAAGGAGGAAAGACTATCCATTGGAAGAAAGACAGTCTCTTCAATAAATGGTGCTGGGAAAATTGGACATCCACATGCAGAAGAATGAAACTAGACCACTCTCTTGCACCATACACAAAGATAAACTCAAAATGGATGAAAGATCTAAATGTGAGACAAGATTCCATCAAAAGACTAGAGAAGAACACAGGCAACACCCTTTTTGAACTCGGCCATAGTAACTTCTTGCAAGATACATCCACGAAGGCAAAAGAAACAAAAGCAAAAATGAACTATTGGGACTTCATCAAGATAAGAAGCTTTTGCACAGCAAAGGATACAGTCAACAAAACTCAAAGACAACCTACAGAATGGGAGAAGGTATTTGCAAATGACATATCAGATAAAGGGCTAGTTTCCAAGATCTATAAAGAACTTATTAAACTCAACACCAAAGAAACAAACAATCCAATCATGAAATGGGCAAAAGACATGAACAGAAATCTCACAGAGGAAGACATAGACATGGCCAACATGCACATGAGAAAATGCTCTGCATCACTTGCCATCAGGGAAATACAAATCAAAACCACAATGAGATCCCACCTCACACCAGTGAGAATGGGGCAAATTAACACGGCAGGAAACAACAAATGTTGGAGAGGATGCGGAGAAAAGGGAACCCTCATACACTGTTGGTGGGAATATGAACTGGTGCAGCCACTCTGGAAAACTGTGTGGAGGTTCCTCAAACAGTTAAAAATATACCTGCCCTACGACCCAGCAATTGCACTGCTGGGGATTTACCCCAAAGATACAAATGCAATGAAACGCCGGGACACCTGCACCCCGATGTTTATAGCAGCAATGGCCACGATAGCCAAACTGTGGAAGGAGCCTCGGTGTCCAACGAAAGATGAATGGATAAAGAAGATGTGGTTTATGTATACAATGGAATATTACTCAGCTATTAGAAATGACAAATACCCACCATTTGCTTCAACGTGGATGGAACTGGAGGGTATTATGCTGAGTGAAGTAAGTCAGTCGGAGAAGGACAAACATTATATGTTCTCATTCATTTGGGGAACATAAATAATAGTGAAAGGGATTAAAGGGGAAAGGAGAGAAAATGAGTGGGAAATATCAGAGAGGGAGCCAGAACGTAAAGACTGCTAACTCTGGGAAACGAACTAGGGGTGGTAGAAGGGGAGGAGGGCGGGGGGTGGGAGTGAATGGGTGACGGGCACTGGGGGTTATTCTGTATGTTAGTAAATTGAACAGCAATAAAAAATAAAAATAACAGCAATAAAAATAAAAAAAATAAATAAAAGCATCAGAGTGAATTTTGTTTGAAGTTAACTTATACTTTATTACAATAAAACTTATAAGCCATTACACAGGTTAAAGAAAAACTCAAAATATAGAAACAGTGAAATGACAGGGGAGAGCAAGCCTCTCTTGGGCTGCAGCCATCACGAGGCCCCGTGATGGGAGCTGGGGCGGGCTCCCGAGGTGGTCAGGGTGCTGCTCAGGGGTCGAAACCAATTGTTCCGGAGGCATGTGGTGGCTCTGGCACTCTGGGGACCCAGACTGCGGGCGCCGGGGCCTGCTCCTCCTCCAGGGTGGCCACGGGTGCAGGTGGCTCGTCCAGGGTGGAGCGGTGAACTAGAGCAGTGACCACTATCTGCAGGAGCTTTGCCTCCCCAGCTAGCTGGGGCCAAGCCCTCAGCCCCAGCAGCCAGGATTTTGAATGGTGGTGTCTTCATTCTCATTAGTTTCCATGAATCTTTTTAATTCTTCTCTAATTTCGTGGTTGACCCTTTCACCTTGTAGCAGGATGGTCCTTAACCTCCACGTATTTGAAATCCTTCCAAACTTCTTCTTGTGATTTAGTTCTAGTTTCAAAGCATTATGGTCTGAAAATACACAGGGGACGATCCCAATCTTTTGGTATCAGTTAAGACCTGATGTGTGACCCAGTTGTGGTCTCTTCTGGAGAAAGCCCCATGTGCACTTGAGAAGAATGTGTATTCAGTTGCGTTTGCATGTAAAGTTCTGTAAATATCTGTGAAATCCATCGGGTCCAGTGTATCACTTAAAGCTCCTGTTTCTTTGGAGATGTTGTGCTTAAAAGACCTGTGGATTGCAGAAAGCGCTACATTGAAGTCACCAAGTATAAGTGTATTATTATCTAAGTATGTCTTAACTTTGGTTATTAATTGATTGATATACTTGGCGGCTCACGCATCCGGGCCATAAATATTCATGATTGTGAGGTCCTCTTGTTGGATAGATCCTTTAAGTATGATATAGTGTCCCTCTTCACCTCTCACTACAGTCTTTGGGACAAACTTTAATTTATCTGATATAAGGATGGCTACCCCTGCATTTATTGAGGACTATTTGAATGGTACACAGTTCTCCAACCTTTTATTTTCGGGCTGTAGGTGTCCTGATGTCTAAAATGAGTCTCTTGGAGACAGCAAATGGATGGGTCTTGCTTTTTTTTATCCAGTCTGAAACCCTGCGCCTTTTGATGGGGTCATTAAGCCCATTCACGTTCAGAGTTACTATTGACAGATATGGATTTAGTGTCATCATGATACCTATTCAGTCCCTGTTTTTGTGGATTGTTTCCTTGGACTTCCCCTTTCTTTTACAGGGTCCCCCTTAATATTTCTGGCAGAGCCGGCTTGGTGGTCACATATCCTGTCAGTTTCTGCCTATCTTGGAAGCTCTTTATCTCTCCTTCTATTCTGAATGAGACCCTTGCTGGATAAAGTATTCTTGGCTGCAGGTTCCTCTCATTTAGGACCCTGACTGTATCCTGCCGGCCCTTTCTCACCTCCCAGGTCTCTGTGGAGAGGTCTGCTGTTGTCCTAAAGCTTCTCCCCATAAAAGTTAGTGATTTCTTGTCTCTTGCTGCATTAAGGATCTTCTCTTTATCTTTGGAATTTGCAAGTTCCAGTATTAAATTAAATGTTAAATGTTGAGCGGTTTTTATGAATTTGAGGGGGGGGGGGGCGATCTCTCTAACTCCTGGATCTAAATGCCTGTTTCCCTTCCCAAGTTAGGAAAGTTTTCAGCTATGATTTGTTCAAATACATAATCTGGACCTCTGTCCCTTTTGGCGCCCTCGGGAACCCCAATTAAACGTAGATTTTTCCTTCTGAGGCTGTCGTTTATTTCCCTTAACCTATCCTCATGGTCTCTTAATTGTCTTTCTTTTCTTCCCTCAGTTTCCGCCCTTGCCATCAACTTGTCTTCTGTGTCACTCACTCGTTCTTCTACCTCGTTAACCCTGGTCGTTAGGACCTCCAGTTTGGATTGCATCTCATTTAACTGATTTTTAATTTCAGCCTGATTAGATCTAAATTCTGCAGTCATGAAGTCTCTTGAGTCCTTTATGCTTTTTTCTAGAGCCACCAATAGCTTTATAATTGTGCTTCTGAATTGGCTTTCTGACATTGAATTGTAATCCAAATCTTGTAACTCTGTGGGAGAGACGACTGTTTCTGATTTCTTTCTTTTGAGGTGAGTTTTTCCTTCTAGCCATTTTACTCAGTGCAGAGTGGCCAAAAACAAATTGTACAGGAATAAGGAGAAAGAGAGAGAGAAAAAAAGAAAAGAAGAAATAAAAAGAATCAAAAGAGGGGGTGGGGAAACAACAGAAACAAACAGAAAAGAAAAAAACAAGGGGCAGTATCCTCTGATTCTATATACTGTAAATCCCTCGGCTTCCCCTGGAACTTTCCAGTGCTGCTTGGTCAATACCTTGCCTTTCCCCTGACCTTCTAGCTGGTCTTTGGGGGAGGGGCCTGCTGTGCTGATTCTCAGGTGTGTGCACCTGGGGAGCTGCCCAGGCCCCTGCCAGGTGTATGGCTCAGTGGGAGTTGTTTATCTGTGAGGCCCCTGCTCAGTCCCAGGTACAGGGTGACACCAGGAGGGACAACAACAGTGGGGGTGGCCAGCTGTGCAGCCCTGGAGTCAGCTCCCGCAGTGACTACCGCAGCTCCCAGTGCGCAGGGGCCTGGATGCTCCAGGGGCGGGCCCGCCGATCTGTACAGCTCGGGCCGCCCGGGGGCAGGAGCCACCTGGCTGTCCTGTGTCCTCCCGGCCTCTGCCTGACCCGGGGGAGCACCCGATCCTGGGCTGTGTCCCCCGGTGCCCTGGGCTCTGGGACCTGTGACACTGTGAATGGACCTAAAGTGTAGGTCCACGATGTATAATTTAAAAGCATCAGAGTGAATTTTGTTTGAACTTAACTTATACTTTATTACAATAAAACTCATAAGCCATTATACAGGTTAAAGAAAAAGTCAAAATATAGAAACAGTGAAATGACACGGGAAGGGCAAGCCTCCGTTGGGCTGCAGGCATGACGAGCCCCGCGGTGGGAGCTGGGGCGGGCTCCCGAGGTGGTCAGGGGGCTGCGCAGAGGTTGAAGCCAGTTGTCCCAGAGGCAATTGGCGGCTCTGGCACTCTGGGGACCCCGATTGCAGGTGCCAGGGCCTGCTCCTCCTCCGGGGTGGCCGCAGGTGCACGTGGCTCGTCCAGGGCGCAGCCGTGATCTAGAGCAGTGACCACTATCTGCAGGGGCTTCGCCTCCCCAGCTGGCACCTCAGCTGGGGCCAAGCCCTCAGCCCCAGCAGCCAGGGCGGCCTCGAGCACTTCAGGCCCATCCGAGGCAGCAGGCCCCACAGTTGGGGCTGGGGCGGGCTCCGGAAGTGCTTCAGGGTCTTTTGCTCGGGCCGAAGCTGTAGCTGCAAGAAGACAAAGTATCACCACCAGGACGGACTTTCCACGTCCCTCCCAAATCAAGGACACTCTTCCCACCGCTCAACGTGTGGGGGGGCAAGAGCCCTGGGAGGTGTCCCCAGCCTGCAGCTCGTGGGGATGGGGTGTGAGCCGAACCCCTGCTCCCGGCCCAGCTGCACGGACGCTGGATCCGTGGGGCCCACCCTGTCCCCAGCTCGGCCACCCCCAGGCCTCCTCACCCCCAGCCTCTGGCTCCGCTGCATGGAGGCGTCTGAGTTGTTGCAGGTAACGCCGGGCACGGAGCTCCACGTCTGTGCCTGGCATGCGCTGCCTTATGAATTCCAGAATCTTCTTCAGGGAGGCAGATTGGGGGAGCCGACAAAAGTCCTCCTGATAATAGTCCATCCATGTCTCCAGGATGCAGCAGATGGCCCTGGGGAGGGACAGGTGGGCACAGGGGTCAGAAGACAGGGCTCCCTCACACCGAGGTGTCCGGGGGAAGCCCTGCAGGACCCGGGGCCTCGGCCTCCCGCGCGGGGCTGTCGGAGGCCAGTCCTGCTCCTCGTCCACCCGCCACCTGGCGGTCCTGCCTGCCACAGGCCTGCTCCCCGAGGAGGGGCTGGCACGAAGCCTCTGTGCGGGGGAGCCCACGCCCAGCGGTGTGACCATCACGGTCTTTGCTGGGAAGCGGGGCTCCCTCCTCAGCCTGGCTCCCTGCCCACTTCCCCTTGAATCCACCGGCAGGCGTCCGGGGATGGGGGGCGTCTGGCCTGTCATTGCCCTCACTGCACACACTGTCGCTCTGGGAAGGTCCAAGCCAGGAGGGCTCGGGCTCTGTGTCCTGCCAGGCCTTGCCAGGAGCCACCCGGGACCTCCACTTTCCCTCCCTGTGGCTCTGCGCTGCCTCCCTCATGAGGGGCCCCGGGGGGTGTCCTTCCACTGACTCTAATGTGCCGTCTCCCACGGGGCCAGGGCCACCGGGTCTGTGAGCCCTCAATGGCCCTCGTGGCAACCTGCTGTGCACTGGGTCCAGGTGCCACCAGATTGGGAGTGCGATGCTCCCCACCCCCTCTGCTCTGGGTCCCAGGTGTGGGGCAGACAGAGGGCTGGGAGGGGCGGGCATGGAGCAAGTCTCCCTTAGGGGTCCCAGTGCTCTCCCACCAAGCCCACACCCTATTCACGGCTCTCCTTTCCTCTTTTCCTGAAGGGTCCTTAGACCTTTACCCTGTCACGGGAATTGCAGATGTGTGGGGTGAGGGTCCAGCACCCCGGCCCACAGCCCCCTCGCTGCCCTCCTGGAGAGGGAAGGCCCTCGGGCAGGGGCCGGAGTCACTCACAGTTTCCAGCGCTGCAGGACCGCGTCGTCGCCACCACACGCAGCTGCGATGCACCCATATCTAGGGGAGGGCGGGGGCATCCCACGAATCATCCTGTGGCCGCGACCTCTCACCGTGGGGGCTGTCACCTCTGACCCCCGACTAGGCCGGAGCCCCGGGGGCCGTCAGCTCTGTGCGGGGGGCCACGGGCAGCCCCCGGAGAAGCGCCCGCACCTGCCGGGGCCTCCTGAATGCTTGAGCATGAAAGGCTCCGGCCAGGCCCACGGCCGATATCTGAGTGGGCCTGGGCGCCCGGGGACCCCGGGGTCCCCCTGTGTGGTTGCCCCAGGACACAGCCCCCCGATGGACTCTCAAACCTCCCTTTCAATGGGAAAAGAGGCCAGCTCAGGACCCCGGTGACGGTGGGGAGGAGGCACAGGCCCCGTCCCGGGGGAGGAGGACGGCTGCGGAGCACAGGCACAGCCCCTCTGGCCGACCCGCCACAGGCCAGGCCCCGGGGCTGCCCTCCGGGACCCCACTGTGCCCTGGGTGACTCTGCTCCAGGCGGGGGAGCGGCCCGAGGCCGGGCAGCTCAAAAGCATTCCCAGCCTCCCCACCAGCAGGTGGCCCACCCCCGGGCTGCAGAGGCGCAGGTGCTCACTTCGTAAACAGCAGATCCAGCACCTCGTCGGTGGTGGCAAATCCATGACAGTTGTCTAAAAAGATGAAAACGGAGATGACATCCCTGCGCAGCAAGGCGGGCAGCAGTTGTTGGAATTCCTGCTCCAGCAGCTCCGTCCGGCTGGGCTTCGTCGGGCAGATGGGAGGCGCCTTCCCGGCCGAGGCCCTTGCACCCTGAGTTGGGACAGAGGGGACGTGCATGGAGCCGCCGGGAGGCCTGGGGTGGGAGCGCAGCCCGCAGCCCGAGCTCTCGGGGGCCGTGGGGGGCAGGAGTGCCCACGGCAGGAACCCGGGCCTTGATGCCTGTGGCTCAGTCACTTAGCCTCTGACTCTGGGCTGTGGCTCCGGTCGTTGCCTCAGCACCCTGGGATCCCGCCCTGGCAGGCCCTGCGCTTGGGGCCCAGTCTGCTTCAGGAGCCTGGGTCTCCCTCTCCCCTCCCTGCTCTCTGCCTGTCTCTTACACAAACAAGACAAACTATCCGATAAAGAAACAATCTTAGAGGATAAATGTTCGAAAAAGTTTGGATCAGTACAAGGACCTCAAGAGACACAGAGAGACAGAGACCGAGAGAGACAGACACACAGACAGAGGGAGAAGCAGCCCTGGTGCAGAGAGCCCGAGGCGGGACTCGATCCCGGGCCTGCGGGGTCAGGGCCTGGGCGGAAGGCAGGCGCTAAACCCCTGGGCGACCAGGCCGCCCCTGAAGGCTCTGCTCTGATATTCCTACACCTCTGTGCACAGGGACTCTGCATCTGGCCCAGGCAGGGGCAGGGCCCTGGGGCAAGTGTGGGGAGCAGGGGAATGCAGACTCATGTGGGAGCAGGAGTGTAGGGGGGAGCCCAGGGGAGTAGCAGGCTGGCTTCTGGGACCCGGGGCCCTTCGTGCCGCATCGGGGACCCGGGTGTCGGGGGTGCCCCGGCCCCTGCACTCATTTGAGCCCGCGCTGGCCTCTGTTAGCTGCGCAGGGCACTTCCCAGTTCCTCGAGGCGGTGGGGCAGAGCACCCCTTCCTCCCGCTCGCGCCCCCTGTCCCGGGTGGAGCTCTGTGGAGACAGTGCCCGGCAGCCAGGCAGGAGGCCTCAGCGCCCGGTCCGGCCGCCTCGGCTGGGCCGCACCCCCAGCGGCCCCCATCCAGACACACCACAGCGCAGGCGGCACCCCCCTCCCCCAAGGAGAGCAAAGGGATCGGCTGCAGGGCCTCGGGGGGACTCTTACTCGGCGGGTAAGAGGACCTCAGGAGCCCTGTTTGCACCCTGCCCACCTTGACCTCAGGGTGACCCTGAAGGGATCACCGGGGAACCTGCCGCCCTGCAACATCCCCCAGCCTGGATGCACCTGCCCACACATCCCTGTTTCCCTGAAGCTGAAGAGGAGGGGATGGGGCCACCCAGGATGGCTGGCACAGGGGGCCTGGCCTGGCCTGCTCTGACTTACCTGAAGGCGCCTCCTGATAAACGCCCTGAGGCGTTGGTTTTTATGCTGGAGCCAAAGCCTACAGCATTGGAACAAGCGGCACCCCTGGGGTTCCTGGGAGCCAGAGCCCCCAGAGGTGGGCCGGCAGCAGGAGAACATCTTCCAGGAGCGGATGTCTCCAGCCAAGTGAGCCTGAGGTGGGGCTGCACTAGATGCGGTTGCCTGGTTACGGGGGTTCCAAGTTCTGTTGGGCTCTGTGTCACGGGAGTGACCTCACTTCCTGGGACCCCCTCCCTGACCCACTCCTGGAGGAAGCTGCAGGGGCAGCGCTCGGGGCTGCCGACGGCTCCCCTGTCCCTGCAGGCGATGGCCTGTGCACACAGTGACACACCCGCACCCCTGTCCACAGGCCCCAGGGAAGGACTGTGTGCAGCCAGGGCCCCAGCCTGGACACACGCCTGCGTTCAGACACAACTTTCCATTCTTCCCCGGTTTTGACCCCAGAGAAGCCGTTGTGCCCGTCGGGGATGGTCTGCATCTTGCCCGTGGGACAGGGATTATCCTAGCGGGTGCTTCCTCCAGACGTCCCCAGGCCACTGTGGCATCATATCTATGACATTGGAGGCGGGTGTCACATGCGGGAAATACCTCCAACCACATGTTCTTCCTTGGTGTGTACATGCGCCCAGGCCCACGAGGTCCATGTGCACACACGTGGGCACCAGTGCTCTCATACTGGAGGCCCAGAAGATGACAGTCCCACCGGGGGAGGGATGGGCAATAGCTCCCCACGATCCTAGGCTCCTGGATCCAAGGCAAACCCTACAGAAGGTGTCAGAGTCTCGGCCTAGAAGGTGTGAGGCCGTCCTTATCCTGAACCCCTGCCTGTCGTGTGTTATGGGCCCTTCCCTCCTTCCCACTGGGTGAGCTGTGGACAGCAGTGCACCCAGTGGGTCGCCCTGACCTGGGCTCTAGGGAACCTGCTGTCAGCCACAGAACTGAAAGTAGACAGGAGGCACTGACTCTCCGGCTTGACCCCCAACTGAACTGAAAGCACGTTGTGTGTCCACGTACACTGACAGAGAAACAGAGACACGGATATGAATGTAGACACAGATGCAGAACTAGGAAGTTAGCAGAGGAGAAGCAACATCACTGAAGATCATTAAATAAATAAAGAAATAAAGCTGAATCTCGAATAGAGAAAAGGGAGTAAATAAAATAGAATCATGAAAAAATAATTCATCAAACCGAAAAGCAGAGAGAGGGATAAAGAAGAAGGAGCACTTTGGTGACACAAAGAAACGGCAAGCCTCGAATGTAAGGGTGATCGTGCCTCACGGATTCCATGGAACCTAAGTTGGGCAACAAGCAGCACCTTCCAGCAAAGGCCTAAGCGAATATTTTGTTTTGTTTGTTTTTATTTAAAGATTTTTATTTATTTATTCATGAGAGTGACAGAGAGTGAGAGAGGCAGAGACATAGGCCGAGGGAGAAGCAGGCTCCATGCAGGAAGCCTGATGGGGGACTTGATCCCGGATCCCAGGATCAGGCCCCGGGCTGATGGTGGACGCTCAGCCTAGCCCCTGAGTCACCTGGGGGTCTAGACTAAGCTAATGAAAATGTACAAGGGATTGTGTCATACTGTGTTTGTAATGGGGTAAAATCTCTCTTTGCTAAGAAAGAGAGGGCAGCCCGGGTGGCTCAGCAGTTTAGCGCCGCCTTCGGCCCAGGGCCTGATCCTGGGGACCCGAGATCGGGTCCCCCCTCGGGCTCCCTGCATGGAGCCTACTTCTCCCTCTGCCTGTGTCTCTGCCTCTCTCCCCGTGTGTCTCTATAAATAAATAAAAATCAGTATACACCACATTTTCTTTATCCATTTACCTTTGATGGACATCTGAGTTGCTCCCAGCCCTTGGCTATGATAAAGAATGCTTCTATGAGGATGGAGGTCTCCTGGCGACCCTGCTTTCAATTCTTTTGACTACACGTAGCCCAGAAGTAGGATTGCTGGATTCTATGGTAGCTGTATTTTTAATTTTTTTGAGGAACTCTCATACTGTTTACATGGTGGTTGCACTATGTTACATTCCTATCAGCATGTTTGATTTCACAGGTAGGGCATTTGTATTTTACTGGCATCTAGAGTTCCGGAAAGCTGTTAAAATCCCGTAATTCACAGGACAGCCCCCCAACAAAGGCTCATCCGGCCCACATGCCAGTAGTTTTGACGGACGGTGAAAACCTTTGCCCTATAATATGTTTCAGCAGGACGTGGAGGGCTCGTTGTTTTTTCCCTCTGATTGGCCAGTTGACTAGACCCCCTCTGCTTTGTGAATTCAATCCATCCTCTGCTTACTACTGGTGAACTTTAAACTAAAAATGTGTTTGTTTGTTTGTTTTTTTTCATTTAAATGGTGGAGAAGGTCCCATTCCTTGCTATTTAGCATACAATTTTTTTTAAGTGAAATTGATAGTTAAGGCCCTTTACAATGAAAGAATTCATATTTTATTTTTTATTTATTAAAGATTTTCTTTATTTATTCATGAGAGAGACACAGAGGGAGAGAGAGGCACAGACACAGGCAGAGGGAGAAGCAGGTTCCACGCAGAAGCCTGATGTGGGACTCGATCTTGGGTGTCCAGGATCATACCCTGGGCCGAAGGCAGTCACCAAACCACTGAGCCACCCGGGCGGCCCAGCATACAATTTTTAAAAATCGACTTTTGCTGTCTTACAGGTTCTTTGACTCTGCACATATAGACAAATCTCTGTTTCTGGCTCATCATGGCTTCCACTTCAAGGTAAGTGCCTTTGTTGAAAGCCTTTATGAAGGGCCACACCCAGGACATTTTTAGCTCTTGGTCCTCTGGCCTCACTAAGCATATGGTGTCTAGGAAAGAAAAAGGAGGAAGAGAGAGCAGAAAAGGGAGATTGAGGAAAGATGAGGCAAGCAGGGTAGTGTATGTGGTATAGGTGAGGCTTTGTAGCTCCAGGGTCTGCACTGTGTCTGAAAATGTGATTTATTTCTCTCATCTTATTTTTTTTTTCAGAGAGAGGGAGAGAGAGCACAAGTGGGAGTTAGAGAGAGAGGGAGAACACGCTCCAGATTGAGCACGGAGCCCGATGTGGGACTCGACCTCATGACCCCGAGATCAGGATCCAAGCTGAAACCAACAGTTGGTCACATAACTGACTGTGCCATCCAGGCGCCCCTTCCTCATCTTTTAATGCACAAGGTGCTTGCTACTGGACTACCATGGTCCCTGCAAGCTTTACCATTCCATGAGTCTTCTTTCCTTATTTTTTTCAAGATTTTACTTAAATTCTAGTTAGTTAACATATACTGTAATATTGGTTCAAGACTAGTGTTTAGTGATTCATCACTTACCTATAACACCCAGTGCTCATCACAACAAGTGCCCTCCTCACTGCCAATCACCACGCCAATCCCATGCCCTCCTTCCCTCCAGCAAGCCTGTTGTTCTCTGTACTAAAGACTCTCTTATAGTATACCTCCCACTCTTTTCCTTCCTTCCCCTATATTCGTTTATTTATTTATTTTTTAATTCCACATATGAGTGAAATCACCTGGTACTTTTTCTGAATGACTGACTTTGCTTAACATATAGAATACACTCTAGGTCCTTCTATATCATTGCAAAAGAGAATATCATCTTTTGATGACTAATATTCCATTGTCTGTCTGTCTATCTATCTATCTGTCTATGCACGACATCTTCTTTGCCTGCTCATCAGTCCATGGACATTTGGGCTCTTTTCATAGTTTGTCTAATGTTGATAATGCTGCTTAAATATTAGGGTGCATGTGCCCCTTCAGAGAATATTCTTGTATCCTCTGGGTAAATACTTAATAGTGCTGTTTCTGGATCACACATAGGGTAGTTTTATTTTTGACTTCTTGAGGAACCTCCATACTGTTTTCCAGAGTGTTTGCACAGGTTTTCATTCCCCCAAGAGTATGAGAGGGTTCCCCTTTCTCTGTAACCTTGCCAATATCTGTTGTTTTTTGTGTTGTTAATTTTAGACATTCTGACAGGTGTGAGAAGGGATTGCATCATGATTTTGGTTTGTATTTCGCTGATGATGTGTGATGTTGAGTAATCCCATGTGCCTGTTGGCCATTTGTAGGTCTTCTTGGGAAGAATTTCTATTCTGTCATCGGCCCATTTCTTAAATGGATTATTTGGTTTTTGCGTGTTGAGTTTGATAAGTTCTTTGTAGATTTTGGATAAGAGCCCTATCTGATAGGTCATTTGCAAACATCTTTTCCCATTCCCTAGGTTGCCTTTTAGTTTTGTTGATGGTTTCCTTTGCTGTGCAGAAGCTTTTCATCTTGATGAAGTCCTGGTAGTTCATTTTTGCTTTTGTTTCCCTTGCCTTCATACATGTATTTTGCAAGAAGTTGCTGTGGCCAAGTTCAAAAAGGGTGGTGCCTGTGTTCTCCTCTAGGATTTTGATGGATCGTGAGAACATTTAGATCTTTCATCCATTTTGAGTTTATCTTTGTGTATGGCATAAGAGAATGGTCCAGTTTCCTTCTTCTGCATGTGGATGTCCAATTTTCCCAGCACCATTTATTGAAGAGACTGTCTTTCTTCCAATGGATAGTCTTTCCTCCTTTGTCAAATATTAGTTGACCATAGAGTTGAGGGTCCACTTCTGGATTCTCTATTCTGTTCCATTGATCTACATGTCTGGTTTGTGCCAGTACCACACTGTCTTGATGACCACAGCTTTGTAGTACAGCCTGAAATCTGGCATTGTGATGCCCCCAGCTAAGGTTTTCTTTTTCAATATTCCCCTGGCTATTCGGGGTCTTTTCTGATTCCACACAAATCTTAAGATGATTTGTTCCCACTCTCTGAAGATAGTCCATGGTATTTTGATAGGGATTGCATTGAACGTGTAAATTGCCCTGGGGAACATGGACATTTTCACAATATTAATTCTTCCAATCTGTGATCAGGGAATATTTTTCCATCTCTTTGTGTCTTGCTCATTTCTTTCAGAAGTGTTCTATAGTTTTTAGGGTATAGACCCTTTACCTCTTTGGTTAGGTTGATTCCTAGGTATCTCATGCTTTTGGGTGCAATTGTAAATGGGATTGACTCCTTAATTTCTCTTTCTTCAATCTCGTTGTTAGTGTACAGAAATGCCACTGACTTCTAGGCATTGATTTTGTATCCTGCCACCCTGCCAAACTGCTGTATGAGTTCTAGCAATCTTGGGGTGGAGTCTTTTGGGTTTTCTACGTAGAGTATCATGTCATCTGCGAAGAGGGAGAGTTTGACTTCTTCTTTGCCAATTTGAATGCCTTTTATTTCTTTTTGTTGCCTGATTGCTGAGGCTAGGACTTCCAGTACTATGTTGAATAGCAGTGGTGAGAGAGGACATCCCTGTCTTCTTTCTGATCTTAGGGGAAAGGCTCCCTGTGCTTCCCCATTGAGAATGATATTTGCTGTGGGCTTTTTCATAGATGGCTTTTAAGATGCTGAGGAATGTTCCCTCTATCCCTACACTCTGAAGAGTTTTGATCAGGAACAAATGCTGTATTTTGTCAAAAGGTTTCTCTGCATCTATTGAAAGGATCATATGGTTCTTGTTTTTTGTCTGCTGATCTGATCAATCACATTGATTGCTTTACGAGAAGCAGCCTTGCATCCTGGGGATAAATCCCACTTGGTCATGGTGAATAATCCTCTTAAAGGACTGTTAGATCCTATTGGCTAATATCTTGTTGTGATTTTTTGCATCTGCGTTCATCAGGGATATTGGTCTATAAATTCTCCTTTTTGGTGGGGTCTTTGTCTGGTTTTGGAATTAAAGTGATGCTGGCCTCATAGAACAAGTTTGGAAGTACTCCATCTCTTTCTATCTTTCTGAACAGCTTTGGTAGAATAGGTATGGTTTCTTCTTTTAAATGTTTGCTAGAATTCCCCAGGGAAGCCATTTGGCCCTGGACTTCTGTGTCTTGGGAGGTTTTTGATGACTGCTTCAATTTCCTCCCTGGTTATTGGCCTGTTCAGGTTTTCTATTTCTTTCTGTTCCAGTTGTGGTAGTTTGTGGTTTTCCAGAAATGTGTCCATTTCTTCTAGATTGTCTAATTTATTGGTGTATAGCTGCTCATAATATGTTTTTAAAATCGTTTGTATTTCCTTGGTGTTGGTAGTGATCTCTCCTTTCTCATTCATGATTTTATTAATTTGAGTCTTTTCTGTCTTCTTTTTAATAAGGCTGGCTAATGGTTTATCTATCTTATTAATTGTTTCAAAGAACCAACTCCTGGTTTTGTTTATCTGTTCCACAGTTCTTCTGGTCTCTATTTCGTTGAGTTCTGCTCGAGTCTTTTTTAACTCTCTTCTGCTGGGTGTAGGATCTATTTGGTGTTTTTTCTCTAGCTCCTTTAGGTGGAAGGTTAGCTTTTGTATTTGAGTTCTTTCCAGTTTTTGGATGGATGCTTGTATTGCGATGTATTTATGCCTCAGGACTGCTTTTGCTGTATCCCAAAGAGTTTGAACGGTTGGTTGTATCTTCATTCTCATTACATTCCAAGAATCTTTTTAATTCTTCTCTAATTTCCTGGTTGACCCTTTCGTCTTTTTGCAGGATGGTCCTTAACCCCCATGTGTTTGAAATCCTTCCAAACTTCTTCTTGTGATTTAGTTCTAGTTTCAAAGCATTATGGTCTGAAAATACACAGGGGACAATCCCAATCTTTTGGTATCAGTTAAGACCTGATGTGTGACCCAGTTTGTGGTCTCTTCTGGAGAAAGTTCCATGTGCACTTGAGAAGAATGTGTATTCAGTTGCTTTTGGATGTAAAGTTCTGTAAATATCTGTGAAATCCATCTGGTCCAGTGTATCATTTAAAGCTCTTGTTTCTTTGGAGATGTTGTGCTTAAAAGACCTGTGGATTGCAGAAAGCGCTACATTGAAGTCACCAAGTATAAGTGTATTATTATCTAAATATGTCTTAACTTTGGTTATTAATCGATTGATATACTTGGTGGCTCCCACATTTGGGGCATAAATATTCATGGTTATTAGGTCCTCTTGTTGGATAGATCCTTGAAGCATGATATAGTGTCCCTCTTCACCTCTCACTACAGTCTTCGGGATAAGCTTTAGTTTATCTGATATTAGGATGGTTACCCCTGTTTTCTTTTGAGGACCATTTGAATGGTAAATGGTTCTCCAACCTTTTATTTTCAGGCTGTAGGTGTCCTTATGTCTAAAATGAGTCTCTTGTAGACAGCAAATAGGCGGGTCTTGCTTTTTTATCCAGTCCAAAATCCTGTGCCTTTTGATGGGGTCATTAAGCCTATTCATGTTCAGAGTTACTATTGAAAGATAGGAATTTAGTGTCATCATGATACCTATTCAGTCCGTTATTGTGGATTGTTTCCTTGGAGAATTCACATGTCCTCATTTTGATACATTGCCCAGCTAAAGAAGTCAAAATAGCATGGCCCTGGTATAAAGGTAGATCTACACAGACCAGTGAAGTGTAACAGAACCAGAGATAAAGCTTCATGTATGTGGTCCTTCTAGTCATTTTTCTCAGTGCAGAGTGGCTGTATGAGCAGGCTGCATCAAGAATATCAACCACTACCTAAGCAAATTTCACCTTAGATGATTCTGCAGAGGTCAGAGACCAGAAATTGAAAACAAAGATCAGAACAAAATAAAACAAAAGGACCACTAAAGTGAAAAATAAATTTTAAAACATGGTAGTAAAAAATAAAAGGCTAGGAATACTAAAGGATGAGAGAGAAAAAAAGTGAGGAAACAGAAAAAAGAAAAAAAAAAGGAGAAGAAAAAGAAGGAGGGGGACTGGGAGATGGTGGTGGTGACGAAGGAGAATGTAGTCTACCTGAGGAGTTCTAGAGAGTGAACCTGTTGTTTCTGAGTATATTCAGTTCTGTATGTTAGGAGATGCTGAGTCCCAAATTTATATAAACCAGAAATACTTATAGAAAGCCCCAACATTAACCACCAAAGATAAATGAGATAAAAGAGCGGGGGGTGGGGGGGGGGAGAATGGGAATGAGGAATCTCACAGAATGTACCAGCATGATATACCACTTGGTTCTGGGTGATGTGGGTCATGTTTTAGAAGGTAGTAACTTCTGCCATTGTGGAACAAAATGAGGCAGAGAAAAGAAAAAACACAAAACAAAACAAAACAAAGCCAAAAACCGTATATTGTATATCTCCCAAAATTGAGTATTTTGAAGGGAATCTAGAAGTTGAAAATATATCTAGGACCTGAATTGTAGAAGTATGAAAGTCAAAAAGGAAGAATCTTAACAGTGAAGAGGTGGTAAAATATTGTAGTTAATCAAGGTGGGAAAAGTGAAAAAAAATTGTAAATTTACAGTGTAATATAAAAACGAGTTGTACTGGGAAAAGGAAGAAAAAAAAAGGAGGGGTACCCTCCGGTTCTGTATACTGTGAATCCCTCGACTTCCCTTGGAGCTTTCCAGCGCTTCTCCGCCAAGAACTTGCTCTCCCCCTGTCCTTCCAGCTGGTCTTCTTCAGGAGGGGCCTGCTGTGCTGATTGATCCTCAGGTGCGTGCACCTGTGCACCTGGGGGGTGCCCCGCCCCCTGCCAGGTGCCGGGCTCAGTGGGAGCTATTGACCCCGTGAGGTCCCTGTCCCCTGGCGGCCCCGCTCCCTCCCAGGCACAGGGTGACACCAGGAGGAACACCCCCACTGGCAGCAGCCAGCTCGCCAGCCCTGGAGTCAGCTCCCCAGTAACTACCGCAGCTCCCAGTCCGGGGGCCTGGGTGCTCCGGGGCGGGGGCTGACCTGCACAGCTGGGGGCGCCCCAAGCAGGAGCGTCCTCGCTGTCCCGGGCCCTCCCCGCCCGCCTGTCCCGGGGGAGCTCAGGATGGGGCCGTGTCCCCCGGCGCCCCGGGCTCCACCCGCCCCGCTGGCATCGCGCTCCCGGCCGCGGCCCCGAAGGCAGCAGGTGCAGCCCCCTCCGCGGAGCCCCCCGACCGCCGGCTCCCCCGAGGCCCCCCGGGCTGGAGGCCCCACCCCCTGCGGTCCTGCGCGGGTCCCTGCGAGCACTTCCCCCGGGGAGGGTCCGGGGCGGATTCCTAGAGTCCCCGCTTCTGGGGAGGCCCTCGCCGCCCTCTTAGCCCAGCTCCTCACGGGGCCCTCCCCCCGGGTTCGTTTTTATTTATTTATTTATTTATTTATTTATTTATTTATTTATTTATTTATTTATTTATTTTCGGCCTTACTACCTTGTGAGAAGGGGAAACCCTTCTCTCTGCAGCTTTCCGGCTTTTCTCCCCCCCCCTTTTTTAAAATAAATTTATTTTTTATTAGTGTTCAATTTGCCAACATACAGAATAACACCCAGTGCTCATCCCGTCAGGTGCCCCCCTCCGTGCCTGTCACCCAGTCACCCCCAACCCCCGGCCAACTCCCCTTCCACCACCCCTAGTTCGTTTCCCAGAGTTAGGAGTCTCTCATGTTCTGTCTGTTCTCGAACCTTTAAATCTCAGGTTGACTTCGGAGGTGTTCCAGATGGTTTGAAAGTTATCCAGGTCGGTTGGTGGGGCCGGGGCAGGTGAGGACCCTGCTCCTCCGCCAGCTTGCCCTCCCCCCTGGGTATGATTTTAGCTATAGGTTTTATAATATGGCCTTTAATATGTTTTAGGCACATTCCCTCTCTATTTTATCAAGAATTTTTCTTATCATAAATGGATGTTGAATTTTGTCAAATGCTTTTCTAGATCTATTAAGATGATCATATTATTTTTATCCTTTATTTGTTAGTGTGGTATTTCACATTGATTAATTTGCAGATGTTGAAGCACCTTTATATTCTGGACTAATTCCCACTTAATCATGGTTATATAATCCTTTGAATGTAATATGGTTTACCAATATTTTGTTGAGGATTTTTGCATCAATGTTTATCAATGATAATGGCCTGTAATTAACTTTTTTACCACCACCAGATAGTGGTGTCTGTGTGGTTTTGATGTCAGGGTAATTCTGGACTCATAAAGTGAATTTGGAAACATTTTCTCCTCTTCAATTTTTTGGAAGAGATTCAGAAGGCGAGGTTCCAATGTTTGGTAGACTTTACCAGTGAAAACTTCTGGTCCTAGACTTTTGTTTGTTAGAAGGTTTTTGATTACAGATTCAACCTCCTTACTAGTAATCTATTTGTATTTTCCATTTCTTCATGTATGCCTTGGAAAATTGTTTCTAGGAATCTCTCCATTTCTGCTAGATTGTCCAATATGTTGGTATATAATTCTTCATAGTTGTTATTTATAATCCTTTGTATTTCTGTGATGTTAGTTGTAACACACTTTCATTTCTGATTTTATTAGAACCCTCTCTCTTTTTTTCTTAATTTAGCTAAAATTTTGTTAAATTTCTTTATCTTTCAAAGAACTAGCTCTTAGTTTCATTGATCTGTTCTATTGTCTTTTTAATATTCTCATTTATTTCCATTCTGATATTTATTTCCTTCCTTCTACTAGCTTTCAGCTTTGTTCTTTTTTTCTAGATCCTTAGATGTAAAGTTAGATTGTTTTAGATTTTTCTTGTTTCATAGGTAAGCCTGTTTTGCTATGATATTCCTTCTTAGAATAGCTTTTGCTACATCCCAATAATTTTGGTGTGTCATATTTCTGTTTTCATTTGTCTCTAGGTATTTTTTTTCTCCTTTGATAATCTTGGTACTCATTGTTTTTGCAGTAGCATGTCATCTAATCTCCCCATTTTTGTGTTTTTTTTTTCCAGTTTTATTCTTTTAATTGATTTCTAGTTTTATACTGTGGGTTGAGAAGATGCTTTATATAATTTCAGTCTTTGATTTATTGAGACTTGCTTTGTGGTCTAACGTGATCTATCCTGGATTTGTGCCATGTGCACTTGAGAGGAATGTGTTTTCTGTTGTTTTGGGTTGGAATGTTTGGTATATATCTAGTAAGTCCATCTGGTCTAATTTGTCATTTAAGGGTGTTTTCTTATTAATTTTGTTTGGATGATTTATCCATTGATAGATTAAGGTGCTAAAGTGAGTTTCTTCCCTTAAATCCATTAATACTTGTTTTATATATTTTGATGCTTTTATATTATTTTAGTGCATATGAATTTATAAATTTTCTGTCTCTGTGTTTGGAACGACCCCTTTATCATTACATAATTCCCTTCTATGTCTATTATTATAGTCTTTGTTTTAGTGTTTATGTTGTCTGCTATGATTTTAGCCATACCAGTTTTCTTTTTGTTTCCATTTGCATGGGATATGTTTTTCCATCCCTTCATTCTCCATCTGTGTATGTCCTTACCTCTGAAGTGAGTCTCTTGTAAACAGCATATAGATGTGTCTTGTTGTTTTAAACTTTAAGCCACTCTGTGTCTTTTGATTGGAGAACATAGTCCATTTACATTTAAAGCAAGATTAGGTATGTACTTATTGCCATTTTGTTAATTGTTTTCTGGCTATTTTTATAGTTCTCTGATTTTTTTCCTCTCTCTTTTCCCTTTTGGTTTGATGACTTTCTTCAGTGTTATGTTTAAATTCTTTTCTCATTTTCTTTTGTATATATAGTGCAAATTTGTGCATTACATTGTGGTTACTGTGAGGTTTGCATATAAATTTTTGTGCATATAATAGTCTGAATTGATATCAACCTGATTTTGAACATATTCCAAACCTTTACATTTTCTCCCCTGACTTAGGTTTTGTATTTTTGATGTCACAGTTTATATCCCTTCTATTTCATACATCCTTTAGCTAATTATTGGAGTTTTAGTTAATTTGCTATTTTTGTCTTTTAACCTTCATACTTGCTTTACAAGTGATTAGTCTACTACTTTATATTTACCCTTTCCAGGGAAATTTTTACTTCCTTATGTTTTCTTGTTGTTAATTAGTGTCATTTCTTTTTAGTTTGGAAATATCCCTTTAACATTTCTTATAGGGCCAATTTTGTGGTGATGAAATCCATTAGCCCTTGCTTGTTTGGCACACTCTTTATCTTTTTTTCAGTTGTGAATGATAACCTAGCTGGATAGAGAATTCTTGGATGGAAGTATTTTTCTTTCAGCACTTTGAAAATGTCATGACACTCTCCTGGTATTCAAAGTTTCTACTGAAAAATCCGCTGACAGCCTTATGAGGTTTCCCTAGTATGGAATAAGTTGTTTTTCTCTTGCTGCTTTTAAGAATTTCTCTTTAACTTTTATTATTTTAATTATGTGTCATGGTTTGCATCTATTTGGGTTCATCTTATTTGGAATTCTCTGGGGTTCCTGGACCTGTATGTCTATTTTCTGCTCCAGATTAGGTAAGTTTTCACCCATTACCTCTTCACCTAAGTTTTCTGGCCTTTTCTCTATTTCTTCTCTTCCTAGGATCCGTATAATGTGAATTTTATTCTGGTTGATGTTGTCTCAAAGGTCCCCCCTTTTTTTTTTTCCTTGCTCTGTCTGGAAGAGTTCTATTGCTTTATCTTCCAGCTCACTGATCCAGTCTTTGGCTCCATCCAGTCTGCCTTTGAAACCCCCTAGTGTATTTTTACAGTTCAGTTGTATTTTTCAACTCTGTAACTTCTGTTTTCAACTTTAATTTTCTTTCTCTTTGTTGAGAATCTCAAGTATTCATCTAGTCTTCTCCCAAGTTTAGTGAGCATCTTTACGACTTCATCACTTTGAACACTTTTTCAAACAGAATGCTTATCTCCATGTCATTAATGTCTTTTTTCTGATATTTTGTCTTGTTCTATTCTTTGCAATATATTCCTTTGTCTCCCCACTTTGTCTGACTCTCTGTGTTTATTTCTATTTATTAAGCAAGGAACAACCTCTCCTAGTCTTTAAGGAGTGGTTTTGTATAGGAGATGTCATATGGAGCCCAGAAGTAGAGTCACCTCTGACCACCAGAGGTAGGAGCTCAAGGGGCATACCCTATGTGAGCTGCGTTCTTGTCTAACATGACAGGGCCATATCTGTAGTATGGAGGTTGACAGGGCTAGTCCCTGAACTAGCTGTGTCACATAGTTATACTGTGGTGGTAGCTGAGTTCTCACCTGAGCATGCTGACTACCTCTAGCATGTAGAGGGATAGTTCCAAAATGGTGCTGGGGCTGACATTAGCAAGATTTGACAAGGTCATAGAAATGGCACCCACCAGTGTCTTCATCTGTGGAAAAAAGTCCCAACAGTTTCCTATATATCCAGCAGCCATTTTGAAGTTAGTAAATGGATTTCCTTTACATCTTGTCTGGGTACTTTTCAAATTGGTGTTTTTTTTTTGCTGGGTCTCAGGCAGAATGAGTCTGCATGCAAGACCTATAAAAGTGGGTTCTTTGTTCCCTACAGTTCTGTAATGTTCCTGTACATAATCTTCATTAGTTCTCAAAGCCAAGTATTTAAGGGGCTTCTCTTTCTCATGCAGGATCTAACTAACTGTTAGAGTGCCTGATGTGACACAGATCCCTTACTCCTCAAGGAAATGTTTCATATTTATGTTATCCCTCCTGTTTGTAAATTGCTGTGTCTGGGATGAGTTTCACTTTGTTTTGTTTTTTGGTGAGATGGTCTTTCTATCTCTCCTACATGTCTCAGTGCTGTCCTTTCTGACCTTTTTGTGGAGGCTCTTTCATCCAATATTTTTGCTTCTTTATGAAGAAAGTATTTCTTTTTTTTTTAATTTAAATTTTTATTTATTTATGATAGTCACAGAGAGAGAGAGAGAGAGAGAGAGAGAGGCAGAGACACAGGCAGAGGGAGAAGCAGGCTCCATGCACCGGGAGCCCAACGTGGGATTCAATCCCGGAACTCCAGGATCATGCCCTGGGCCAAAGGCAGGCGCCAAACCGCTGCGCCACCCAGGGTTCCCAAGAAAGTATTTCTTAAAGTAGTTGTATAATTGTTGTGTCCATAAGAAGGAGTGAGTTCAGCATCTTCCTATGCTGTTATCTTAAATCCAACTTCTTCATAATGGAGTTACAATCAATTAAATGATTACTGTTCCAATATTTGTCTCTTTCATAATTATTTATATCATTTCTCTTGTTGGACATTTGGATTTTAAAGTTTTTGCTATTGTAAATAAAATTGCAGAGAGCATTCTCTTATGAAAATCTTTTACCTCATTTATTATTGTTACCTTAAGGTAAATTTCTAGAAATGGAAGTACTGCAACAAAAACAGTATATGCTAATATTCTAGAGATACAGGACTAACTTGTTTTTCTAAGGTTGATTTCAGTTTATACTCTTCCCCACAGTTTATTGGAATGCACATCTCACTGAAGTCATGATGATAGCAGGTCTGATAATGTTTTAGAATATTTTTAATTTGATAGAAATATGTATATTTTTATTATTGAATGTTTTGTCCCCCTAAAATTTATATGTTGAAATCTAATCCTCATGTGATAGTATTTGGAGGTAGGATCTTTGGGGAGTTATTAGGTCATGAGGGCTTTATCGGATTAGTGCCCTCATGAAAGGAAGCCAGAGAGCTAGTTTGTTCTCTTTCCCCTATGTAAAGATGGGAAGTTGGCCACAATCCTGATGAAGGTTCTCACCAAGACCTACACATGCTGGCACCCTAATCTCAGATTTTCAGCCTCCTGAACTGTGAGAAATGTATTTCTGTTGATGATAAGACACCCAGTCTAAGATAGATTGTTATAGCATTCTGAACTAAGATATATATGATTACTTTCAATTTGCAGTTCTTTTTTTTTAAGATTTTGTTTATTTAGCATGAAATTTAGAGATTCCGTGCTGAGCACAGAGTCCCATGCAGGCTCAATCTCATGACTCTGAGATCATAACCTGAGCTGAAATAAAGAGTTTGTTGCTTAACTGACTGAGCCATCCTGGCACCCTTCAATTTGCATTTCTTACATTACTAAGTAGATTTAATTTTAAAATACTTTTGATGACTTTTCTTTCTTCTTTCTAGAAATTTTTGCTTATGTCTGCCCATTTTTCTTTTGTGGCATTCATCAGTTTTATTACTTGTCTATATACCTTATATAGGTCATGTAAATTACAAGTTTTCTCTCAATATCCACTGAACTCTATTCTCCAATAATAGACTTTTGGACCCACTGCAACTAAAACATATCTCTTAGCCTCTATGTAGCTAGATATGTCCATGAAACTAAATTATAACCGATGAGATCTGGATGAAATTGTGCTATGAAGCTTCAGGCTATGCTTTAAAGGAGAGTAACATGGCCTTTTCTTCCTTTCCCAGAGTGGAAACTCTTATTCATATGACTTTTATTTTCAGTTGATTCTCTTGCTTTTTAGTTAAAAAAAATACATTTATAGATAAGAACAATATTCACTTTTGCTTCTGAAATTAATGGAATTTAAAACAATGGTTTCTGGATTGCCTTAGTGAGCATAGTGGCAACTCAAGGCCTGCATTGAGAAAAAAATAATAATGTTTTTATTTGTTAATGTTAAATCACTAATTGGATTTTCAAATAAAGTGGTTGATATGAAAGAACAAAAAAAATTGTCTATCTATCTTATTGACTAATCTAGAAAATCCAGGCAGTGTTAAATAGAGATTTTAATAATAGAATAATAGAAAAATTGTCCCTGAAAATATGCCTCTTCAGTATGGCTTTGCTCATGATTTCTTAAGAAAACATTTTGTGTCATGTCATGGTTGTGTCTTTGTATTGTATTTCAATTTTGGTGTACATCACTTAATAATTAGGAATATTTGTTGAATTATAATAAATGTCTCCAGCATCTATTAAGATGATTCTATGCCTTTTTTTAAGGAATTGGTATATCAATACATTAATAATATTTGTATTGTTGAATGATCTTTACAATACTAGAATTTATCTGGGAATTATTATTCCAATGTATTGGAGGATTAGATTTGGTGATATTTTACTAACCTTTTTGTATATGCTCTCTTAAGAGAAATCGACAAGTAATTTTTCCATTTTGTGCCCATGTTTTTGGGTTTTTATTTTTAGAATATTTTTTATGCAAAAATTGATTTTTTTATATTTCTAAGATCTGGGAAGAATATTTGTACCTAAAACTATCTAGACCTGGTGCATTTCCTGGAATTAATATTTTTTTTGTCTATATAATTCTGTTTCACACTTACTGGTTTATTGTTGAACCATTTTGCTTATAAAATTCAGTTATATATACTTCTTAATTTTTTAGAGTTTCATAAAATATTACTTTAAACCTTATACCATCTCTGTATTCAGTTTATCACTTTTCTTACTCATTTTTTTTTCCTCTTGCTTTACTTGATGAAAGATTCTCTGTCTGATATACTTTGTTGCAACTACCCAGGAAAGCAGGAAGCCCTAAATAACACCATGGTTATTTTTAATTTGCTGATTATAAATTCCTTTTCCAATTTTCTGAAACAGAAGGTCCTGGACTCTTCTGTTAGGATTTCCTATTATGTGGGATTGAGTAGGAGTTCCTGCTTGTAGCTGTCTTGGACTTATTGCCTCTTTCATTCTGATCCCATATGTGCTTTCTGAAGGAATAATTTTTCAAAATTTGTAAGAGTGCATGAGAACCCTGCTAATTTTCAGTGCTGAACAAGGCTTTACTTATTTTTATATTTACTTGTTGCTTTTATTAAACATCTATGGTGGTGGTGGTGGTGGTGGTGAGTTAGTATTGTAGCAGGGGTTTGGTGAAGAGTATCAAATGCTTTTCTTACCTAGCCTTTTTATCAGGATTGCCACAGTTAATTTTTCAAAACAACTGAAATCAATTTTGGAGTACAGAGTCAAGCTCAATTTTTTTTTTTAACGATTTACTTAAGCATGCAGAGAGAGGGACAGGGGGAGAGGGAAGGAGAGTCTTAAGCAGATTCCATGGAGAGTGCAGAGCCCCACAGAGCTCAATCTTATGATCCTGAGATCACAACCCAAGGTGAAACCAAGAGTCAAATGCCTAACTGACTGTGCCTCCCAGGTGCCCTAAACTCAATTTTTTCCTAACTATCCAATTTTTCCAGTACAATTTCCTCCGTAATCTTATCCATTTTGGATTGGGTGGTGATGCTTCTTCCCTCATGTACTAATTTAGGTTCCATTCAGAATTTTCTTCTATTTGCATTATTTTTGGACAAGGTATGTGATAGTTTTATAATATGAATTACATTCAACCTAATTTTAAAAGACAGACTCATCTGCATTTTTATAATACATTTTATTCTGTCCTGTTCTAAACATGGTTCTCTCCATTAGATTTTAAGTCCTTGGAGGGTTCATTTAATCTAGACTCCCCTATGCTAGCACAGCGTCTTTCAAATCATAAGCACATCATGGTCAGTTTAGGTGTCATTTTGGCTAGAATATAGTACTCAGCTATTCCAGCAAACACTTGTTGCTGTGAAGGTATTTTATAGATGTGGTTAACATCTACCAGCAGCTGACTTTTAGAAAAGGAGATTATCCTCGACAAGCTGGGTTCACTTCATCCAATCAATTGAAAGGCCTTAAGAGCAAAACTGATGTTTCCCTGAGGAAGAAGAAATTCCAGTGGTGTGGACTGCAGTGTTAGTTCCTGCCAGAGTGTCCAGTCAGCCCTACGGATTCTGACTTGCCAGTCCCATGATTGAATAAGCCAATTCCTTGATTTCTTCCTTTCTCCATCCCTCTCTCCCTCTTTCCCTTTCTTCTTTCTTTCCTCCTGTCCTCCCCACCTCCCTCTCATTATCTCCCACTTTTTTTCTTTATTTCTTTCTCTCTGGAGGTTCGCTAACTGAAACAGGCCTATAAATGTTTCTTCAGTGACAAAGAGTATTTTATCTCTAAATCTTTTAAACTTCACTGATGTAATCTACTGCATAAAAACCCAGATACTATTCTCTCATCTTACAAATTGTGAAAATTTATAGTACTGGCCTTAGGATTTAAGCAGGGGAAAAAAGGTATTTTTCCCACTCACTATGACACTAAGTTAACATATGCCAACACCTTCTGTCTATACCAGCCAACACCATGATGAAAAGTATATTATGACCTTCCAAGGTGAGATGACAATCATTCATAAGTAAATGAAAGTAAAGAGTCTATTTTATTTAACTTCTATTGAAATGTATTTATTGTGCCACTAGCACAAATTCCTTATTATGGTAGTGGATTGCTGAATAAGAGAATGAGAATATTCACTTTAGAATAAATTTCTCTCCACCAGTGTCTTCTCTCAATAGCCTGGAAACTCATAGAAAAGTGTTGTTTACATCTTTTATGATAAGAAGATAAAGCATGTGTTTTACTGATTCACAGGAATAGATTCCCAAAAATGACTTTCATTATTTTCTAGGGGATACAATTTTATGTGAGAAACAATTCTGCGAATTGAGATACCATTTGCTTCTCTTTTTAGATTAAACACCAGACTCCTGTGGATACGCTGTGTTTTCTCTTCCAGTATAGATTCACATTAACGCATATCCATTCTGAAACTCATTGGTATGGCCTCTTGTAACTAAAAAACGATTCCAGCAATGCTGAAAACCCAAATGACTGCTCTGTAAATGTAGGCACATTATCAGAAATTGTTACCACTAGTGCTACACAAATGGGTATACAGAGCATTAAACTTGTTCTTGCTCTCTTTTCCTGCAGTTGTAATGACATTCTGAAATACTGCTTAAGGGATGATTATTGGAGGATAAAATCAATATCTCTACACTTTTACCAATCTTCAAAAGAAATCAACTAATGAATAGTAACAGAGTTATCTTTACTCTGAATTTTTCTTCAAGCTTGACAATAAACTATTCTTGCTTCAGAAAAAAGGCATTAGCATCAGCCCAGTTACTGAGTACAGAAGGACACATTTCTTTTACTACATTTATGTGTTTTATTGTTTGTTTTTGTAATGAATCTGTTTTACCTTATGCTCACATTTCTTTTGTGTGTGTGTGTAAAACTTTCTGTATGCTGAATGTCCTGTTAATTGGATATTGAATATAAAAATTGTGCATTACTCCTTAATTTGAAGAGAGGGTTCTTCCCTCTGCAGGTTATTTTCTGAACTATAAATCTGTTCGCTCTATAATTCCTATATAGGTTAATTAGAGCTGATAAAGATAAAAGAACTTAAGGATATATGTGTATGTATGGTGTGTGTGTGTGTGTGTGTGTGTGTGTGTTATGTGTTTGGTGGGAAATTTGTGAAACACACAAAGCATTAACTATATTGAAAGTGTTATTTGTGGCTATTTTATTGATCATATGCTTCACAATTTTTATGTCATTTTGGAAATGCTGCAAGGATAAAAGTGTTCTTTTATTTTAGATAGGAATACAAAATGAGATAATTTCTGAAAGATAAATAGGCAGCCCAAAGTACCGAGTTTACATTTGGCCTAAAATGCTCACACTCCAGAAAAATGTTTATGTGTGTATACACATATACCATACTATTTCGTCCAGATTAGAAAATTTATTCATTTGTTAATTTTGGTAACCCTTCTTGTTTTTATTTCCCATGAGCTTCACTTCTAGATTTGTCCACAAACCTTTTTCTTGAATTATACTATAATTCCAGGATTTCTTCTTTAGTAAATCCAATAATCAACATTCAGGTCTCATTGTCTTGCATTTTCAGTAGCATTTGGCACCATTAATTATTCTTCCATCTTTAATTATTTGGCTTCCAGAAGAACTCCTGCTCCTAATTTTTCCCTCTTCACTGATTACTTCCTGTATTATTTTCCCTTTGCTACATAACAAATTATCAGAAAATTAGTGGTTTAAAATAACATCTATTTATTATCTCATGGTTTCTATAGGTCAGAAATGTAGCTCATAGTCTCATAAGGCTAAAACTAAAGTGTTGGTGAGGATGCATTATCATCTGGAGGTTTGTCTGGGGAAGAACCCACTTCTTTACTCTTTTATGTCAAACCGCTCATTTTAGGTGGTTATGTATGATTGAGGTCCCTATTCTCTTCTGGCTGTCCAGTTGGGGTTATTGCCATTCCTAGGGTTGTTCTCTGGTCCTTGGTATGTAGCCCTCTCACAAACCTGTCTCAAAACATGGCTGTGGGATTCCTGAGATTCACAGGGGACTTTCTTACACTTTGAGTACCATTCTTAATAGCTCCCCATATTAAAGTGTTTGCTTGGTGAGGTTGGGCCTACACAGGGTTATCTTCCTTTGATTAACTTTTAGTCTACTGATCAGAGACCGTGATTATTTTTTAAAAGATTTTATTTATTTATTCATGAGAGAGAGAGAGAGAGAGAGGAACAGACATAGGCAGAGGGAGAAGCAGGCTTCCATGCAGGGAGCCCGACATGGGACTCGATCCTGGGTCTCCAGGATCACACCCTAGGCTGAAAGCAGCGCTAAACTGCTGAGCGGCCCGGGCTGCCCAGAGACCGTAATTATATCTGCAAACTTCCTTTACCTTTGCCATTCAATGTAACCCAATAATGGGAGTGAAACTGTATCGCAGTCAAGGGGAATGGATTATGCAAGCCTGGTGCACCACAGAGTAGAAATCTTGGAGCCTTTCTTAGAAATCCATCTATCATGTTCCTTCTAAGTCAGGCTTTCTGACCCTTTCTTATCTCTCCAAATCCTTGGTGCTTCAGGGTTCAGCCTTTGGTATTATCTCTTTAACTTTGCTCACATCCTAGATAATTATATCATTCTGATCTGTTTAATGCTGATGAATCCAAATTTATACCCCAGCCCTCATTTCTTCTGTTAAGTCAAATTCATGTATCCAACTATATATTGGACTTGGATGTGTAATAGACATATCAGTATATTAACAAATCCCAAACTGGCCTTTTTTCTTCTTTTCAAAACTGCTTGTTTTATGGCTTTCTCTATAACTCTTCATTTTCAACAAATCCCATCAAATTACATTACTAGCCCTCTTTCTATCTTTATAAAAGCAGGATGCTTTACCTCTCCTCCTTCTCAGATCCCTCTTCTACATCTGCTTTATAGACTTTCAACCCAAGATTAATCATTTTATCTCTTTGTACTACCTTCTACCTAGAAGACTGAATAGTGAGAAAAAGCATATTTAGGTATGCACTTCTGTGCCATTTTGTGCTATTACAACTAAATCATCTCCAACTTCACAGGGGGGCTTCAATGCTTTTGAGGAATGAGTTTACTTATAGATTCTAAGTCCTCTCTTTCTGATATAAATTCCTTTATACCCCTGTCATTCTTTTAAAATTCTGTGTACCAATGAAAGTCCCCTACAAACAGGAGATGCCTTTGCCTCTTACCTAATATCGCATGCCCCCTACATGTTTGTATATATTCATGAATATTCATTCAACTCTTTTCTCAGGGCTCAGATAAGTAATCTTTCAATTATCCAGTATTTCCTCTATATTTTCAATGTTTTCTTTGCCAGTGGCTCTTTCCCTTCACTGATAAACATGCACAAATCTATTGCATCTAAAAACAAGCAAAAAAAACAAAAAAACAACAACAAAAAAAAAAAAACACCTTTTTGTCCTTGAGTACCTTTCTGCTTGCTGCCTTGATTTTCTTATTCATTGCACAATCAATCATCTTGAAAGAGTGGTTTTATTTACCCTCTTTATTTCCTGACCTTCCCTTTATTGCAAGACTCTAAAAATCAGGCTTCTACTCCCACAATGCCGTTAAACTACTCACACTCTAAAGTCACTAACAATGGCTAAATTGTAAAATCCAATGGCCATTTTTCAGATCTCTCCTACTCCCATCTGACTGTATCAGTTTCTTCTTTCTTTTTGAAACTATGTAATTCCTTGGCTCTTGTTCTACTTTTACTTCTTTGATTACTTTTCATAATTCCTTAGAAATTTATTTCCTAATTTTGTGTCTTCTAGTTTTTTGTTTCTTTATTATTATATCCTGTTATTTCCTCATCTCTTCCCATAGCTTTAACTATGTTGAATAAGCTGATGAACCTGACATCTGACTTTACTTTTTAGATATGTCTCATAAATTCTAGATCAAAACTAGATGTCAGACAAACTGAAAAAACTTAATTAGATCCCTGCTAATGCTTTGGGTCCCCCCCCCCCATATTTGTCCTTCTGTAATGCTGATCTTGGCTATTTTCAGAGTCACAAAGCCAAAAAAATTGCTGGCAATCTTCATTTTTAAGTTTATTAATTCATCAAACATGGATCTCTGAGTATCTATTATGTGCTATGTATCGACTGTGGTCAGTGTTGGCAGTATGTTAATGAGCCAAAGAGATATAGTTTTTCTGCCATCTCGGAACTTATATTCTGTTGGGAGAGATAAAAATAGGTAAACATGAAAATCAAATTACAGCTTTGGTAATTATTCTAAAAGAAATCACACTCAGTTATCACATACTAGAGAAAAGGCAACTCTGGATAGAGCAATGAGGAATAGACTTTCTAGGATAATGAATGTACAAGATGTGGTAAGATGCTTCTTAGTGGACAGGATGCCATGTACTTAGGCTCAGAGTCATACGACTACTTGGCCTGTTTCAGGGCCTGACCAGTCTCAAGAAGAGACTATCATTAGTCTACTAAGAGACTACCCAGACTAACTCTGGCCTGCCTTTCATGCTTATGTAAAATAAATCTTAAAGGAAGCTTGACTCCTCCTGTCCCCCAGTCCCACATCACCCAGAAGTTCATGCCTCTTTGGCTCTGATACAATCTCCCTGTGCTCTAATCTCTCCAATTCTTTCCTACACTTTCTGGAACCCATGATTAATAATTAGTCCATGCCATGTATCTTAAACCTCCTCTCCAAAGTTCCTCATAACTTCTTGCTCTAATTGCAACTCAATTGTATTCTGATTCTACCATTTACCCTAAATTCCTGAAAGTGATGGTTCATTTCTTTATATCTTGAGTACAATGGAAGATGGAGGCAGTATAGCTCACTGCTACTTCTGACCTCATACTTCTCTTCTTTCCTCATCACTCCATCTCTCTAGCCCCTTTGAAATTCATGTTATGAAACTGCATAGAACTTGATTCTTCTTTGCTTGAGTAGTTTCCAAACTATTGGAACAATATTTCTCAAATTACTGGTTTCTTGACCATCTCATCTCCAATTAGCATCCACTCCAGGTCATATTTTAGCCATGTTGGTTGTGTGGTAGAGCTAGGTTGAACTAGCCTGCAAGAGTTCATTGTTACCTTTTCACGAATTTTACAAACTGATTACTAAAAGAGCCATTATTAAAATTTTAATTATATAAGCTTACAATTAGGTTACATTAAAAACAAGTGAAATAGATAGTTGAAAGTAATAAAAACTCATTATGTCTTATCATTTTTACTATGACTATGCTTTTGATGTTATTTGTGTTATTGTGCCTATGTGTTGAAATTACTACGTAAAATTGGTAGGCATTTCTTATTAGTATTTCTTCGTAGCACTGCATTTGGTGAGGACATATTGTCAGCTTGACACTGACCATAGAGTATTCACATAATTGGAAATTAGAAATTGGAAAACTCTACAAATCAGGGCTTGAATTGTGGTTTTGCTGATTGCTTAGATATAAAAAAGTAATAGAGCAAATGTTAATGATGTAGCTTAAACTTTAAAGTGTGTTGTGTCTGCAGGTGTTGCATTTTGAATAGTACTAAAAATGAGGAAATACTTTCAGAATTCAAAAACTCTTATCTGATTCAGCTGTGAGGTTGCTTGCATCACTTTTTAACAAGTAAAGTGCCAACACACATTTCTGTTACTTTGCTTCCATCTTGCATATTAACAAACAAAAATAACAACTGAAATTCATGTGAAGAAAAAGGACATTTATTTGTCAATTGTAATCACAGTTTGGCTTTGGATACAAGAGTTTGGCAAAAATCAACAAAAGTGTTCCATGAGAATCACTTATATATAATGAATTCATAATGAATAGTATTATACATTGTGTTATTATTTGATAACCGTTTATTACACATCTTTTATATGAGCAAAATTTGTGACAAAATTACATTGGCATATACATGTGTATATATATATATATATATATATATATATATATATATATATATATATTATGGAGAGCCCTTTGTTAAATATAAACTAGCACACCATTGGTCATTTCCTTACCATTTTTACTACTCCATGCATTGAATTAATTTCAAGCTTTTCTTTCTCTAGAAATTATCTGTCTTTGACCTCATTCCCTCATCCATTTAACTCCAGTATTTTTAGGATCCTACCTGTACCTCCTCCTATGGATTAATCCTACCAACTTCTCATTTTCTACCACATTTCTCAAATTCCTATTTAACTTATTATCCAGTTTATTTTCCTGTTCTGTCATTGTAATTATTCCCTTCCATATGCTCTCTATTCCCTAGTGCATCTCTCAGTTCACTATATTTGCCATAAAAACTCTTTTTCTGTTGCAGGTCAACTCTTCACATACTTGATGCCACTACCTAAGCAGCTGCAAAATATAGAAAAGCCCATCATTTTGCTGATGGTTTGTGTTAAAACTGATGACTCTAGTTAAAAAATGCATCTAAATTTCTTTTTTTTAATTTATTTTTTATTGGTGTTCAATTTACCAACATACAGAGTAACCCCCAGTGCCCGTCACCCATTCACTCCCACACCCCGCCCTCCTCCTCTTCTACCACCCCTAGTTCGTTTCCCAGAGTTAGCAGTCTTTACGTTCTGTCTCCCTTTCTGATATTTCCCACACATTTCTTCTCCCTTCCCTTATATTCCCTTTCACTATTATTTATATTCCCCAAATGAATGAGAACATATAATGTTTGTCCTTCTCCGACTGACTTACTTCACTCAGCATAATACCCTCCAGTTCCATCCACGTTGAAGCAAATGGTGGGTATTTGTCATTTCTAATAGCTGAGTAATATTCCATTGCATACATAAACCACATCTTCTTTATCCATTCATCTTTCGATGGACACTGGGGCTCCTTCCACAGTTTGGCTATTGTGGCCATTGCTGCTATAAACATCGGGGTGCAGGTGTCCCTGCGTTTCATTGCATCTGTATCTTTGGGGTAAATCCCCAACAGTGCAATTGCTGGGTCGTAGGGCAGGTCTATTTTTAACTCTTTGAGGCATCTAAATTTCTGCTAGGCAATCCTGCAATATGAAAATTGCAATCCTCCATGACTCTTTCCAATTCTCCTCACTCTTAGCTGGTTAAATTGTGTTTATTTCAGTTAAAGAAAAAATGGAAGCAACCAGGAGAAGAGATTCACTGGTCCCAAGAACAAATCAACCACAGTGCCTCTTTATGCACATGTTTCTTCTTCCCTTCAATTAAAGTGGCCTCATGAAAGGAGTTGGGAAGTGGCCCTACTTATTTTTCTTGAAAGAATTTGTGTAGGATTAATTTTTTAAAAATACTTGATAGGGTTACCTCGGTGGCTCAGTGGTGGAACAGCTGCCTTTGGCTCAGGTCGTGATCCTGGGGTCCTGGGATCAAGTCCTTTATGGGGCTCTCCTCAGGGAACCTGCTTCTCCCTCTGCCTATGTCTCTGTCTCTCTATGTCTCTCATGAAGAAATAAAAAATATTTTTTAAAAAGTACTTGATAAATGCATTTGTGAAAAAAAATCATTGCTCCTGAGGTTTTTTTTTTTTTTTTTTGGAAGTTTTGAAATTGCAAATTGTATTTCTTTAATAATATGACTCATCAGATGACCTATTTTTCCTTTTTTCAGTTTTGACAATTTTTCAATTCATCTAGGATTGTGAATTGATTGGCATTAAATTTTTCATTATGTACTTTTATTATGTTTTTGATGTTTATAAGATCTACAGTGATAATCCTTTCACTTGACATTAGAAATCTGTGTCACCTTTGTCTCTCTCCTTTATTTTCCTTTATCAATCTGGCCAGAGGTTTATTTCATTTCAAAATATCATATTTTTGTTTCATGGATTTTACCCTGGTTTTTTGTCTATTGATTTCTGCTCTCATCTTTACTCTTTTCTTCTTAAATTGCTCTTTTTACTTTTATTTTCTTAGGATAGAAACTTGGATCATTGCTGTTAGACATTTGTTCTCTTCTAATATTAGCACATAAACAAAATCTCTCTAGTAACTATTCTAATTATACTGCCCATTTTTTATATGTTTTCATTTTCAAAATATTTTCAAAATTTTCTTGTGATTTCTTATTTGACTCACACATTATTTAGATGCGTGTTATCAAATTTCTAATTTGGGGGAATTAAATTTGAAATTTAATTTCAAAAATTTACAGATTTTTGTTGTTATTCCTATATGATTGAATTCCATTTTTGTTCAGGAATCTTATTTTATATGATATCAATCTTTTTTAATTTATTGAGACTTTACGACTCAGTATACAGATTATCCTAATGAATATTCCATATATAGTTTGTTGCTGTTTATTCTACAAATGGCCATTTGGTCTACTTATTTAGTACTGTCTGCAACAGACATGAAAAAGCACAGTTTAGATTGTTTTTTCAGAGAAGATGCTGCCAGGTAACAAATGATTAGCTGTGAGCTTCTAGCTATGAGCACCTTGTGGGATCATCTTAGTTTTTGAGTAGAGGTGATTTTCTTCTTGCCAGTAACTGAGTGAGACAGTTGTACAAGGAGCTAGGCATATGTATCTGACACAAAACTCTTCTCAGGGTCTTTGTTCCAGGGCTTCACATTGGGTTGGCCAACACTTGGTCCTTACATCATGGCCTGATGCTTTCCTTCTTTGCAAGCCTTTCTCCTTGTTTTTGTCAGGTGTTACCTCCTCACCCCTACCAAAAAGTAAAACAAAACAAAACAAAACAGAAACAAAAAACTTATAAATTTGACCTCACCTTAGTATCTGCTTGCTGGAGAATCCAACAGCCAGAGTTGTTGTGAGGAACGGGGCTTGATAATGAAGAACTGAATGGAGAAAACAAGTAATTGAAAACTAAGTATGAGAACCAGAGTAACTTGGGCAGCTTACAAAGAAGCTCTCATTGCCAGGCATAAGAAATATATTATAAGAAATTGAAGACCAAACCCTTACTTAATAGAACAATTGAATTTCCAAGACAGTTCAATGCCCAAACTACATAGCTCTGTGATGTAAATCAGGGCCCTAAATTGCTGCAGGGATAATGTCACCTGAAGGTACTCCCTCCTCCTGCAATTTTACTTCTCTGACTTTTTTGAACCTTTTGAGCTTTCAAAATTACCTTCCCTCCTATTACGGCAAGAGCCAGCACTAACCTCATGCAGGAAGAAAATAGAGAGGTGTGTTTCTTCCTTGAAGGTCAGAGAGGAGGGAAAGTATGAGTACCAGTTGTTTTGACTGTGGAAGAATAGCTAGTGTGGTACCAATGACACTGTCATGGCTAAAAATAAAATTCTGCATCCTTTAATAGTTCTTTAATAGATTATTTTTTACAGCAATTTTAGATTTTCAGCAAAATGAAGTAGAAAGTACATAGATTTCCCATATGTGCTTGCCCCCCATATATGCATAGCTTCCCAACTGTCAAATTTCATACCAGAGTGATAATTGTTACAGTTGATGAATCTACATTGACACACCATTGTCACTGAAAGTTCACAGTTCGCAGTAGGGTTCAGTCTGGGTGAAGCACATTCTTTGGGTTTTGACAACAGTATAATGGCATATACCCACCAGTATAGTGTCATAAAGAGTATTTTTCACTACCCTAAAAAATTCTGTGTGCTTCACCTGTTCATCCCTCCCTTCCCTTTAACTCCTGGCAACCATTAATCTTTTTACTGTCTTCATAGTTTCATTGTTTCTAGGATGTCATTAGTTGGAATCATAAAATATGTAGCCTTTTATAGATTGGCTTCTTTCTTTTAATAATATGCATTTAAGTTTCCTCCATGACTTTTCATGGCTCACTATTTGATTTCTCTTTTAGTGCTAAGTAATGTTTCATTGTCTAGATGTACCAGTTTATCTGTTCACCTACTGAAGTATATCTTCATGATTTCCCAAGTTTTGGCAATTACGAATAAAACTGCTATAAATATGTATGTGCAGTTTCTTTTTTGTGTGTGGACATAAGTTTCAAACTCATTTGAGCAAATACCAAAGAGGGTAATGGTTGGATCATATGGTAAGAATATGTTTAGTTTTATTAGAAACCGGCCAGCTGTCCTCCAAAGTAGCTGTGCCATTTTGCACTCTCACCAGCAATGAATGAAACTTCTGTTGCTCCACATCGGCTCAGCAGTCAGTAATGTTAGAGTTTTGGATTTTGGACATCCTAATAGGTATGTGCTGGCATCTCATTGCTTTAATTTGCATTTCCCTGGCAATATCCCATGTGAAGCATCTTTTCATATGCTTATTTGCCATCTATATATCTTCTTTGGTGAGATATCTGTTCTGACAGATAAAAATCTGACGATTTTTTAATTGGGTTGTTTATTTAAATTCAATTTGACAAAAAATAAATAAATAAATTCAATTTGTCAACACATAGTATAACACCCAGTGCTCATCCCATCAAGTGCCCTCCTCAGTGCCCGTCTCCCATTGTTTGTTTTCTTATTGTTGAGTTTTAAGATCCTGTATATTCTATATAGCAATTTTTAATCCATTGTATCTTTCGATCATATTTTCTTCCAGTCTGTGGTTTGTCCACTGATGGTCTAGTAGTGTATTTTAAAAAGCATATATTTTTACACTTTAATGAATTCTGCTTTTCAATTCTTTCTTTCATGGATCATGCCTTTGATGTTATATCTAAAAAGTTATCACCACACCCAAGTTCATCTTGATTTTTTTCTATGTTATCTTCTAGGAATTTTATAATTTCACTTTTTCCACTTAGGTTTAGACCTTTTTTTTGAGCTTATTTTTTCTAAAAGATATAAGATTTGTGTGTGGATTTTTCTTTTCATGTGGATATACAGTTGTTCCAGCAGCATTTATTGAAGAGACTGTCTGTTCTCCTTTATATTGCCTTGTCTTCTTTGTCAAAATTCAGTTGAATTTATGTATGTAGCCTATTTCTGGGTCTTCTGTCTCTCTATATAGACTTTAGAATTAGCTTCTCAGTATCCACAAAATACTTGCTGAGATGTTGATTGGGATTACATTGAATCTACAAACTCAAGTTGAAAAGTACTGACACGTTGACAATATTGTGTCTTCCTGTCAATGAACATGGAATATCTCTCTGTTTATTTATTTATTTACAAATTTTTTTTAGATTTTATTTATTAATTTATTCATGAGACTCACAGAGAGAATGGCAGAGACACAGGCAGAGGGAGAAGCAGTCTCCCTGCAGGGAGTCTGATGTGGGACTTGATCCCGGGTCTCCAGGATCATGCCCTGGGCTGAAGGCAGTGCTAAACCACTGAGCCACCCAGGCTGCCCCTCTCCATTTATTTAGAGTTCTTTGATTTTATTCATTAGAGTCTTATAGTTTTTTTTCCTCATATTGACCTTGTACAGATATTTGAAGATTAATACAGAAGTATTTCATATTTGAGGGGAGCTAATATAGGTGGTATTATGTTTTTAATTCTAAGTTACACTGGTTAATTACACTTGGTTAATCATATAGGAAAGCAAATGTCTTTCATATATTAATCTTGCATCCTGAAACTTTGCTATATAGTCACTTACTAGTTTTAGTAGTTTTTTGTTGATGCTTTTGGCTTCTTTGTGTAGATTACATGTCACCTGTGGACAGAAACAGTTTTATTTTTTCTCCCCAATTTGTATAATTTTATTTCTTTTTCTTAGTGCATTATCTAGGACTACCAGTGGTGAGAGGGTACATAATTGCCTTGTTCTTAGTGAAAAAACTCCAAGCTTCTCACCATTTAAATCTGATATTATCTGTAGGTTATACTTAGATATTCTTTATCAAGAGAAAGTAGTTCCTCTCTATTCCTAGTTTACTGAGAATTTTTATCTTAAATTGGTCAATTTTGTTAAATGTGTTTCTGCATCTGTTAATTGATCATGTGATTTTTCTTCTTCAGCCTGTTGATGGATGTGATTGATGACTTAAACTGATTTTCAAAAGTTCAACCAGCATTGCATATCTGGGATAAATCCCACTTAGTTATGGTGTATAATTTTTTAAAATATATTGTCAGATTTGATTTGCTAATATTTTGTTGAGGGTTTTGTATCTATATTTATGAGAGATATTTGTAGTTTTATTTTCCTGTGAAGTCTTTGCTTTTGGTATCTGGGTAATGCTGGTTTCATAGAATAAGTTAGAAATTATTTTTTCTGCATTTATCTTTTGAAAGAGATTATAGCAAGTAGATATAATTTCTTCCCTAAATGTTTGGTAGAATTCACCAGTGAACCATTTGGGCCTAGTGCTTTCCTTCTGAAGGGTTATTCATTATTGATTCAATTTCTTTAATAACTATAGATTTACACAAATTGTTTATTTCTTCTTCAGTAAGTTTAGACAAGTTTTATTTTTCAAAAGATTGGTCCATTTGATTTAGGTTATCAGATTTGTAAGCATAAATTTTGTCTTGGTCAGCGTGGACTGCTATAACAAATACCATAAACTAGGGCAGCTTACAAACAATACATACCATCACCTTAGAAAGTAGAGTTTCAACAAATAAATTTAGGAAGAGACAAAAACATTCAGTCCATAACATTTCACCCCTGGCCCACAAAGTTCATGTCCTTCTTACATGCAAAATTCATTCATTCTATCACAATAGCCACAAATGTCTTAATTTGTTCCAACAATTTCTCTAAAGTCTAAAGTCCAAAGTTCCATCTAAATACTACATGAATCAGGTATGAGTGAGACTCAAGATAAGATTCATCCTGAGGGAAAATTCTTTTCCCACTGTAAATCTGTGAAGCCAAACAAGTTATGTGATCCCACAATACAATATTAGGACAGGTGTAAAGTGGACATTTCCAAATCAAAAGGGAGAAATGAGAAAAAAAGGAGGCATGATGGGTCCCAAGCAAGTCCAAAATCTAGCAGGGCAAACCACATTAGACTCTGAAGATTGAAAAATAATCCTCCTTGGTTTGATGCTCTGCCTTCTGGACCCACTGGCATGGTAGTCCTGTTTTCCAGATGCACTGGGGCATCAGTCCAACCCTATGACTTTGGGTGGAGACTATCTAGCCTACTGAATGCAAGACAGTGGTCTTGCCTTTTGAAATTGAGGAGGCAGCCTTGATGATCTCCAAATAACCATGGTGACCTTCTTCCCTGGTCTTAAAGAATAGCACACAAATGTGGCTGAATAGCTCCATGGTTCTATTTTGTAAAATCCAAAAAGTCCAACAGCCTTCTTTCATACCTCCCTGTCTCCTTCCTCTTTAGTTTAAGCTATTAGTTTTCCTGTAGGAATGGCTGATTAAATCCATGGTTCATATCCATGCCAGTCTCCTTATGGAACTGATTGCTTGGTCATATTTTTAGTGTTCTCATTTCCTGCAACATGCATAGGCTCAGATTTTTCCAAATCCCTGTTTCTTTTTGATTGAAGATCTTATTTTTATGTCATTTTCATCTTCCTGTTGCATTTTATAATGAGCAGTCAGAAGGAGCCAAGGCACACCTTCAACACTTGGCTTGAAAATAGCTCCAGCCACATATTCAGTTTCATTTTCTACAAAACACTAACCTGTACAATTCAGCCAAGTTCTTTACCACTTTACAACAAGGATAACCTTTCCTCCAGGTTCCAATATGTTCTTCATTTTTGTCTCAGAAAACAACCTCCTCAGAAAATCATTTACCGTCTTTATTTCTACCAAAATTCTCTTCAGGATTACTTAGATAGTCTCTAAGACGATTGAGACTTTCTGTAGCTCTCCTCTTTTCTTTCTGAACTATCTTCTTCAGTAGTAGTTCTTTCTGAACTACTTAGAATTATCATTTAAGATCTATTTAAACAATGTAGGTTTTTTTTTTTTTCTAGCATGCACCTCAAAACTCTTCTAGCTCCTACCCATTACCTAGTACCAAAGCTGCTTCCACATGCTTAGGTATTTGTTACAACAGCAACTCAATTCTTGGCCCTAATTTCTATTTTAGTCAGATTACGCTGGTATAACAAAAATACCATAAACTGGGTGGCTTACAAACAACAGAAATTTTATTTTTCACAGTTCTGGAGGCTGGATATCCAGGATCAGGGTGGCAGCATGGTTGAATTTTAGTGAAAGTTCTCTTAAGGGTTGTTTACTGCTGCCTTTTATTGTATCCTCACACAACAGAAAACAGAACGGAGCAGACAGAGCAAGTTCTTTCATGACCCTTATAAGGGTATTAATTTCATTCATGAAGAATTTCCCCGTATTACTTTTTTTAAAAGATTTTATTTATTCATGAAATATAGAGAGAGATGCAGAGACATAGGCAGAGGGAGAAGCAGGCTCCATGCAGGAAACCTAATGTAAGACTTGATCCTGGGACTCTGGGACCATGCCCTGAGCCAAAGGCAGATGCTCAACTGCTGAGCCACCCAGGCGTCCCTCCCCTTATTACTTTATCAGTTCGAAACTTTTTCCCAAAGGCCTGCCTTCTAATACCATCATCTTGAGCAATAGGGTTTCAAATTATGAATTTTGGGGCAATGCAAATATTTAGTCCATAACAGAGTTATTAAAATTATTTTTTTATTATTGGCATGATGCCTAGGATATCTGTAATGAAAACCTCTCTTTCATTTCTGATATTGGTAATTTGTGTCTTCCTTCATTCTTCATTAGCCTGGCTAGATAGAGGCTTAAGGATTTTATTGGCCTTTCCAAAGAACCAGCTTTCAATTTTGTAGATTTTCTCTACTGATTTCCTATTTGCAGTTTCACTGGTTTCTGCACTAATTTGTATTATTTCTTTCATCTGTTTACTTTGGAATTTGCTTTTCTTTTTCTTAGTTTACTATGGTGCGAACTGAGAGTATTGATTTTACATCTTTTTTTTTTTAATTTTTATTTATTTATGATAGTCACAGAGAGAGAGAGAGAGAGAGAGAGAGGCAGAGACACAGGCAGAGGGAGAAGCAGGCTCCATGCACCAGGAGCCCAACGTGGGATTCCATCCCGGGGCCTTCAGGATCGCGCCCTGGGCCAAAGGCAGGCGCCAAACCGCTGCGCCACCCAGGGATCCCCGATTTTACATCTTTTAAAAAAAGACTTATTTATTTATTTTAGAGACAGTGTGTGTGCATATGGGGGGAGCAGAAGAGAGGGAGGGAAAGAGAGATCCCTCCGTGCTGAGCATGGAGCCTGATGTGGGGCTTCATCCCAGGATCCCAAGACCATGACCTGAGCCAAAATCAAGAGTTGAACACTTGACTGACTGAGGCCCCCAGGTGCCTTACATTTATTTTTTTAAATCTTCTTTTCTTATATATCCACTCAAAACTATATATTTCCATTAAAACACTGCTTTGGCTGTATCCTACCAATTTTGATAAGTTGCATTTTCATTTTTATTCAATTCTAAATATTTTAAAGTTTCTCTTGAGATTCCTTCTTTGGCCCATTATTATTTAGAAGTATGTTGTTTAAACTGCAAATATTAGGGGATTTTCCAGCTTTTTTTTCTGTTTCTGATTTCTAGTTTAAAATTCTACTGAGGTCTGAAAGCAGTCACTGTATGACTTCGATTTTAAAAAATTCATTAAGATGTGTTTTATGGTCCAGAATATGGTCTACCTTGGTGAATGTTCAATGTGAGCATGAGAGAAGTGTGTATTCTGGAGTTGTTGGATGAAATAGTAGACATATGCTAATTATATCCAGTTGATTGGTGGTGCTATTGAGGTCAACTATGTCATTACTGACTTTCTGCCTGATTAATCTATTTCTGACAGATGCACATGGGAGTCTCCAACTATTAACAGTGGACAGTAGACATATCTATTTCTCTTTGTAGTTCCATTAGTTTTTTTCCCCTCTTTTGTTTGATGCTCTGTTGTTAGATGCCTACACATTAAGGATTATTAAGTCTTCTTGGAGAATTGATCCCCTTACCCATCTGTATTGCCTCTCATTTTTCCTGATCATTTTTCTTGCTTTGAAATTAATATAGCTATCCCTGATTTCTTTCAATCAGTGTTAGCATGTAGTATCTTTCTCCATATACTTACTTTTAATTTTACATGTGTCTTTATATTTAAAGCAGGTTTTCTTGTAAACAGCGTGTAGTTGGGACTTGTTCTTTTGATTTACTCTGACAATCTGTCTTTTAATTGTTATATTTAAAACATTAATGTTCAAAGTCGTTATTTATATCGTTGGATTAATATCTATCATATTTGTTATCATTTTCTATGTATTGCCCTTTTTCTTTGTTCCTATTGTCTTCTACTCTTTTCCTACAGTTTGTGGTTTTTATATGATTCCATTTTTTCTTCTTTCTTAATACATCAGTTTGTACTACTTTTGTTACTTTTTAATGGTTGCCCTAGAGTTTGCAATATATATATTTACAACTAGTCTGAGTCCCCTTTCAAATAACACTATACCACTTTACTAGTACAAGTACTTTATACTAACAAAATAATCTTAATTTCTCTCTCCCATCCCTTGTATCATTGCTGTCATTTATTTCATTTATATACAAGCACATGTAACACACACACACACACACACACACACACATATATATATATACACATGATTGAATATACAGTTGCTTTAATTATTTTGGACAAATCATTACCTATTAGATCAATTAAGAATAAGAAAAATACAAGTTTTCATTTTATCTTAATTTATTCCCTCTCTAGTATTCTTCCTTTCTCTCTGTAAACCTGAATTTTGACCTGTATCATTTTCCTTCCCTCCAAAGAGTTTTAAAATAATTTCTTACAAGACAAGTCTATTGGCAAAACACTCCTTTAAAAATCTTTTTTTTTTTTTTTTTGGTCTAAGGAAGTCTTTATTTCTCCTTCACTTTTCAAGCATAATTTCACAGGTACATAATTCTAGGTGGATGGGTTTCCTTTAAATATTTCACTCCACTCTTTTGCTTACGTGGTTTCTGAGAAGTTGGATGTTATTTTTGCTCCTCTGTATGAAGGTGTTTCTTTCCCTGACCTCTGGCTTCCTTCAAGATTTTTATTGCTTTTTGATATTCTGCATTTTGAGTATTATATGCCTATGTTTAGTTTTGTTGTTTGTTTGTTTCTGTCATTTATCCTGTTTGGTGTTCTATGGACTTCCTTGGTCTGTAATTTGATGTCTGACATTGATTGAGAGGAAATTATCAGTCAGATTGTTTCAAATATCTGTTCTATACATTCTCTTTTTCTTCTTCTAATATTCCCATTATACATATGTTACACCTTTTTAATTGTTCCAAAATCTTTGGATACTCTGTTCTTTTTTTTTTTTTCAATCTTTTCTTTTTCTTTTTTCTTTATTTTTCAGTTTTAGAAGTTTCTATTGAGATATCTTCAAGCTTAGATATTTGTTCTTCTGACAAGTTCAGTCCACTAATGAACTTTTCAAAAGTGTAGCATTCCTTATTTCTGTTACAGTGTTTTCAATCTCTTGTGCTTGTTTTGATTCTTTCTGAGAATTCCCATCTTTCTGATCATATTGCTCTTCTACTTGTGTGCTCTCTACCTTATCCATTATAATATCTAGTGTAGAAATCATAATTTAAATTCCCAGTCTGATATTTTCAACATTCTTGCTATACTTGGATCTGGTTCTTATGTTTTATCTGTCTCATCAAACTGTGTTTTTCAGGTTTTAGTGTGCCTTTTAATTTATTCTTGATAGCAAACATCATGTACTGGGAGAAAGTACTGCAGTAAAGAGGTCTTTAACAATGTGATGGTAATTTGTTGGAGGAAAAAGTGTAGGTCTCAATTTTTTTTTTTTTAAACGATCCTATGTCTCTAGACAGTGAATTTCACAAATGCTTCTCAGTTCTCCCTGATTAAGGTGGGATAGGGTGGATAAAGTGAGCTGGAGTTGGGTATTTCCTTTCTGCCCATCAAACACCAGAGGAACCCAGAGTTGGATATTTCTCTTCCTCACATGGAAGGCTAAAGCTGGCTAGAGTAAGCTATTTTCCTTCCTCCAAGCGAGTTAGGCTCTGATACAACTGTTGTAGGTTGTGCTCTGTTTAGTTAGTTTTTTCTGAGTGCAGACTTTGTTAAGAATATAATGTTCTAGGGATCCCTGGGTGGTGCAGGGGTTTAGCGCCTGCCTTTGGCCCAGGACGCGATCCTGGGGACCCAGGATCGAATCCCACGTCGGGCTCCTGGTGCATGGAGCCTGCTTCTCCCTCTGCCTGTGTCTCTGCCCTCTCTCTCTCTCTCTCTCTCTCTCTCTCTCTGTGACTATCATAAATAAATTTTAAAAAATTAAAAAAGAATAGAATGTTCTAAAGATGTGGTTTATGTATACAATGGAATATCACTCAGCCATTAGAAATGACAAATACCCACCATTTGCTTCAACGTGGATGGAACTGGAGGGTATTATGCTGAGTGAAATGAGTCAATCGGAGAAGGACAAACATTATATGTTCTCATTCATTTTGGGGAATATAAATAATAGTGAAAGGGAATAGAAGGGAAGGGAGAAGAAATGGGTAGGAAATATCAGAAAGGGAGACAGAACATAAAGACTCCTAACTCTAACGAACTAGGGGTGGTGGAAGGCGAGGAGGGTGTGGGGTGGGAGTGAATGGGTGACGGGCACTGAGGGGGGCATTTCACGGGATGAGCACTGGGTGTTATTCTGTATGTTGGCAAATTGAACACCAATAAAAAATAAATTTATTATTAAAAAAAAGAATAGAATAGAATGTTCTGACATATTTCAAGAGGTTTACTTTCCTCCTTCCCCTCCCAGAAGATGAAAGGATTTTCTCCAATATTCACTGTGAGAACCTAGTTCTCACCTAGTATTACTTCTCCGGAAGTAATACTCACAAAAGTATACGGACCCTCTATGACTGGGTCCCCCTGGAGTTTTTAACTCTCAGACTTGTCCGCATTGAGTCACCGGCAATCTTTTGATTATATTTTAGGTTTTATGACCTTGACGCTGGTTCCTGTGGAGGTTTCTACTAATGGGTTTCTCTTGTAGTAAGTTGTGATTCTCTGTATTTATCTATTGGTATCTCCAATTTTGCAAGCATTGGTTTGCTCAGTGACCTCATTTCTTTGACTGATATAAAGAGTTGATAATTTTTCAGTTTGTTCACCTTTTTACTTGTTAAGATGCAGTGATGTTGATTTCCAATCTCTTTACATGTTGGAATGGATACCAGAAGTCCGTCCCCACCCCGCCCTTAAATTTTAATTCAAGTTTTTAAAATTATTGCTACTATAATTTAAAATCTGTCTTCCAGTTCATTAGTTAAGCTATATGTGATTTGTTATTTAACCTATATTTTAAGTATTAAATTTGAAATATTCTTTATTTATAGGAGTTTATTCTTTCACAAATCTATTTAGTTGTTTTCCATAATTTCCTGCTCCCAATTTCTTTTCTTTTTTTAGACATGCAAAATAGTCTGATAATTCTGATATTTACATTCTTTGTTCAAATTTTGTCATGTATTTTCTTCCTGGTTCTCACTTGGAATGCTTTATCCCTTTTATGATTTTATGATTTTTAACTGTAAACTGCTCATTTCCCTTGGAACTTTATATGTGGGAAGTTTTTGATTCCTGGGTTGATGCCACACTTCTCAGGAGGTGGTATTATTTTCTTCTGACATTCATCAGGGAGCATTACAAACCTAAGTATACTTTAAATGAAATTTTCTAGCTGAAGTTTTATTTCTGAAAATGTGAGTAGCATAAATTCAAGCGAAAATCTGTGCAATATCATTTATGATTAAAAATTCTTACAGAAGAATTTATTTCCATTCAGTTCCAAATTTAAAATAGGAAAGTATTTTTACTCTCCCTTCTGTATAATGGGTTTATCTTTAATTCTTTCTCCAAATTATAGACTTTAGGGGTGCCATATTCATTAGGCCTGTTATATGTGTCATTGTGTCACTTACGAATCTTTTGATTTTTCTAACTCAGACCAAAGGGAAAAGGAAACTTCAAAGACTCTTAAAATTTGACAGAACTCTTCAAGAATAAAAGCTGGATTTGACACACCCACTTTGCTTCCTTGTTCCTATTTGCACATAATTTTAGTCCTCTGCAGTTTCCTCACCATGTCTCTAGCTTGGTAATGCATTTAAATATATTTAAATTTTTCTAGCATATGGAAATAAATATATGATTCATCCTATAATAGAGTTATTTTGTCATTTGTTTCAACTGACAAAATTTGTGTTGGGTATTTATTTTTTCTACTTATCTTTATTTACAGATGATTAAATTATGCTTGAATTTCATTTTGTTAAATGCATGCATTCAATCATGTAAATCAGAACGCTATAGAACTTTAATGAAATTGTTCTGCAAGTAAATTTAATTAATGACTTATCACCTGTTAATCAATTTCATTACATTATTTATGACATCTTTATTCTGTAAATGTGTTTTAATTAAAAATCTTTACATCCATGTTAGAACAGAATTATTCTCAAAAAGCAACTTTCCTGAGAACTGCAACAGATTTTCCTGATAGCAGGATGGTTTTACGCTCATGAAAGAAACTTTGGCTATAAGTCCCTATCAGGATTCTACAAAGTCATTTTTATACATTGCTGTAAAAATGTCATCTAATGTGCTGTGTTGTGATGGTGTTTATTTAGTTTGCTGTTATTCTCTTCTTTCCTACCACTAAATAGGGTTTATTGCTGAAGTTATTTCTTTATGGTAAATTATGGTGCACTTCCAGTGTTTTGTTCTGTCAGGACACTGGAGTGTAATTCAGTAAGTAGTATAACTATGAGTACTCTCAAGGCCTCATCAGAGCAATGCTATATCTGAAGGAATCTGATTTACAACCAAAGAGGCTTCCAGGCCAAATTTTGCTGGGTGAAAAATTTAAACTCTAAATAGTATATAAAAAGAAAAATAAAAGAGAATGTATTTCATTGCAAACGATTATTAATGGGACTTTAAAAAAATTAAAATTTGCAAGAGTAAGGATACTTGAATTATTTGAGAAAAGGCACAAAATAAATCTAAGCAGTTGTGAAAAATTTGAAAGATACAATATATTTCTCAGAAAAAAATGGAACAAATGTACTTGGATACATAAAAAATAACATTTCACAAGAATTTGAAATAAATATCTGGAGAAGTATTTTGAAGATTTCTTATTTTACTAGTGCTTTCCTCATTAAGTACATATTCAAAATGGAGATAATCCTACAATTAAGGGATAATCTTGAAATAAAATTATATTTAAACTTCCTATAGATTCAAAAGAAACTATAATCTCACATCTGTGGAAGATGAGTTCCCTGTACTCTTCCTTAGCCTACATTGTAGAAAATAAAATTTTCTACTAGCACATTTGAAAGACATTTCCTTTTAATATGATAGCAAGAAATATTTTTTAAAAAATATTTTATGTATTTATTTATTTACAGAGAGCAAGAGCAAAGGGGAGAGGGAGAGGGAGATTCCCTCACATCTCCCGATGTGCAGCTCGATCCCACAACCCTGAGATCATACTTTAGCTGAAATCAAGAGTGGGCAGGCTCCCCATGGGCAATAAGAATTTTATACAATGATAATCTTAGAGTAGTAGGAGTAAATATATTTTTGTCACTAAAATCAGTTTATCATATTTTGATTTATAACATGATGATAAATTAGTATGTGCCAATATTTTTCTTCCCTGAACCTGAAACCAACCATGTATGTGTCTCAAATGAGAGAGGGGCAGGTGACTAGTTTTCTTAAGGTAACATTAAAATAACACAACACACACACACACACACATACACACCTACACATATGAACCTAGATATACAAAAAGTGTAAGAGTCATTGTTTTGGGAAAAAATAGCAGTCCAGAGAGGAAGAGTGATGAGGAACATGCAGGTAGAGTGGAGAGAATTTTTTTTAAATTACATGAAATGAATAGCTCAGTGATACTCTATGGTTACCCTAAGGTAGGAGAAAACAAACCCAAGTCCCACATACTAATTAAAAAGGGAGGTTTTTGCAGAGAGAATCCTGATATACTTCAAGTGGTCACTACCTGAATATTATCTGTGTAAGCATGACAGAAGAGACCCAAAGCCTACCACCCCCCACCGCCAAAAAAAAAAAAAAAAAAAAAACCAACAAAAAAAACTATGTAAAATAATTAGAAGGAGCCATCCCTGGCAATCTCACCAAGCCAGTAATAGTACCTGTTTATATCAGTTAGATTGGAAAGTTCATATCTCATAGGCCATTGGGTAGAGTACTCACGAGGGTCTTTTCTCAATAAGTAGTGAGGAATAATTAACCCTTGACTGAGCACAGGTCCAGGCCCACCAAGAAATAAAAATAATGCCTAAAGAGGTAAAATTATTCCTTTAAAAAAACCATTTTATTCATTCATGAGAGACACAGAGAGAGGCAGAGGGAGAAGCAGGGCTCCCCATGGGGAGCCCAATGTGAGGCTCAATACCAGGACCCCTGGATCATGACCTGAGCCCAAGGCAGACGCTCAACCACTGAGCCACCAGATGCCCGTAAAATGACTCTTACATAACTTAAAATACATTTCAAAAATACCTCAAGAAATTATATAAGAATTTTAAAAATCCAGTAACTGAAAAGATGCAATTCATAATGTCTGGTATCCATTCAAAGATTAGCAGTCATGAAAAAAAATAACAAACAGAAAACCCATACTAGGAGATAAATCAATTAAGTCATAACCACTAGAGTTGCTGGAATTATCAGAGAAATATATTCATTGTTATATGGATTTCAATGTTCTAAAGTTAAATGGAGACATTGAGATACCACTTCAAACTGTCTAGAATACCTATAAATAAAAAACTGATAATGCCAAATATAGCCAATAATGTGGAGTAAACGTGATTCTAATAATTTCTTATTGAGAATATAAAGCATCACAAATCTTAAATATTTTTGTGATTTTTTAAAATTGAGGTATAATGGACATACAATATTAGTTTTATGTTTATAATATAGTTATTATTTGTGTATGTTGTAAAATGGTCACCACAGTTAGTGTAGTTTGTATCTATTACCCTATAAATGTAATAAAATATTATTGCTTATATTATCCATGCTGTACATTATATCCCCATGAGTTATTTATTTTATAACTGGAAGTTTCTACTTCTTAATACCCTTCACCCATTTTGCACTGCCTCCTCTAAACCCCCTCCCCTCTGGCAATTACCAATATGTTCTCTGTATTTATTAGTCTAGATTTTCTTTTGTTTGTTTGGTCTTTAGGGTATACATATAAATGAAATCATGTGATATTTGTCTTTCTCTGTCTGACTTATCTCACTTAGCATTATACTCTCAAAGTCCATCCATGTTGTCACAAATAGCAAGATCTCATTCTTTTTTATGGTTGAGTATTCTTTTGTACATACCACATCTTTGTTATCCATTGATAGACAAATTGTTTTCATATCTTAGCTATTGTAAATAATGCTGCAATAAACGTAGGAGTACAGGGACGCATGGGTGGCTCAGTGATTGAGTGTCTGCCTTTGGCTAGGGGCATGATCCTGGGGGCATGATCCTGGGGTCCTGGGATCCAGTCCCACGTAGGGGTCCTTGTGGGGAGCCTGCTTCTCCCTCTGCCTATGTCTCTGTCTCTGTCTGTCTGTTTCTCTCTGTGTCTCTCATGAATAAATAAATAAAATCTCTAAAAAAGCATAGGAGTACATATTTCTTTTTGAATTGATGTTTTAGTTTTATTTCAATAGATACTCAGAAGTGAAATTATTAGATAATATGACAGCTCTATTTTTAATTTTTGAGGAACCACCATACTCTTTTCCATAGTGACTACCCCAATTTACAGTACCACCAAGAGTATACAAGGGTTTTCTTTATTCCACATTATCACCAACACTTGTTTTTCATCTTTTTTTTTTTTTGAGATTTTATTTACTTATCCATGAGAGACAGAGAGAGAGAGAGAGAGAGAGAGAGGCAGAGATGCAGACAGAGGAAGAAGCAGGCTCCACGCAGAGAGCCCAATTTGGGACTCGATCCTGGGACTCCAGGATCACACCCTGGGCCGAAGGCAGGCACTAAACCACTGAGCCATCCAGGGATCCCATGTTTTTTGTCTTTTTGATTTTAGTCATTCTGACAGGTGTAAGATGATATTTCAGTGTGGTTTTGATTTGCATTTCCCTGATGATTAGTGGTGTTAAGCGTATTTTCACATGCCTATTGGCCATCTCTGTTTCTTTGGGAAAAAAAAAAACTATATTTAGATTCTCTGCCCCTTTTTAATCACTGTTTTTGTTCTGTTTTGTTTTTATAGAATTGCATGAGTCCTTATATATTTTGGATGCTAACTCCGTATCAAATGTATGATATTTAAGTATCTTATTCACTAGGATGCCACCTTTTTTTTTTTTTTTATGGTTTCTTTGCTGTGCAGAAGTTTCTTGGTTTGATGTATTCTCATTTACTTATTTTCACTTTTGTTTCTCTTGCCTTTGGAGTCAGATCCAAGAAAATATTGTTAAGACTCATGTCAAGGAGTTTACCATTTATGTTTTCTTTTAGGAGTTATATGGTTCTAGGTCTTACATTTAAGTCTTAATCTATTTTGAGTTAACTTTTGCATACAAAGTAAGTTTCATTCTTTTGCACATAGCTGTCCTGTTTTCTCAGCACTATTTATTGAAGATATTGTCCTTTTCCCTTTGTTTTTTATTTTCTCATTTGTTGTAAATTAATTGATCATATTTGTATGGGTTTATTTGTATGATATCTCATCTGTTCCATTGATCTATGTGTCCGTTTTTGTGCCAGTACCATACTGTTTTGATTGCTATAGCTTTATAGTACAATATAGTATTTAAAATCTGGAATTGTGAAACTCCAGCCGTGTTCTTTCTCAATTTGGCTTTGACTACACAGGGTCTTTTTTGGTTACATACAAAAATGTAAAATTATATATTCTCATTCTGTAAAAATGCCATAGGAATTTTGGTAAAGATTGCATTGAATCTGTAAATAGCTTCAGGTAATGTGGGCATTCAAAAATATTAATTTTTCCAATCCAAGAGCATGGAATATGTTTCCATGTATTTGTGCCTTCTTCAGTTTCTTTCAGCAATGTCATTTTGTAGATCTTTCACCTCCTCGGTTAAATTTATTCCCAGGTATTTTATTCTTCTTTGCTAGTGTAAATGGGATTCTTTTCTTGACTCCTTCTGATAGTTGATTATTAGTGTATTGATATGCAACAGATTTTTGTATATTGATTTTGTATCCTGCAACTTTACTGAATTCATTTATCTAAAAATTTGTTATTATTATTATTATTATTAGTAGTAGTAGTAGTAGTAGTAGTATAATTTTTGGAGTCTTTAGGATTTTTATATACAGTATCATATCATCTGCAAATAATGGCAGTTTTAATTTTTCTTTTCCATTTTGTATGACTTTATTTCTTTTTCCTACCTAATTCCTTTGGCTAGAATTCCAAAACTACATTGAATAAAAGTGGCAAGAGTAAGCATACTTGCCTTTTAAGTTTTCAGTTTTTCACTACTGAGCATGATATTAGTTGTGGGTTTTTGATTTATGGCCTTCATTATGTTGAGGTACATTCCCTCTATATCCACCTTGTTGAGGGTTTTTATCACAAATGAAAGTTCAATTTTGTCAAAAGTTTTTTCAGTATCTTAATATTAAGAAGATATAATAGCTAATGTGGTGCATCATATTGATTGATTTATGGATGTTGAACAATTTTGCCCTCTGGAATAAATCCTACTTGATCACAAAGTATGATCCTTTCAATGTATTTTCCAATTTGGTTTACTAATATTTTGCTGGTGAGTTTTCCTCTATATTAATCTGGGATTTAGTTATTATTATTATTTCTTGTGTGTGGTGTTCTTGTCTAGTTTTGGTATCAGAGTAATGCTGGTCTTGTAAAGTGAGTTTGGAAGCACTACTTGCTCTTCAACTTTTGGAAGAGTTTGAGAAGGATAGGCGTTAAATTTTCTCTGAGTGGTAAAATTCATAATTGAAGCTATCTGATCCTGAACTTTTATTTGTTGGGAGGTTTTTTTAATTACTGATTCAGTTTCACTGTTGGTAACTGGTCCGTTCAGATTTTCTATTTCTTCATGATTCAGTCTTGGAAAATTGTTTCTAGGAATTTATCCATTTCTTCTAGATTATCCAATTTGTTGGTATATAATTGTTCATAGTCTTATGATCCTTTGTATTTCTGTGATATCAATTGTAAACTTCTCTTTCATTACTCATTTTACTTATTTATTTGATCCCTCTGTCTGTTTTCTTGGTGATTATAGCTAAGGATTTGTCAATTTGATTTATCTTTTTATAAAACCAGCTCTTAGTTTCATTGATCTTTTATACTGTTTTTTATTCTCTATTTTATTTATTTATTTCCACTCTAATATTTATTATTTTCTTCTTTCTGTAACTTTGGCTTGTTTTTCCCCCACCCCACAGTTCCTGTTGGAAAAAAGTTAAATTTTCTATTTGATATTTCTCTTGTTCTTTGAGTTAGGCCTGTATTGCTCTGAACTTTCCACTTAAAACTGCATTTGCTGTGTTCTGTAGATTTTGGTATGTTATATCTTGTTTTTATTTTTCTCTAAGTATTTTTAAAATTTATCTTTTGATTTAGTTTATGAGATGGTAGTTGTTTAGTAATGTGTTGTTTAATATCCACATATTTGAATTTTTTCTACTTTTCCTCTTGTAATTGATTTCTAATTTCAAGCTATTGTGGTCACAAAAGGTGTCCAATATGTTTTTGATCTTCTTAAACATTGAAACTTATTTTGCACCCTCACATGTGATCTATCCTAGAGAATGTTCCATATGTATTTGAGAAGAATGTCTATTCTGCTTTGGGATGGAATGTTCTGTGTATGTCTATTATATCCATCTAGTCTAATGTGTCATGTAAGGCTCATGTTTCCTTACTGATTTGCTGTCTGGATGATGTTTGCATTGGTGTAGGTATGGTATTAAAATCCCCTACTATTACTGTCTTGCTGTAAATATCTCCCTTTAAGTCTCTTATATTTGCTTTGTCTGTAACAACTTATTCTTCTCTTGCTGCTTTTAATATTCTTTATTATTTTATTATTATTATTATTATTATTATTATTATTTATTTAATTTATGATAGTCACACAGAGAGAGAGAGAGAGAGAGGCAGAGACACAGGAGGAGGGAGAAGCAGGCTCCATGCCAGGAGCCTGACACAGGACTCAATCCCGGGACTCCAGGATCACGCCCTGGGCCAAAGGCAGGTGCTAAACTGCTGAGCCACCCAGGGATCCCCAATATTCTTTATTTTTATTTAACTTGGTAGTTTAATTATAATGTGTCTTGGCATGGCTCTCTTTAGGTTCATTTCCTGAACCTGAATATCTATTTCCTTCCCTAGGTTAGGGAAGTTTCAGCTATTATTCCTTCAAATAATTTTGTCCCTTTCTCTTTTTCCCTACCTTAGGACCCCTGTGATGAAAATGTAATTTTTGCTGATGTTTTCTCAGAGGTCCCTGATGTTATCTTTATTTTTTACAATTATTTTTTGTTTTTCTGTTTGTTTGTTTGTTTTGCTGCTGTAAGTCCATTGCTTTATCTTCCAGCTCAATGATTAGCTTTTCTGCATTGTCCAGTTCATTCTTGAACCAATCTAGGTTATTTTTCAGTTTTCCTATTTAATTGTCCAGCTTTGTGAATTCTGTTTGATACTTTCTTATTCTGTCTTCTTTATTGAAGTCCTTCCTATGTTCATCTATATATTTCCTGAGTTCAGTGAGTATCTTTATAGTGATTACTTTGAATTTTTTATCAGGTAGATTTCTAGTCTCTTTATCATTAGGTTATTTTTCTGAGTTTTTTCTTGTTATTTCATTTGGATCATATTTCTCTATTTTCTAAATTTTTTTTAATTTTTTAATTTATTTATGATAGTAACACACACACAGAGAGAGAGAGAGAGGCAGAGACACAGGCAGAGGGAGAAGCAGGCTCCATGCCCCGGGAGCCTGACGTGGGATTCGATCCCGGGTCTCCAGGATCGCGCCCTGGGCCAAAGGCAGGCGCTAAACCACTGCGCCACCCAGGGTTCCCTATTTCTCTCTTTTCCTAATTTTTCCTTACTATGTGTTTGTTTCTATGTATTAGATGGAACACTTCCCTCTCTCGTCTTGAAGGAGTGGCTTTGTGTTGTTGATAATTCTTTTCATTTAACCTTGCCCTAGTTCTTGCTTATCTCTTGAACCTTTGCCATTGTCTAAACTTCCTGATTTATTCTTGATATGCCCTCATTGTTGAGCATGTGCCAATATCTGTCAGTGATCAAATGGGAGGAATTTCATTAGCACCTAGTTTCAGGCTGATTGGAAGCCAGTCCTTCAGACAACTTTTAAAGTATGCAAATGTATCCAGCCCTGTGGGGCTGCAATTGTAATCCCTGCTGACCTCCAGACCAGGAGATCTGGAGGTGTCCCTTGGGTGACACTTGCAAAAATTGGGACTCCAGATGAGTGTATAAGCTCTTTTTTGAAAAATCTCACTGAGCTGCAGTGAGGCTAAGGAGATGAACAAGGATGGTGACCCTCTGATTATGTACACTGGGTGCACTTCCTTGTCCTCTAGATGTGTGAGAACCCTGAAGCCTATCCCTCAGGCTAAAGCTCCAGGCTAAGTAAATAGACCTTTTTTTATAGAAATGATTGTGTTTCAGTTTGCCATCTGTGAATTGCCTGGAGTTGGTGGTTTGCCAAGAACTATTTTTCCAATTGTTACAGTCCCTTGAAGCTATGGAATACCCAGTCCTTTTGGTTATTACAACTAGGCAGTCAAGGGGTGTCCCCTGTGATTTCCCATGCCCACTGGCTATACCAATGCAGCTGGAGAGTGTTGGGTAAAGCACACACTTCCTAGCTTTAGAAATGTCATGGGAAAATGTCTTAGCTGCACACAGCTGTGCTGTGGTTCTTAGCAATGCAGTGGGATAGTGTCTTGCATGTATGTGCATGATAGCTTTAGTCTGGAAGTGGGAGAATGCTATGATGACTCATGCTTGCCAGCTCCAGCCAGTGGACAGAGACTTTAGCTAGAGAGTGGGACAGCTCTGAGATCACTTGTTTTCACCTGCCCAAGCCAGGAAGCTGAAGAGTTCTGCATGGTTAGACCTCACGAGGCACCACATCCACTCACCCCTAACCCATACCATGAAGATGGTGGGAGCATGCCATGTCTGAACTCACTTATTTGTTTTGGCAAACTATATGGAGACTGCATCAATGTCTTCCTCTAGGATCTCTGTCTGTGGGGAGTGTCTCAACTATCTTCTGTCCCTGCAGCTGATAACCTATCAGCAAATAAATTTCCATCACATATAATCTAGGCACTTTTTTTCCGTTCTTCTTTCTTTCCTTTCTTTTCTTTTTTTTTAAAGGGCTCAATGCCCAATTTGGAGTCCTAGGCACTATTTACTTATTTATTTATTTGAGAGAGAGAGAGAGAGAGAGAGGCAGGAAGAGAGAGAGAGAGAAAACACAAGCGGGGGAGGGGCAAAGAAAGAAGGAAAAGCAGACTCCCTGCTGAGCAGGGAACCCGATGTTATGATGTGATGGGGCTGGCTGGATCCCAGGACCACAGGATCATGACGTGCGCCAAAGGCAGACAACCAACTGAGCCACTCAGGCAACCCCCCAGGCACTTTTTAAGTTGCTGGGGTTTTTTTGCAAGGTTTCAGGGACGTTGAGACCACACTTGACTCCTTAAGAGGGAAATATCAGTTTCCTATAGCACTTTGGAACCTCTAGATGTATGTCTCTTGGTTTTCTAAGCAGATATTCTGGGGTTCATTTTTCTGGTGCAGATCCTGAGGTTGGAATGCCCAATGTGGGGCATTAAACCATCCATCCTCCAGAAGGGCCTGTTTGGAAAGATCCCTTCTTATTGTGTCACCACCTTATTGTTTGTCTTTACCAAAATGCCAGTGGTGTATTTTTACCAAAATAGAAAAAATAATAATTATATACTTCCTATGAAGCCACAAAAGACCATGAATAGAAAAATCAATTTTGAGAAAGAGCAAAACTAGAGGCATTACACTTCGTGATTTCAAAATATATTCAAATCTATAGTAATTAAAACAATATGATACTGATGTGAAGCTAGACATATAGATCATTAGAACTGGATAGAGAATAGAGAGCCCAGAAATAAATCCATGTATATGGACTGATCAACTGATCAACAGAGTGTCAAGAACACACATGAGGAAATTGTAATGTCTTTAATAAATGCTGTTGGGAAAATGGATATCCACTTGCAAAAGAATGAAATTTGATCCTTATGCTATATACAAAAATCAACTCAAAATGGATTAAATGCTGTAAAGATCTGAAAATGTAAAATTTCTAGAAGAAAAAGTAGGGAAAAGCTTTATGACACTGATTTTGGCAATAATTTTATTAAAAAGAGACCAAAGCACAAATAAAAACAAAAACATGTGGAACTACCTCAAACTAAAAATCTTCTTCACAATAAAGGAAACAATTGATAGAGTGAAAAGGCAATCTATGGAATGGAAGAAAATATTTGCAGACTTTATATCTGACAAGGGATTAATCTCCAAAGTATATAAATATCTCTAATTGAATAGCAAAAAATCCAAACCAAACCAAACACCTAATAATCCAACTAAAAAAAAATGATCAAAGGACCTGAATAGATATTTCTCAGAAAATACATAAAATAACCAACAAGTATATGAAAAGATGCTTCAAGTCAGTAATAATCAGGGAATAAAAATCAAAACCATAATGAGATATCACCTCACACCTACTAAAATGGCTATTACCAAAAAACCAAACCAAAACAAAACCAAATGAAAACCCTTGAAGACAAAAGTGTTGATGAGGTTATGGAGAAATGGAAAATCTTCACATTGCTGGTAAAAATGCAAAATGGTATAGCTACTATTGAAAACAGTATGGTGGTTCCTCAAAAAATAAAAATTAGATTAAAAGTATGATCCAGCAATCTCAAATCGAAGATTTAAATCTGGATCTTGAAGAGATATAGCACTCTTGTTCATTGACATGTTGTACACATAGGCAAGATGTGGAAACAACTGAAGTGTTCACTGACAGATGAATGAATAAATAAAATGTGCATTCATACCATGGAATACTATTCATTCTTTAAAAAGAAAGATAATCTCTAATATTGACAAAGAACCTTGAGAACATTGTACTTAGAATGAGTGAGTAGAATGGTGGTTGCCAGTGGCTGGGAGGTGGGGACGTGAGGAGTTACTAATCAACTCTCATAAAGTTCAGTTAAGAAAGATGAATTAGCTCTAGAAAGATAGGTACAACACTTATCTAAAGTCAACTGTAGTGTACTATTCACTTAAAAGTTTGTTAAGCAGGTAGACCTCATGTTGTGTTCTTACCGTGTATAGTTTTAAAAAGAGGAACTACTGATATACTCAAAACACAGATGAATGCCACAGACATTTTACTGACTGACAGAGACCAGAAGCAAAAAAATTTGTAATTTATGATTTCATTTATGTATAGTTCTAAAACAGATGAAAGATGGAGATCAGAATAGCAGTTGATTTTGTGATATGTGTGGTATTGCCTTAAAATGGGCATGATTTAACTTTCCAGCATGATTGAGATATTCTATATCTTGATAAGGGTATGTCCACAAAGCAACCATATACATTTTGGAAGAATATATATAAACAAAAACATTCATCTAAATACTTTACAATGGATGTTATGAGAAAATGGAATTGGAGTATAGGGATAAAACATAATAAATAATTATGTAAAGTAAGATGTTTGGCCTTCCCCAGACGAATGATCATAATGTGACCAGGATGATGGCTCTGACCAGTTTAACTCTTTGTATAAATCAATAAAGGAGGGGCACCTGAGTGGCACATTGGTTAAAGAGCTGACTTGATTTCAGCTCAGGTCATGATCTCAGGGTCATTAGATTAAGCCCAGCATTGGGCTCCATGCTCAGCAGAGAGTCAGCTTGAGATTCTTTCTCTCCCTTTCCCTATTCCCTTCCCTCCACTCACATTTTCTCTCTCTAAAATAAAATAAATAAATAAATATATTTTAGAATCAATAAAGGAAAAAAATAATTTCTCCAAAGAACTTTATTTCACCCCATATAAATTTCTATAAGTTGATTAGGTACCTGAACAGAGTGGCATGTGAATAATACCTGTTTTACTTCAGGTAAGTAGAGCACAGTCACCAATGTGTCTGTGCACACACACACACACACACACACACAAACATTTTTTATTCATATTGGCACATAAGTTAATAAATAATTTTATTTGATAAAGTTGATTATCATTTCAATATTTTTATAATGGTAGTAATAATTTTTTAAAAGATCAAATTTTTTAGAGCAGATTTAGGTTCACAGAAAAATTAAGAGGAAACTAGATATTTCTCACATACCCACTGATACCACACATGCATAGCATTCCCCATTATCAACATCCTCCAACAGAGTGTAAACTTGTCCCAATTGATGAGCCTGCATTGACACATCATAACCACCCATTCATTACTCATAGTTTACATTAGGGTCATTGTTGGTACTGAACATTCTATGTTTTGAATAAATGTATAATGACATGTACCCATCACAGTATAAGCATACAGCATACAGAATATTTTCTTAGATCTAAAAAGCCTCTGTGCTCCACCTATTTGTCTCTACCATCTCCCCCCAATCCCTGTCAACCACTGGTTTATTTACCGTCTCCATAGTTTTGACTTTTCCAGAATGTATATCATACAGTATGCAGCCTTTTCAGGTTAGCTTCTTTCATTGGCAATATGCATTTAAGTTTCCTCCATGTCTTTTCATGGCTTGACAGTTCACTTCTTTTATTTTTAATGCAAATTCTAATATTATTTTTAGCTTAATTATTTTATTTGAGTATAGTTTACACACAATATTACATTAGCTTCAGATGTACAACATGGTGTGCTGTGGATACAGGGTAGTCAGAGACAACAATATGAAGAAAGATTTGGAGTCTCACTGAATTTTAATCTGGGGGACAGGGGGATGGAGACTTGGACTAGGACTCAAACCAGACTCCAAGTCATACCCTAAAGCTTTGTCTCCTCCAGTTTTTATTAAGAGAACTAACAGGGGGATGCTTGGGTGGCTCAGCGGTTTAGTGCCTGCCTTTGGCCCAGGGCATGATCCTGGAGTCCTGGGATCGAGTCCCACATTGGGCTCCCTGCATGGAGCCTGCTTCTCCCTCTGCCTGTCTCTGCCTCTCTGTCTGTGTCTCTCATGAATAAATGAATAAAATCTTAAAAAAAAAAAAAAGAGCTAACAGGTTGGCTATAGGAATGATTAACTTTGGGAAACAGAAAAAAAACATGTTTACTTCAAAAGGTAAAAGAATAGGCATTGACTCCAGGAGGGGGGAGCAAAGGAGCTGTATCTGGAGAGCATTGTGGTCAAGAGTCAGTGTGCTGACTCAGGACCTCCCGTATCCTAGTGTGTTGAGGAGTAGATTCAGTTTTCAGGTAAGCTCTGCAACTGGTTTCCCACAATAATGATTTGATAAGTTTATACATTATGCTATGTTAACAAGTGTAGCTACCATCTTTTCCTTTACATTTATAATATTATTGACTGTGTTCCTTATGCTGTGTCTTTTATTCCTGTGACTTACTCATTCCATAATTAAAAGCCTGTATCTCCCACTACCCTTCACCCATTTTGTCCAGCCTTTCAACATCTCCCCGCTGGCAACTAGTTTGTTTTCTGTTCTTATAGGTCTGATTCTGCTTTTAACTTGTTCATTCTTTATTTTTTTAAGATTCCACTTTTGAGTGGAATCATATGGTATTTGTCTTCGCCTGATTTATTTCACTTAGCACAATACCCTCTAGGTCCGTCTATGTTGTCCATCTTTTCTTTCCCCAGGTGTATACTTTCTTCTTCCCTAACTCATGTTAAAAGAAACAAGCAGTGAGAAAAGATGTTAAAAGAAATAAGAATTCTATAGTTCATTCAGATAGTCTGTCATTAGCATAATTATTCAGCTTTTCTCAATAGTGGCTTGCTTGTTTTTGCCAACCTGTTGGCTTCTTCCCAGTGATTTAATAGCTTCATTCTCTCTACTAGCCTGTTCCCAGATACTTGTTCTGAGACTAACTACTCTACGTGGCTCTTAATTGATCTTTGCTTAAACCATTTATCTTCCTGATAGAATTTCTAAGCCTCTACTTACTTTCACTTCATTCCTAATTGTATCAAGTAGATCTGGATTATCTTTTAAAAGGGATGAATGTAATATCATTGCATTTCCTGATAGCTATTCCCATTGCACTTATTCTGCATCATTACTTCTGGATGAATGAGCTCTATTTTAACACAAGAATTTTAAAGAGCCACGTTTTCCTCTTCTAGTAATGAACCAAACAGTAAGATATAGACCAACAGTTAAATATTTAATAAATTAATAAAACAAAATACATTTTTTATCTTTATTTTGTAAAGTCTGCATTAGACACTGAAAATTGCAATGTTGACAGCCCAGCTATTACTACTGCATTTTCCCCCTATAGTATTTCCTCTAAGTCTGTTGTTGTATTAGAAACACAGACTCCATTCATATGGAGTTTGGTAGTTACATTTCACTTTACTTTTTTTTCCATAAAAATATGTGACTGTAAGAATACCCTTTCAGATACATGGTCTAGAAACACTGAAGGTTTATATTGATCTCCTTTGCTCTCTCCTTCTGCATAGTAATAACCGATAAATTTGAAAAATTTAAGAAATAAAAGCTAAAAACTAAAATTAATATCTATTAAGGTGAATAGAAATGCACAGCAGTAAATAATATATTGGAGCTCAAAACCAAATGGGTTCTATATGACCAAAGATAAGCAAAGTTGGCCTAGAATTCTATAAAAAAATTGGAACTGAAGTGTATGATCCTTGCCAGAAAATGGAGACAATCTTATCTATGAAAATAGTCGTGGTCACAGCTCCCACCAAAAAAAAAAAAGGAAACTTAGAAAGAATGAAAAAAAAAGCTGGAATCTATTTCTCATGGATAAGGAAAATTTTGCATTGAGTTGCTTGAGATAGTGGGAAAAAAGTGAGACAGCTGTATAACCATAGCAGGTATCTCAGGAACTGGATTGTAGGCCTCACTGAAAATAGAGATTTGAGTTGTTCTACTTAAGTCATAAATTTTGGCTATCAATAGCCAGCAAAGAAAACCCAAAGAAAGTAGAAGGAAGGACCTTATAAGTATTAGAGGTAAAAATCAATGTTAAACAAAAGTAAAGTATAAAAAAATCCCACAGATATGTGTGTGTGTATAAAAGATTTTGAGAGAGAGAGAGATTTTTTTTAAGATTTTATTTATTTATTCATGAGAGACAGAGAAAGGCAGAGACACAGGCAGAGGGAGAAGTAGGTTCCATGCAGGGAGCCTGACGTGGGACTTGATCCCAGGTCTCCAGGATCAGGCCCTGAGCTGAAGGCAGTGCTAAACCGCTGAGCCACCTGGGCTGCCTGAGAGAGAGAGGATTTGAATGAGTGGGGCAGAAGGGTCAGAGGGAAAGGGAGAAGCAGGCTCCCCCCTGAGCAGGAAGCCCAACATTGGCCTTGATCCCAGGACCCTGAGATCATGACATGACTTGAGCCAAAGGCAGATGCTTAACTAACTGAGCCACCAAGGCACCTCCTAAAACTATAGTTAAGCTTTTATTTGTAAAACTTCTCAAAGGAGCACCAGATAGCTTCACAGGTGAATTCTTTCAAATATTTCAGAAAAAAATTACATCACTTCTAGAGAATGGAGAAGGGAAAATACTTCCCAGTTCATTTTGGGAGATGACAATAACTCAATACTGAAACTTGATGAAGACATTGCAAGAAAGGAAACCTGCTGAACAATATCTCTTATTGTGCAAAAATCTAAAGACATCTTATAAAAATGAATCCAGTAATATATACATAGACCAGTACATCAAGGCCACAATAGGTTTTATTTTTTTTATTTTTTTTTTTTTTAATTTTTTTTTTTTATTTATTTATGATAGTCACAGAGAGAGAGAGGCAGAGACACAGGCAGAGGGAGAAGCAGGCTCCATGCTCCGGGAGCCCGATGTGGGATTCGATCCCGGGTCTCCAGGATCACGCCCTGGGCCAAAGGCAGGCGCCAAACCGCTGCGCCACCCAGGGATCCCTACAATAGGTTTTATTTCAGGAATTCAGAGTTGTTTTTAACTAGAAAATCAACCAATGTACTTTCTAATTACAATGGAAAATGGTGAACAAATTATGATCATTATCAACAGATGTAGAAAAATGTGGAAAGTTTAGCATTCATTCACAATAAATCTTCTTAGATAAGAAATGAAGGAATCTTTCTTAATCTAATAAAGAGTGTTTAAAAGGTAACCTACAGGGATGCCTGGGTGGCTCAGCGGTTGAGCATCTGCCTTTGGCTCAGGGCATGATCCTGGAGTCCCATGATCAAGTCCCACATCGAGCTCCCTGCATGGAGCCTGCCTCTCCCTCTGCCTATGTGTCTGTCTCTCTCTGTGTGTGTCTCTCATGAATAAATAAATAAAATATTTTTTTAAAAAGGTAACCTACAGCAAAAGCCATATTTAATGGTAAAATATTTTTTTTATTTTTTTTAAGATTTTTATTTATTTATTCATAGACACAGAGAGAGAGGTAGAGACACAGGCAGAGGGAGAAGCAGGCTCCACGCAGGGAGCCCGATGTGGGACTCGATCCCGGGTCTCCAGGATCATACCCAGACTGCAGGCGGTGCCCAACCGCTGCGCCACCGGGGCTGCCCTAATGGTAAAATATTGATAGATTTCTCCTTCAATTCAAGAATGAAATTAGGAAATTTGCTATCACTGTTTATATTTAGTGATGTGTAGGATTTCCTAGCCAGTGGCAAAAAAGATTGATCTATCGACCAGGTATAAGGATTAGAAAGCAAGAAATAAAACTAATTTATAAAGCAAATGACATGACACTATATACAGAAGATTCAAAAGGATCTACAAAGTTTTAAAATTAATAAGCAATTTTTAAGTTTGCTAAATATGTTTGCTGAAACAAATACACAATACATTTTATATATCATCAATAAGCAAATAGAAAACAAATCTTGCAAATAATATCACTAGAAATTCATAAAAATATCAAATATCTTGATCTTTGAAATAAAAAAGTTTGAGAGATCAATATTGAAAACAAATCATTGTTGAAATATTGAAGACCTAATTAAATTGAGTGATATACAATGTTCATATAGTAAGAGCATCAATATTATAAAATTGCCAATTCCTTTCATAGTGACTTACACATTCAATGTAGTCTAAACACTATCAGTTATCTCTAGTGGAAGTTGACGAGTAGATTTAAAAATTTATATGGAAATGAAAGACGTAAAAATTATCTGGGCAGTGTTGACCTAGAAGCCTCACAGTAACAGACATGAAGACCTAGTAAAAGCTATAGTTATCAAGAGGCATGCTATTGGCAAAAGATAGAAATAAATAATTAGAATAAAGAGGCCACAAACCAATACAAGCAAAACAGTACTTATTTTATGACAAAGTGTAATGGTGAAAGACTGTCTTTTAGATAAATGAATCTGAGGCAATTGTATAATCTATGCAGACAAAAAATAAACTTGCCTTGCATCTTTTATAAAAATCAGTACTAGGGATATTTCAGATCTAAATGTGAAAATTCAAACAATAAAGCTCTTATAATTAAACATAGGTAAATTTCTTTATGAGCTTGAATCATGCAGATATTTGTTAAATGGGGCCCAAAATATATTAATCATAAAGGAGAAGTGATAAATTTTTATCATATTTAAATTATGTCCTTCAAAAGATACCATCAGGAAAGGGAAAGACAAGCCAAAATTTGGAGGATGTACATACATACTGTCTGAGAAAGAACTTACAAACAACACATAAAAAGAATTTCTACTAATTAGTAAGTAAACAATAAGTCAAACTAAAAAAAAAAAAAAAGAGTGACATTTTGAATAGGTACTTTACAAAAAAATTACATCCCAGTATGCAAAAAATATATAGGAAGGCATTTAACATTATTAGTCATTATAGAAATGCAAATTAAAATCAATGTGAGGGGGAACCTGGTTTGCTCAGGGGTTGAGTGTCTTCCTTTGGCTCAGGTTGTGATCCCAGGATCCTGGGATTAAGTCCTGCATCAGGCTCTCTGAAGGAGCCTGCTTCTTCCTCTGCCTATGTCTCTGCCTCTCTCTGTCTCTCATGAATAAATAAAATCTTAAAAAATAAAATAAAATCAATATGAGATACCACTACATGATCACAAGAATGACTAAAGTGAAGTATGCAGACAAGAAGGTGGAGCATCTTGAACTTTCACATACTGCTGGTGGATAGAGTCACAGAAGATCAAATTACTGAAAACCAAAATTAGAGTAAAATCTTCAAAAGAATCAGGTGAGAAAATAGTTACAACACTTACAGAGAAACAAGATTAGAATTACAGCAATCTTCTCGTTAGAAGACAAAAGAGCAATACTTATAAACAGGAAAGGAAAGAAGAAAAGCAGGAGCAATGTCAGCCTAGCATTCCCCATGTAGCAAAGTAATCTTTAAAAAAATGAAGGTAAAATAATGAATTTTCAAGATGAATAAAAAGCTGAGGTAACATATTGAAAGCTTTGTATAATCTCCTAAATTTATTCAAAAGGAAGATTTGTAGTCACCATCATATAATTCAAGAACTGATATAACTCAAGTAACTTGGGTAATAATATCTCTAATATCTAGAAATGCATAAAGATGAAGACCATAACTAATATTTTGAACAATTCTACATTGATCTGGGTAGATTTCTGAGCCTATTCAACCTTAAAATGGTAGACATTGGGTCTGTGCTCTACAAAACATAGATTGACTGTAGTTCATAAAAGAGGGATGCATGTTCTCATCGACATGGGATGCTGCTCATACATGCCTAGTGGTTCATATATTCCTTGTGTTTTATCAATTCTCATCTGAAAAGAAGTTAACAAGATATCCGAGACTTAAAGCTGGGATATATTGTCATGTCCTGGTAATCTCTGAGGAAATTATTAAGTGTTTGCAGTAATATTACAAATAATAATTTGATTATATGTGGCAGTAAAGTTTATACAATATTGAATAAATTGTGGTTTTAAGAAAAAAGCAGCATTGGGGCAGCCCAGGTGGATCAGCAGTTTAGCGCCACCTTCAGCCCAGGGCGTGATCCTGGAGTCGCGGGATCAAGTCCCACATCAAGCTCCCTGCATGGAGCCAGCTTCTCCCTCTGCCTGCATCTCTGTCTCTCTGTCTCTCTGTCTCTCTCTCTCCTTCTCCGTGTCTCTCACGAAAAAATAAACAAAATCTTTAAAAAAAGTAAAAAAATAAAAGAAAAAAGCAGTATCAAGAAGTATTTCTTGAGGTTCCTGGGTGGCTTGATTGGTTAAGCATCGGGCTTATGATTTTGGCTCAGGTCGTGATCCCAGAGTCATGAGATTGAGCCCCATGTCTAACTCCATGCTGGGTGTGGAGCCTGCTTAAGATTCTCTCTCTCCCGCTGCCCCTCCTCCCATTCACACATTCTCTCTCTTTAAAAAACAAATATATCTCCAAAAAATGCGATGAATTTAATAAACACTACATATTTAGAAATAGGCTAGAAGAAATCTCAGAGACATAAAAGAGATAATTTTATGCAGATCTAGTTTAAGGTATGGTGATGCCAAAAAGAGACCAAAGAAAAGAATACAGAACTATAGAGGTTCCATGGAATCCATGAGGCACGATCACCCTTACATTCGAGGCTTGCCGTTTCTTTGTGTCACCAAAGTCCTCTTTCTTCTTCTTTTTTTTTTTCTTTTCTTTTTTGTTTATTTATTTATGATAGTCACAGAGAGAGAGAGAGAGAGAGGGGGAGACATAGGCAGAGGGAGAAGCAGGCTCCATGCACCAGGAGCCCGATGTGGGATTCGATCCCAGGTCACCAGGATCGCGCCCAGGGCCCAAGGCAGGCGCCAAACCGCTGCGCTACCCAGGGATTACGCTCCTTCTTCTTTATCCCTCTCTCTGCTTTTCGGTTTGATGAATTATTTTTTCATGATACTATTTTAATTACTCCATTTTCTCCATTCGACATTCAGCTTTATTTTTTTTAATTTAATGATCTTCAACGATGTTGCTTCTCCTCTGCTAACTTCCTAGTTCTGCATCTGTGTCTACATTCATATCCGTGTCTCTGTTTCTCTGTCAGTGTACGTGGACACACAACGTGCTTTCAGTTCAGTTGGGGGTCAAGCCGGAGAGTCAGTGCCTCCTGTCTACTTTCAGTTCTGTGGCTGACAGCAGGTTCCCTAGAGCCCAGGTCAGGGCGACCACTGGGTGCACCGCTGTCCACAGCTCACCCAGTGGGAAGGAGGGAAGGGCCCATAACACACGACAGGCAGGGGTTCAGGATAAGGACGGCCTCACACCTTCTAGGCCGAGACTCTGACACCTTCTGTAGGGTTTGCCTTGGATCCAGGAGCCTAGGATCGTGGGGAGCTATTGCCCATCCCTACCCCGGTGGGACTGTCATCTTCTGGGCCTCCAGTATGAGAGCACTGGTGCCCACGTGTGTGCACATGGACCTCGTGGGCCTGGGCACATGTACACACCAAGGAAGAACATGTGGTTGGAGGTATTTCCCGCATGTGACACCCGCCTCCAATGTCATAGATATGATGCCACAGTGGCCTGGGGACGTCTGGAGGAAGCACCCCCTAGGATAATCCCTGTCCCACGGGCAAGATGCAGACCATCCCCGACGGGCACAACGGCTTCTCTGGGGTCAAAACCGGGGAAGAATGGAAAGTTGTGTCTGAACGCAGGCGTGTGTCCAGGCTGGGGCCCTGGCTGCACACAGTCCTTCCCTGGGGCCTGTGGACAGGGGTGCGGGTGTGTCACTGTGTGCACAGGCCATCGCCTGCAGGGACGGGGGAGCCGTCGGCAGCCCCGAGCGCTGCCCCTGCAGCTTCCTCCAGGAGTGGGTCAGGGAGGGGGTCCCAGGAAGTGAGGTCACTCCCGTGACACAGAGCCCAACAGAACTTGGAACCCCCGTGACCAGGCAACCGCATCTAGTGCAGCCCCACCTCAGGCTCACTTGGCTGGAGACATCCGCTCCTGGAAGATGTTCTCCTGCTGCCGGCCCACCTCTGGGGGCTCTGGCTCCCAGGAACCCCAGGGGTGCCGCTTGTTCCAATGCTGTAGGCTTTGGCTCCAGCATAAAAACCAACGCCTCAGGGCGTTTATCAGGAGGCGCCGTCAGGTAAGCCAGAGCAGGCCAGGCCAGGCCCCCTGTGCCAGCCATCCTGGGTGGCCCCATCCCCTCCTCTTCAGCTTCAGGGAAACAGGGATGTGTGGGCAGGTGCATCCAGGCTGGGGGACGTTGCAGGGCGGCAGGTTCCCCGGTGATCCCTTCAGGGTCACCCTGAGGTCAAGGTGGGCAGGGTGCAAACAGGGCTCCTGAGGTCCTCTTACCCGCCCCAGAGTCCCCCCGAGGCCCTGCAGCCGCATCCCTTTGCTCTCCTTGGGGCGGGGGGGTGCCGCCTGCGCTGTGGTGTGTCTGGATGGGGGCCGCTGGGGGTGCGGCCCAGCCGAGGCGGCCGGACCGGGCGCTGAGGCCTCCTGCCTGGCTGCCGGGCACTGTCTCCACAGAGCTCCACCCGGGACAGGGGGCGCGAGCGGGAGGAAGGGGTGCTCTGCCCCACCGCCTCGAGGAACTGGGAAGTGCCCTGCGCAGCTAACAGAGGCCAGCTCGGGCTCAAATGAGTGCAGGGGCCGGGGCACCCCCGACACCCGGGTCCCCGATGCGGCACGAAGGGCCCCGGGTCCCAGAGGCCAGCCTGCTACTCCCCTGGGCTCCCCCCTACACTCCTGCTCCCACATGAGTCTGCATTCCCCTGCTCCCCACACTTGCCCCAGGGCCCTGCCCCTGCCTGGGCCAGATGCAGAGTCCCTGTGCACAGAGGTGTAGGAATATCAGAGCAGAGCCTTCAGGGGCGGCCTGGTCGCCCAGGGGTTTAGCGCCTGCCTTCCGCCCAGGCCCTGACCCCGCAGGCCCGGGATCGAGTCCCGCCTCGGGCTCTCTGCACCAGGGCTGCTTCTCCCTCTGTCTGTGTGTCTGTCTCTCTCGGTCTCTGTCTCTCTGTGTCTCTTGAGGTCCTTGTACTGATCCAAAATTTTTTGAACATTTATCCTCTAAGATTGTTTCTTTATCGGATAGTTTGTCTTGTTTGTGTAAGAGACAGGCAGAGAGCAGGGAGGGGAGAGGGAGACCCAGGCTCCTGAAGCAGACTGGGCCCCAAGCGCAGGGCCTGCCAGGGCGGGATCCCAGGGTGCTGAGGCCACGACCGGAGCCACAGCCCAGAGTCAGAGGCTAAGTGACTGAGCCACAGGCATCAAGGCCCGGGTTCCTGCCGTGGGCACTCCTGCCCCCCACGGCCCCCGAGAGCTCGGGCTGCGGGCTGCGCTCCCACCCCAGGCCTCCCGGCGGCTCCATGCACGTCCCCTCTGTCCCAACTCAGGGTGCAAGGGCCTCGGCCGGGAAGGCGCCTCCCATCTGCCCGACGAAGCCCAGCCGGACGGAGCTGCTGGAGCAGGAATTCCAACAACTGCTGCCCGCCTTGCTGCGCAGGGATGTCATCTCCGTTTTCATCTTTTTAGACAACTGTCATGGATTTGCCACCACCGACGAGGTGCTGGATCTGCTGTTTACGAAGTGAGCACCTGCGCCTCCGCAGCCCAGGGGTGGGCCACCTGCTGGTGGGGAGGCTGGGAATGGTTCTGAGCTGCCCGGCCTCGGGCCGCTCCCCCGCCTGGAGCAGAGTCCCCCAGGGCACAGTGGGGTCCCAGAGGGCAGCCCCGGGGCCTGGCCTGTGACGGGTCGGCCAGAGGGGCTGTGCCTGTGCTCCGCAGCCGTCCTCCTCCCCCGTGACGGGGCCTGTGCCTCCTCCCCACCGTCACCGGGGTCCTGAGCTGGCCTCTTTTCGCATTGAAAGGGAGGTTGGAGAGTCCATCGGGGGGCTGTGTCCTGGGGCAACCACACAGGGGGACCCCGGGGTCCCCGGGCGCCCAGGCCCACTCAGATATCGGCCGTGGGCCTGGCCGGAGCCTTTCATGCTCAAGCATTCAGGAGGCCCCGGCAGGTGCGGGCGCTTCTCCGGGGGCTGCCCGTGGCCCCCCGCACAGAGCTGACGGCCCCCGGGGCTCCGGCCTAGTCGGGGGTCAGAGGTGACAGCCCCCACGGTGAGAGGTCGCGGCCACAGGATGATTCGTGGGATGCCCCCGCCCTCCCCTAGATATGGGTGCATCGCAGCTGCGAGTGGTGGCGACGACGCGGTCCTGCAGCGCTGGAAACTGTGAGTGACTCCGGCCCCTGCCCGAGGGCCTTCCCTCTCCAGGAGGGCAGCGAGGGGGCTGTGGGCCGGGGTGCTGGACCCTCACCCCACACATCTGCAATTCCCGTGACAGGGTAAAGGTCTAAGGACCCTTCAGGAAAGGAGGAAAGGAGAGCCGTGAATAGGGTGTGGGCTTGGTGGGAGAGCACTGGGACCCCTAAGGGAGACTTGCTCCATGCCCGCCCCTCCCAGCCCTCTGTCTGCCCCACCCTGGGACCCAGAGCAGAGGGGGTGGGGAGCATCGCACTCCCCAATCTGGTGGCACCTGGACCCAGTGCACAGCAGGTGGTTGCCACGAGGGCCATTGAGGGCTCACAGACCCGGTGGCCCTGGCCCCCTGGGAGACGGCAGATTAGAGTCAGTGGAAGGACACCCCCCGGGGCCCCTCATGAGGGAGGCAGCGCAGAGCCACAGGGAGGGAAAGTGGAGGTCCCAGGTGGCTCCTGGCAAGGCCTGGCAGGACACAGAGCCCGAGCCCTCCTGGCTTGGACCTTCCCAGAGCGACAGTGTGTGCAGTGAGGGCAATGACAGGCCAGACGCCCCCCATCCCCGGACGCCTGCCGGTGGATTCAAGGGGAAGTGGGCAGGGAGCCAGGCTGAGGAGGGAGCCCCGCTTCCCAGCAAAGACCGTGATGGTCACACCGCTGGGCGTGGGCTCCCCCGCACAGAGGCTTCGTGCCAGCCCCTCCTCGGGGAGCAGGCCTGTGGCAGGCAGGACCGCCAGGTGGCGGGTGGACGAGGAGCAGGACTGGCCTCCGACAGCCCCGCGCGGGAGGCCGAGGCCCCGGGTCCTGCAGGGCTTCCCCGGGACACCTCGGTGTGAGGGAGCCCTGTCTTCTGACGCCTGTGCCCACCTGTCCCTCCCCAGGGCCATCTGCTGCATCCTGGAGACATGGATGGACTATTATCAGGAGGACTTTTGTCGGCTCCCCCAATCTGCCTCCCTGAAGAAGATTCTGGAATTCATAAGGCAGCGCATGCCAGGCACAGACGTGGAGCTCCGTGCCCGGCGTTACCTGCAACAACTCAGACGCCTCCATGCATCGGAGCCAGAGGCTGGGGGTGAGGAGGCTTGGGGGTGTCCGAGCTGGGGACAGGGTGGGCCCCACGGATCCAGCGTCCGTGCAGCTGGGCCGGGAGCAGGGGTTCGGCTCACACCCCATCCCCACGAGCTGCAGGCTGGGGACACCTCCCAGGGCTCTTGTCCCCCCACACGTTGAGCGGTGGGAAGAGTGTCCTTGATTTGGGAGGGACGTGGAAAGTCCGTCCTGGTGGTGATACTTTGTCTTCTTGCAGCTACAGCTTCGGCCCGAGCAAAAGACCCTGAAGCACTTCCAGAGCCCGCCCCAGCCCCAACTGTGGGGCCTGCTGCCTCGAATGGGCCTGAAGTGCTCGAGGCCGCCCTGGCTGCTGGGGCTGAGGGCTTGGCCCCAGCTGAGGTGCCAGCTGGAGAGGCGAAGCCCCTGCAGATAGTGGTCACTGCTGTAGATCACGGCTGCGCCCTGGACGAGCCACGTGCACCTGCGGCCACCCCGGAGGAGGAGCAGGCCCTGGCACCTGCAACCGGGGTCCCCAGAGTGCCAGAGCCGCCAATTGCCTCTGGGACAACTGGCTTCAACCTCTGCGCAGCCCCCTGACCTCCTCGGGAGCCCGCCCCAGCTCCCACCGCGGGGCTCGTCATGCCTGCAGCCCAATGGAGGCTTGCCCTTCCCGTGTCATTTCACTGTTTCTATATTTTGACTTTTTCTTTAACCTGTGGCTTATGAGTTTTATTGTAATAAAGTATAAGTTAACTTCAAACAAAATTCACTCTGATGCTTTTAAATTATACATCGTGGACCTACACTTTAGGTCCATTCACAGTGTCACAGGTCCCAGAGCCCAGGGCGCCAGGGGACACAGCCCAGGATCGGGTGCTCCCCCGGGTCAGGCAGAGGCCGGGAGGACACAGGACAGCCAGGTGGCTCCTGCCCCCGGGCGGCCCGAGCTGTACAGATCGGCGGGCCCGCCCCTGGAGCATCCAGGCCCCTGCGCACTGGGAGCTGCGGTAGTCACTGCGGGAGCTGACTCCAGAGCTGCACAGCTGGCCGCCCCCACTGTTGTTGTCCCTCCTGGTGTCACCCTGTACCTGGGACTGAGCAGGGGCCTCACAGATAAACAACTCCCACTGAGCCATACACCTGGCAGGGGCCTGGGCAGCTCCCCAGGTGCACACACCTGGGCCTGGGCAGCTCCCCAGGTGCACACACCTGAGAATCAACACAGCAGGCCCCTCCCCCAAAGACCAGCTAGAAGGTCAGGGGAAAGGCAAGGTATTGACCAAGCAGCACCGGAAAGTTCCAGGGGAAGCCGAGGGATTGACAGTATATAGAATCAGAGGATACTGCCCCTTGTTTTTTTCTTTGCTGTTTGTTTCTGTTGTTTCCCCACCCCCTTTTTTCTTTTTTATTTCTTCTTTTCTTTTTTCTCTCTCTCTCTTTTTCTCCTTATTCCTGTACAACTTGTTTTTGGCCACTCCGCACTGAGTAAAATGGCTAGAAGGAAAAACTCACCTCAAAAGAAAGAAATCAGAAACAGTCGTCTCTCCCACAGAGTTACAAGATTTGGATTACAATTCAATGTCAGAAAGCCAATTCAGAAGCACAGTTATAAAGCTATTGGTGGCTCTAGAAAAAAGCATAAAGGACTCAAGAGACTTCATGACTGCAGAATTTAGATCTAATCAGGCCGAAATTAAAAATCAGTTAAATGAGATGCAATCCAAACTGGAGGTCCTAACGACCAGGGTTAACGAGGTAGAAGAACGAGTGAGTGACACAGAAGACAAGTTGATGGCAAGGGCGGAAACTGAGGGAAGAAAAGAAAGACAATTAAGAGACCATGAGGATAGGTTAAGGGAAATAAACGACAGCCTCAGAAGGAAAAATCTACGTTTAATTGGGGTTCCCGAGGGCGCCAAAAGGGACAGAGGTCCAGATTATGTATTTGAACAAATCATAGCTGAAAACTTTCCTAACTTGGGAAGGGAAACAGGCATTTAGATCCAGGAGATAGAGAGATCGCCCCTCCCCCCCGCTTAAATCCATAAAAACCACTCAACATTTAACATTTAATTTAATACTGGAACTTGCAAATTCCAAAGATAAAGAGAAGATCCTTAATGCAGCAAGAGACAAGAAATCACTAGCTTTTATGGGGAGAAGCATTAGGACAACAGCAGACCTCTCCACAGAGACCTGGGAGGTGAGAAAGGGCCGGCAGGATACAGTCAGGGTCCTAAATGAGAGGAACCTGCAGCCAAGAATACTTTATCCAGCAAGGCTCTCATTCAGAATAGAAGGAGAGATAAAGAGCTTCCAAGAGAGGCAGAAACTGACAGGATATGTGACCACCAAGCCGGCTCTGCCAGAAATATTAAGGGGGACCCTGTAAAAGAAAGGGGAAGTCCAAGGAAACAATCCACAAAAACAGGGACTGAATAGGTATCATGATGACACTAAATCCATATCTGTCAATAGTAACTCTGAACGTGAATGGGCTTAATGACCCCATCAAAAGGCGCAGGGTTTCAGACTGGATAAAAAAAAGCAAGACCCATCCATTTGCTGTCTCCAAGAGACTCATTTTAGACATCAGGACACCTACAGCCTGAAAATAAAAGGTTGGAGAACTGTGTACCATTCAAAGAGTCCTCAATAAATGCAGGGGTAGCCATCCTTAGATCAGATAAATTAAAGTTTGTCCCAAAGACTGTAGTGAGAGGTGAAGAGGGACACTATATCATACTTAAAGGATCTATCCAACAAGAGGACCTAACAATCATGAATATTTATGGCCCGGATGCGTGAGCCGCCAAGTATATCAATCAATTAATAACCAAAGTTAAGACATACTTAGATAATAATACACTTATACTTGGTGACTTCAATGTAGCGCTTTCTGCAATCCACAGGTCTTTTAAGCACAACATCTCCAAAGAAACAGCAGCTTTAAATGATACACTGGACCCGATGGATTTCACAGATATTTACAGAACTTTACATGCAAACGCAACTGAATACACATTCTTCTCAAGTGCACATGGGTCTTTCTCCAGAAGAGACCACAAACTGGGTCACACATCAGGTCTTAATTGATACCAAAAGATTGGGATCGACCCTGTGTATTTTCAGACCATAATGCTTTGAAACTAGAACTAAATCACAAGAAGAAGTTTGGAAGGATTTCAAATATGTGGAGGTTAAGGACCATCCTGCTACAAGGTGAAAGGGTCAACCACGAAATTAGAGAAGAATTAAAAAGATTCATGGAAACTAATGAGAATGAAGACACCACCATTCAAAATCTTTGGGATACAGCAAAAGCAGTCCTGAGGGGGGGAAATACATCGCAATACAAGCATCCATCCAAAAACTGGAAAGAACTCAAATACAAAAGCTAACCTTCCACCTAAGGGAGCTGGTCAAAGACAGCAAATAGATCCTACACCCAGCAGAAGAAGAGGGTTAAAAAAGACTCGAGCAGAACTCAATGAAATAGAGACCAGAAGAACTGTGGAACAGATCAACAAAACCAGGAGTTGGTTCTTTGAAACAATTAATAAGGTAGATAAACCATTAGCCAGCCTTATTTGAAAGAAGACAGAAAACACTCAAATTAATAAAATCATGATGAGAAAGGAGAGATCACTACTAACACCAAAGAAAGGACCTAGAGTGTATTCTATATGTTAAGCAAAGTCAGTCATTCAGAGAAAATACCAGATGATTTCACTCATATGTGGAATTAAAACAACAACAACAACAACAACAACAACAACAACAACAAACGAATATAGGGGAAGGAAGGAAAAGAGTGGGAGGTATACTATAAGAGATTCTTTAGTACAGAGAACAACAGGCTTGCTGGAGGGAAGGAGGGCATGGGATTGGCGTGGTGATTGGCAGTGAGGAGGGCACTTGTTGTGATGAGCACTGGGTGTTATAGGTAAGTGATGAATCACTAAACACTAGTCTTGAACCAATATTACAGTATATGTTAAGTAACTAGAATTTAAGTAAAAACTTGAAAAAAGTAAGGAAAGAAGACTCATGGAATGGTAAAGCTTGCAGGGACCATGGTAGTCCAGTAGCAAGCACCTTGTGCATTAAAAGATGAGGAAGGGGCGCCTGGATGGCACAGTCAGTTATGTGACCAACTGTTGGGTTCAGCTTGGATCCTGATCTCGGGGTCATGAGGTCGAGTCCCACATCGGGCTCCGTGCTCAATCTGGAGCGTGTTCTCCCTCTCTCTCTAACTCCCCCTTGTGCTCTCTCTCCCTCTCTCTGAAAAAAAATAAGATGAGAGAAATAAATCACATTTTCAGACACAGTGCAGACCCTGGAGCTACAAAGCCTCACCTATACCACATGCACTACCCTGCTTGCCTCATCTTTCCTCAATCTCCCTTTTCTGCTCTCTCTTCCTCCTTTTTCTTTCCTAGACACCATATGCTTAGTGAGGCCAGAGGACCAAGAGCTAAAAATGTCCTGGGTGTGGCCCTTCATAAAGGCTTTCAACAAAGGCACTTACCTTGAAGTGGAAGCCATGATGAGCCAGAAACAGAGATTTGTCTATATGTGCAGAGTCAAAGAACCTGTAAGACAGCAAAAGTCGATTTTTTAAAATTGTATGCTGGGCCGCCCGGGTGGCTCAGTGGTTTGGTGACTGCCTTCGGCCCAGGGTGTGATCCTGGAGACCCAGGATCAAGTCCCACGTCAGGCTTCTGCGTGGAGCCTGCTTCTCCCTCTGCCTGTGTCTGTGCCTCTCTCTCCCTCTGTGTCTCTCTCATGAATAAATAAAGAAAATCTTTAAAAAATAAAAAATAAAATAAAATATGTATTCTTTCATTGTAAAGGGCCTTAACTATCAATTTCACTTAAAAAAAATTGTATGCTAATTAGCAAGGAATAGGACCTTCTCCACCATTTAAGTGAAAAAAAAAAACAAAAACAAAAACAAAAAAACCAAAACACATTTTTAGCCTAAAGTTCACCAGCAGTAAGCAGAGGATGGATTGAATACACACAGCAGAGGGGGTCTAGGCAACTGGCCAATCAGAGGGAAAAACAACGAGCCCTCCACCTCCTGCTGAAACATATTATAGGGCAAAGGTTTTCACCGTCAAAACTACTGGCATGTGGGCCGGATGAGCCTTTGTTGGGGGGCTGTCCTGTGAATTACGGGATTTTAACAGCTTTCCGGAACTCTACACTAGATGCCAGTAAAACACGGATCCCCTACCTGTGAAATCAAACATGTTTCCAGATATTGCCGTACGTCCCATGGGGGACAAAATTGCACCTGGTTGACAACTATTATTCTATCTATATCAAGACTACCAATAGATCCTACTGTAAAAAGGAAATACTGTCTACTAGTGCTGCCCAATATGGTATGTGGTTATTACATATCTGATATATATGGCGAGTGTGATTGAGAAAGTGAATTTTCTCAATTATATAAAATTTTATATAATTTTAATTAATTTTAATGTAAATTGTCACATGTGCCTGGCCAGTGACCACCGCATTAGTGAAGTCCCGGATGTATAAAGAGCCAATTATGAAACAACGTTCTCTTAACAACCAACAGGTCAAAGAAGAAAAAATTCTTTCATAGAATAACTTAAGGGGGAAATTAAAAAGCATCTTGAGGCCATCTGGGTGGCTCAGTTGGTTAAGCCTTCGACTCCTGATTTGGCTCAGATCAGGATCTCAGGATCTTGAGATCGAGCCCTGTGCCGGGTTCTGCAGTGAGTGTGGAGCCTGCTTAAGATTCTCCCTCTCCTTTCCCCCTGCCCCAACCCACTCCTGGGTTCTCTTTCTTACATAAATACATAGTATCTCGAAACAAATGAAACAAGGAAACCCAATATACTAAAATATTTAGGCTGCAGCAAAAGATTTCTAGGAGAGCTTAATGCTATAAACACATACTGAAAAAAAAAATATATATAAGTATCTCAAGGAACTCTAGAAAGAATAGATGAATGGATAAAGAAGACGTGGTACATATGCGATGGAGTATTATACAGTTATACAAAAGAATGAAATCTCGTCATTTGGAATGACGTACATGGAGCTAAAGAGTAATACTAAGTGAAATAAGTGAGTCAGAGAAACACAAATACCATATGATTTCATTCCTAAGTGTAATTTAAGAAACAAAAAAAAGAATGTGCAAAATAGCAAAAGACTCAAACTTTTCCTCTAAAAATAGGATCAAAATAAAGTTCTTTACTCTGGCCTTTCCATCAAATATAGTACTAGAAAACTTAGCCAGAGCAATTAGGCAAGTAAAAGAAACAAAAACATCCAAACTGGAAAGGAAGAAGAATAATCATATTTGCATATACCATAATCTTATACGTAGAAATCGTAAGGATTAAAAAAGTTAGAAGCAGTAAACAAATTCAACAAGGTTGCAGAAATGAAAACCAACACACCAAGAAGCACTTGCATCTCTATATGTTAACAATGAACAATTTGAAGTGGAACTCAAGAACACAACTCCATTTACCACAACACTGAAAAAAGTAAGATATTCAGGAATAAGATTAATGAAAGAAGTGAAAGAATCATACACTGAAAATGAGGAAAACATATGTAAGAGTAATGTTTTAAAAAAAAACCCAAAAATAGGGGATCCCTGGGTGGCGCAGTGGTTTAGCGCCTGCCTTTGGCCCAGGGCGCGATCCTGGAGACCCGGGATCGAATCCCACGTCAGGCTCCCGGTGCATGGAGCCTGCTTCTCCCTCTGCCTGTGTCTCTGCCTCTCTCTCTCTCTCTCTGTGACTATCATAAATAAATAAAAAAATTAAAAAAAAATAATAAAAAAAAATAAAAAAAAACCAAAAATAGATATCTTGTGTTCATAAGTTGATAGACTTAATATTTTTTATGAGAGACACACGGAGAGCGAGGCAGAGACACAGGCAGAGAGAGAAGCAAGCCCCGTGCAGGGAGCCTGATGGGGGACTCGATCCGGGGACTCCAGGATCATGCCCTGACCCAAAGGCAGACGCTTAACCACAGAGCCACCCGGGCGTCCCGATGATAGACTTAATATTGCTGAAAATGTCAATGCTGCCCAAAGTACTTCACAGGATCAAAATCAAAATCCCGATACCATTTTTTTTCCAGAAATCGAAAAATCCGTCCTAAAATTATTTGGAATCAAGGGAAGCCAAATAGCCCAGATAACTTTGAGAAAAAGAACAAAGTGGGAGAATTCACATGTCCTCATTTCGATACATTGTCCAGCTAAAGAAGTCAAAATAGCATGGCCCTGGTATAAAGGTAGGTCTACACAGACCAGTGAAGTGTAACAGAACCAGAAAGAAAGCCTCATGTATATGGTCGGGTAATCTTCAAAAAGGATGTAAAAACTACTCAATAGGGAAAGGAGAGTCTCTCTAACAAATGCTGTTGAAAACACTGAGTATCTACATGCAAAACAATAAAGTGGGCTCTTGCCTGACATCATGTACAAAGACTTAACTCAAAATGTATCAAAGAACTAAACGTAAAAGTTAAAATTGTAAAACGCTTGCAAGGAAACATAGGGAAAAGATTCACAATATTAGATCTGCCAATGATTTCTTTCTTTTTTTCAACAGGCTCCATACCCAGGGTGGAGCCTATTATGGGGCCTGAACTCACAACCCTGAGATCAAGACCTGAGCTGACATTGAGTCATATGCTTACTGACTGAGCCACCCAGGATCCACGGACCTGGCAGTGATTTCCTGACTACGATACCAAAGCACCAGCAAACAAGTAAACATAGACAAATGGGGTCTATAAAACTTCAAATGCACCAAAGGATACAATCTAGAGAGTGAAGAGACAACGAATAGAATGGGAAAAATATGTGCAAACCATGTATTTGACAATAAGTTAATATACAAAAAACTCCTACGAACTTCGTCACAAGGCAACAAGTAGCCCAATGGAAGAAAGGACGAAGAGCCTGTACAGACATTCCTTGAAAGAAGATGTATAAATGGCCAATGAACCTATGAAATGATGCTCCACATCACTAACCATCAAAAAGGCAAATCACAACCACGATGAGGGTCACCTCACACCCATTAGGATGACCACTGTTAAAAATAAAATGTTGGCAAGGATATGGAGAAATCAGGACACTTGTGCATTGCTGATAGGAATGTAACATGGTGCAACCACTATGTAAACAGTATGAGAGTTCCTCAAAAAATTAAAACTACAACTACCATATAATCCAGCAATCCTATTTCTGGGGTACGTGTAGTCAAAAGAATTGAAAGCAGGGTCGCCAAGAGACCTCCATCCTCATAGAAGCATTCTGTATCATAGCCAAGGGCTGGGAGCAACTCAGATGTCCATCAAAGGTAAATGGATAAAGAAAATGTGGTGTATACTGATTTTTATTTATTTATGAGAGACACACGGGGAGAGAGGCAGAGACACATGCAGGGAGCCTGAGGGGGGACTCAATCTCGGGTCCCCAGGATCAGGTGGGGGTCAGGGAGGGGGTCCCAGGAAGTGAGGTCACTCCCGTGACACAGAGCCCAACAGAACTTGGAACCCCCGTGACCAGGCAACCGCATCTAGTGCAGCCCCACCTCAGGCTCACTTGGCTGGAGACATCCGCTCCTGGAAGATGTTCTCCTGCTGCCGGCCCACCTCTGGGGGCTCTGGCTCCCAGGAACCCCAGGGGTGCCGCTTGTTCCAATGCTGTAGGCTTTGGCTCCAGCATAAAAACCAACGCCTCAGGGCGTTTATCAGGAGGCGCCGTCAGGTAAGCCAGAGCAGGCCAGGCCAGGCCCCCTGTGCCAGCCATCCTGGGTGGCCCCATCCCCTCCTCTTCAGCTTCAGGGAAACAGGGATGTGTGGGCAGGTGCATCCAGGCTGGGGGACGTTGCAGGGCGGCAGGTTCCCCGGTGATCCCTTCAGGGTCACCCTGAGGTCAAGGTGGGCAGGGTGCAAACAGGGCTCCTGAGGTCCTCTTACCCGCCCCAGAGTCCCCCCGAGGCCCTGCAGCCGCATCCCTTTGCTCTCCTTGGGGCGGGGGGGTGCCGCCTGCGCTGTGGTGTGTCTGGATGGGGGCCGCTGGGGGTGCGGCCCAGCCGAGGCGGCCGGACCGGGCGCTGAGGCCTCCTGCCTGGCTGCCGGGCACTGTCTCCACAGAGCTCCACCCGGGACAGGGGGCGCGAGCGGGAGGAAGGGGTGCTCTGCCCCACCGCCTCGAGGAACTGGGAAGTGCCCTGCGCAGCTAACAGAGGCCAGCGCGGGCTCAAATGAGTGCAGGGGCCGGGGCACCCCCGACACCCGGGTCCCCGATGCGGCACGAAGGGCCCCGGGTCCCAGAGGCCAGCCTGCTACTCCCCTGGGCTCCCCCCTACACTCCTGCTCCCACATGAGTCTGCATTCCCCTGCTCCCCACACTTGCCCCAGGGCCCTGCCCCTGCCTGGGCCAGATGCAGAGTCCCTGTGCACAGAGGTGTAGGAATATCAGAGCAGAGCCTTCAGGGGCGGCCTGGTCGCCCAGGGGTTTAGCGCCTGCCTTCCGCCCAGGCCCTGACCCCGCAGGCCCGGGATCGAGTCCCGCCTCGGGCTCTCTGCACCAGGGCTGCTTCTCCCTCTGTCTGTGTGTCTGTCTCTCTCGGTCTCTGTCTCTCTGTGTCTCTTGAGGTCCTTGTACTGATCCAAAATTTTTTGAACATTTATCCTCTAAGATTGTTTCTTTATCGGATAGTTTGTCTTGTTTGTGTAAGAGACAGGCAGAGAGCAGGGAGGGGAGAGGGAGACCCAGGCTCCTGAAGCAGACTGGGCCCCAAGCGCAGGGCCTGCCAGGGCGGGATCCCAGGGTGCTGAGGCCACGACCGAGCCACAGCCCAGAGTCAGAGGCTAAGTGACTGAGCCACAGGCATCAAGGCCCGGGTTCCTGCCGGGGGCACTCCTGCCCCCCACGGCCCCCGAGAGCTCGGGCTGCGGGCTGCGCTCCCACCCCAGGCCTCCCGGCGGCTCCATGCACGTCCCCTCTGTCCCACCTCAGGGTGCAAGGGCCTCGGCCGGGAAGGCGCCTCCCATCTGCCCGACGAAGCCCAGCCGGACGGAGCTGCTGGAGCAGGAATTCCAACAACTGCTGCCCGCCTTGCTGCGCAGGGATGTCATCTCCGTTTTCATCTTTTTAGACAACTGTCATGGATTTGCCACCACCGACGAGGTGCTGGATCTGCTGTTTACGAAGTGAGCACCTGCGCCTCCGCAGCCCAGGGGTGGGCCACCTGCTGGTGGGGAGGCTGGGAATGGTTCTGAGCTGCCCGGCCTCGGGCCGCTCCCCCGCCTGGAGCAGAGTCCCCCAGGGCACAGTGGGGTCCCGGAGGGCAGCCCCGGGGCCTGGCCTGTGGCGGGTCGGCCAGAGGGGCTGTGCCTGTGCTCCGCAGCCGTCCTCCTCCCCCGTGACGGGGCCTGTGCCTCCTCCCCACCGTCACCGGGGTCCTGAGCTGGCCTCTTTTCGCATTGAAAGGGAGGTTGGAGAGTCCATCGGGGGGCTGTGTCCTGGGGCAACCACACAGGGGGACCCCGGGGTCCCCGGGCGCCCAGGCCCACTCAGATATCGGCCGTGGGCCTGGCCGGAGCCTTTCATGCTCAAGCATTCAGGAGGCCCCGGCAGGTGCGGGCGCTTCTCCGGGGGCTGCCCGTGGCCCCCCGCACAGAGCTGACGGCCCCCGGGGCTCCGGCCTAGTCGGGGGTCAGAGGTGACAGCCCCCACGGTGAGAGGTCGCGGCCACAGGATGATTCGTGGGATGCCCCCGCCCTCCCCTAGATATGGGTGCATCGCAGCTGCGAGTGGTGGCGACGACGCGGTCCTGCAGCGCTGGAAACTGTGAGTGACTCCGGCCCCTGCCCGAGGGCCTTCCCTCTCCAGGAGGGCAGCGAGGGGGCTGTGGGCCGGGGTGCTGGACCCTCACCCCACACATCTGCAATTCCCGTGACAGGGTAAAGGTCTAAGGACCCTTCAGGAAAAGAGGAAAGGAGAGCCGTGAATAGGGTGTGGGCTTGGTGGGAGAGCACTGGGACCCCTAAGGGAGACTTGCTCCATGCCCGCCCCTCCCAGCCCTCTGTCTGCCCCACCCTGGGACCCAGAGCAGAGGGGGTGGGGAGCATCGCACTCCCCAATCTGGTGGCACCTGGACCCAGTGCACAGCAGGTTGCCACGAGGGCCATTGAGGGCTCACAGACCCGGTGGCCCTGGCCCCCTGGGAGACGGCAGATTAGAGTCAGTGGAAGGACACCCCCCGGGGCCCCTCATGAGGGAGGCAGCGCAGAGCCACAGGGAGGGAAAGTGGAGGTCCCAGGTGGCTCCTGGCAAGGCCTGGCAGGACACAGAGCCCGAGCCCTCCTGGCTTGGACCTTCCCAGAGCGACAGTGTGTGCAGTGAGGGCAATGACAGGCCAGACGCCCCCCATCCCCGGACGCCTGCCGGTGGATTCAAGGGGAAGTGGGCAGGGAGCCAGGCTGAGGAGGGAGCCCCGCTTCCCAGCAAAGACCGTGATGGTCACACCGCTGGGCGTGGGCTCCCCCGCACAGAGGCTTCGTGCCAGCCCCTCCTCGGGGAGCAGGCCTGTGGCAGGCAGGACCGCCAGGTGGCGGGTGGACGAGGAGCAGGACTGGCCTCCGACAGCCCCGCGCGGGAGGCCGAGGCCCCGGGTCCTGTAGGGCTTCCCCGGGACACCTCGGTGTGAGGGAGCCCTGTCTTCTGACGCCTGTGCCCACCTGTCCCTCCCCAGGGCCATCTGCTGCATCCTGGAGACATGGATGGACTATTATCAGGAGGACTTTTGTCGGCTCCCCCAATCTGCCTCCCTGAAGAAGATTCTGGAATTCATAAGGCAGCGCATGCCAGGCACAGACGTGGAGCTCCGTGCCCGGCGTTACCTGCAACAACTCAGACGCCTCCATGCATCGGAGCCAGAGGCTGGGGGTGAGGAGGCTTGGGGGTGTCCGAGCTGGGGACAGGGTGGGCCCCACGGATCCAGCGTCCGTGCAGCTGGGCCGGGAGCAGGGGTTCGGCTCACACCCCATCCCCACGAGCTGCAGGCTGGGGACACCTCCCAGGGCTCTTGTCCCCCCACACGTTGAGCGGTGGGAAGAGTGTCCTTGATTTGGGAGGGACGTGGAAAGTCCGTCCTGGTGGTGATACTTTGTCTTCTTGCAGCTACAGCTTCGGCCCGAGCAAAAGACCCTGAAGCACTTCCAGAGCCCGCCCCAGCCCCAACTGTGGGGCCTGCTGCCTCGAATGGGCCTGAAGTGCTCGAGGCCGCCCTGGCTGCTGGGGCTGAGGGCTTGGCCCCAGCTGAGGTGCCAGCTGGAGAGGCGAAGCCCCTGCAGATAGTGGTCACTGCTGTAGATCACGGCTGCGCCCTGGACGAGCCACGTGCACCTGCGGCCACCCCGGAGGAGGAGCAGGCCCTGGCACCTGCAACCGGGGTCCCCAGAGTGCCAGAGCCGCCAATTGCCTCTGGGACAACTGGCTTCAACCTCTGCGCAGCCCCCTGACCTCCTCGGGAGCCCGCCCCAGCTCCCACCGCAGGGCTCGTCATGCCTGCAGCCCAATGGAGGCTTGCCCTTCCCGTGTCATTTCACTGTTTCTATATTTTGACTTTTTCTTTAACCTGTGGCTTATGAGTTTTATTGTAATAAAGTATAAGTTAACTTCAAACAAAATTCACTCTGATGCTTTTAAATTATACATCGTGGACCTACACTTTAGGTCCATTCACAGTGTCACAGGTCCCAGAGCCCAGGGCGCCAGGGGACACAGCCCAGGATCGGGTGCTCCCCCGGGTCAGGCAGAGGCCGGGAGGACACAGGACAGCCAGGTGGCTCCTGCCCCCGGGCGGCCCGAGCTGTACAGATCGGCGGGCCCGCCCCTGGAGCATCCAGGCCCCTGCGCACTGGGAGCTGCGGTAGTCACTGCGGGAGCTGACTCCAGGGTTGCACAGCTGGCCGCCCCCACTGTTGTTGTCCCTCCTGGTGTCACCCTGTACCTGGGACTGAGCAGGGGCCTCACAGATAAACAACTCCCACTGAGCCATACACCTGGCAGGGGCCTGGGCAGCTCCCCAGGTGCACACACCTGGGCCTGGGCAGCTCCCCAGGTGCACACACCTGAGAATCAACACAGCAGGCCCCTCCCCCAAAGACCAGCTAGAAGGTCAGGGGAAAGGCAAGGTATTGACCAAGCAGCACCTGGAAAGTTCCAGGGGAAGCCGAGGGATTGACAGTATATAGAATCAGAGGATACTGCCCCTTGTTTTTTTCTTTGCTGTTTGTTTCTGTTGTTTCCCCACCCCCTTTTTTCTTTTTTATTTCTTCTTTTCTTTTTTTCTCTCTCTCTCTTTTTCTCCTTATTCCTGTACAACTTGTTTTTGGCCACTCCGCACTGAGTAAAATGGCTAGAAGGAAAAACTCACCTCAAAAGAAAGAAATCAGAAACAGTCGTCTCTCCCACAGAGTTACAAGATTTGGATTACAATTCAATGTCAGAAAGCCAATTCAGAAGCACAATTATAAAGCTATTGGTGGCTCTAGAAAAAAGCATAAAGGACTCAAGAGACTTCATGACTGCAGAATTTAGATCTAATCAGGCTGAAATTAAAAATCAGTTAAATGAGATGCAATCCAAACTGGAGGTCCTAACGACCAGGGTTAACGAGGTAGAAGAACGAGTGAGTGACACAGAAGACAAGTTGATGGCAAGGGCGGAAACTGAGGGAAGAAAAGAAAGACAATTAAGAGACCATGAGGATAGGTTAAGGGAAATAAACGACAGCCTCAGAAGGAAAAATCTACGTTTAATTGGGGTTCCCGAGGGCGCCAAAAGGGACAGAGGTCCAGATTATGTATTTGAACAAATCATAGCTGAAAACTTTCCTAACTTGGGAAGGGAAACAGGCATTTAGATCCAGGAGATAGAGAGATCGCCCCTCCCCCCCGCTTAAATCCATAAAAACCACTCAACATTTAACATTTAATTTAATACTGGAACTTGCAAATTCCAAAGATAAAGAGAAGATCCTTAATGCAGCAAGAGACAAGAAATCACTAGCTTTTATGGGGAGAAGCATTAGGACAACAGCAGACCTCTCCACAGAGACCTGGGAGGTGAGAAAGGGCCGGCAGGATACAGTCAGGGTCCTAAATGAGAGGAACCTGCAGCCAAGAATACTTTATCCAGCAAGGCTCTCATTCAGAATAGAAGGAGAGATAAAGAGCTTCCAAGAGAGGCAGAAACTGACAGGATATGTGACCACCAAGCCGGCTCTGCCAGAAATATTAAGGGGGACCCTGTAAAAGAAAGGGGAAGTCCAAGGAAACAATCCACAAAAACAGGGACTGAATAGGTATCATGATGACACTAAATCCATATCTGTCAATAGTAACTCTGAACGTGAATGGGCTTAATGACCCCATCAAAAGGCGCAGGGTTTCAGACTGGATAAAAAAAAGCAAGACCCATCCATTTGCTGTCTCCAAGAGACTCATTTTAGACATCAGGACACCTACAGCCTGAAAATAAAAGGTTGGAGAACTGTGTACCATTCAAAGAGTCCTCAATAAATGCAGGGGTAGCCATCCTTAGATCAGATAAATTAAAGTTTGTCCCAAAGACTGTAGTGAGAGGTGAAGAGGGACACTATATCATACTTAAAGGATCTATCCAACAAGAGGACCTAACAATCATGAATATTTATGGCCCGGATGCGTGAGCCGCCAAGTATATCAATCAATTAATAACCAAAGTTAAGACATACTTAGATAATAATACACTTATACTTGGTGACTTCAATGTAGCGCTTTCTGCAATCCACAGGTCTTTTAAGCACAACATCTCCAAAGAAACAGCAGCTTTAAATGATACACTGGACCCGATGGATTTCACAGATATTTACAGAACTTTACATGCAAACGCAACTGAATACACATTCTTCTCAAGTGCACATGGGTCTTTCTCCAGAAGAGACCACAAACTGGGTCACACATCAGGTCTTAATTGATACCAAAAGATTGGGATCGACCCTGTGTATTTTCAGACCATAATGCTTTGAAACTAGAACTAAATCACAAGAAGAAGTTTGGAAGGATTTCAAATATGTGGAGGTTAAGGACCATCCTGCTACAAGGTGAAAGGGTCAACCACGAAATTAGAGAAGAATTAAAAAGATTCATGGAAACTAATGAGAATGAAGACACCACCATTCAAAATCTTTGGGATACAGCAAAAGCAGTCCTGAGGGGGGGAAATACATCGCAATACAAGCATCCATCCAAAAACTGGAAAGAACTCAAATACAAAAGCTAACCTTCCACCTAAGGGAGCTGGTCAAAGACAGCAAATAGATCCTACACCCAGCAGAAGAAGAGGGTTAAAAAAGACTCGAGCAGAACTCAATGAAATAGAGACCAGAAGAACTGTGGAACAGATCAACAAAACCAGGAGTTGGTTCTTTGAAACAATTAATAAGGTAGATAAACCATTAGCCAGCCTTATTTGAAAGAAGACAGAAAACACTCAAATTAATAAAATCATGATGAGAAAGGAGAGATCACTACTAACACCAAAGAAAGGACCTAGAGTGTATTCTATATGTTAAGCAAAGTCAGTCATTCAGAGAAAATACCAGATGATTTCACTCATATGTGGAATTAAAACAACAACAACAACAACAACAACAACAACAACAACAAACGAATATAGGGGAAGGAAGGAAAAGAGTGGGAGGTATACTATAAGAGATTCTTTAGTACAGAGAACAACAGGCTTGCTGGAGGGAAGGAGGGCATGGGATTGGCGTGGTGATTGGCAGTGAGGAGGGCACTTGTTGTGATGAGCACTGGGTGTTATAGGTAAGTGATGAATCACTAAACACTAGTCTTGAACCAATATTACAGTATATGTTAAGTAACTAGAATTTAAGTAAAAACTTGAAAAAAGTAAGGAAAGAAGACTCATGGAATGGTAAAGCTTGCAGGGACCATGGTAGTCCAGTAGCAAGCACCTTGTGCATTAAAAGATGAGGAAGGGGCGCCTGGATGGCACAGTCAGTTATGTGACCAACTGTTGGGTTCAGCTTGGATCCTGATCTCGGGGTCATGAGGTCGAGTCCCACATCGGGCTCCGTGCTCAATCTGGAGCGTGTTCTCCCTCTCTCTCTAACTCCCCCTTGTGCTCTCTCTCCCTCTCTCTGAAAAAAAATAAGATGAGAGAAATAAATCACATTTTCAGACACAGTGCAGACCCTGGAGCTACAAAGCCTCACCTATACCACATGCACTACCCTGCTTGCCTCATCTTTCCTCAATCTCCCTTTTCTGCTCTCTCTTCCTCCTTTTTCTTTCCTAGACACCATATGCTTAGTGAGGCCAGAGGACCAAGAGCTAAAAATGTCCTGGGTGTGGCCCTTCATAAAGGCTTTCAACAAAGGCACTTACCTTGAAGTGGAAGCCATGATGAGCCAGAAACAGAGATTTGTCTATATGTGCAGAGTCAAAGAACCTGTAAGACAGCAAAAGTCGATTTTTTAAAATTGTATGCTGGGCCGCCCGGGTGGCTCAGTGGTTTGGTGACTGCCTTCGGCCCAGGGTGTGATCCTGGAGACCCAGGATCAAGTCCCACGTCAGGCTTCTGCGTGGAGCCTGCTTCTCCCTCTGCCTGTGTCTGTGCCTCTCTCTCCCTCTGTGTCTCTCTCATGAATAAATAAAGAAAATCTTTAAAAAATAAAAAAATAAAATAAAATATGTATTCTTTCATTGTAAAGGGCCTTAACTATCAATTTCACTTAAAAAAATTGTATGCTAATTAGCAAGGAATAGGACCTTCTCCACCATTTAAGTGAAAAAAAAAAACAAAAACAAAAACAAAAAAACCAAAACACATTTTTAGCCTAAAGTTCACCAGCAGTAAGCAGAGGATGGATTGAATACACACAGCAGAGGGGGTCTAGGCAACTGGCCAATCAGAGGGAAAAACAACGAGCCCTCCACCTCCTGCTGAAACATATTATAGGGCAAAGGTTTTCACCGTCAAAACTACTGGCATGTGGGCCGGATGAGCCTTTGTTGGGGGGCTGTCCTGTGAATTACGGGATTTTAACAGCTTTCCGGAACTCTACACTAGATGCCAGTAAAACACGGATCCCCTACCTGTGAAATCAAACATGTTTCCAGATATTGCCGTACGTCCCATGGGGGACAAAATTGCACCTGGTTGACAACTATTATTCTATCTATATCAAGACTACCAATAGATCCTACTGTAAAAAGGAAATACTGTCTACTAGTGCTGCCCAATATGGTATGTGGTTATTACATATCTGATATATATGGCGAGTGTGATTGAGAAAGTGAATTTTCTCAATTATATAAAATTTTATATAATTTTAATTAATTTTAATGTAAATTGTCACATGTGCCTGGCCAGTGACCACCGCATTAGTGAAGTCCCGGATGTATAAAGAGCCAATTATGAAACAACGTTCTCTTAACAACCAACAGGTCAAAGAAGAAAAAATTCTTTCATAGAATAACTTAAGGGGGAAATTAAAAAGCATCTTGAGGCCATCTGGGTGGCTCAGTTGGTTAAGCCTTCGACTCCTGATTTGGCTCAGATCAGGATCTCAGGATCTTGAGATCGAGCCCTGTGCCGGGTTCTGCAGTGAGTGTGGAGCCTGCTTAAGATTCTCCCTCTCCTTTCCCCCTGCCCCAACCCACTCCTGGGTTCTCTTTCTTACATAAATACATAGTATCTCGAAACAAATGAAACAAGGAAACCCAATATACTAAAATATTTAGGCTGCAGCAAAAGATTTCTAGGAGAGCTTAATGCTATAAACACATACTGAAAAAAAAAATATATATAAGTATCTCAAGGAACTCTAGAAAGAATAGATGAATGGATAAAGAAGACGTGGTACATATGCGATGGAGTATTATACAGTTATACAAAAGAATGAAATCTCGTCATTTGGAATGACGTACATGGAGCTAAAGAGTAATACTAAGTGAAATAAGTGAGTCAGAGAAACACAAATACCATATGATTTCATTCCTAAGTGTAATTTAAGAAACAAAAAAAGAATGTGCAAAATAGCAAAAGACTCAAACTTTTCCTCTAAAAATAGGATCAAAATAAAGTTCTTTACTCTGGCCTTTCCATCAAATATAGTACTAGAAAACTTAGCCAGAGCAATTAGGCAAGTAAAAGAAACAAAAAACATCCAAACTGGAAAGGAAGAAGAATAATCATATTTGCATATACCATAATCTTATACGTAGAAATCGTAAGGATTAAAAAAGTTAGAAGCAGTAAACAAATTCAACAAGGTTGCAGAAATGAAAACCAACACACCAAGAAGCACTTGCATCTCTATATGTTAACAATGAACAATTTGAAGTGGAACTCAAGAACACAACTCCATTTACCACAACACTGAAAAAAGTAAGATATTCAGGAATAAGATTAATGAAAGAAGTGAAAGAATCATACACTGAAAATGAGAAAACATATGTAAGAGTAATGTTTTAAAAAAAAACCCAAAAATAGGGGATCCCTGGGTGGCGCAGTGGTTTAGCGCCTGCCTTTGGCCCAGGGCGCGATCCTGGAGACCCGGGATCGAATCCCACGTCAGGCTCCCGGTGCATGGAGCCTGCTTCTCCCTCTGCCTGTGTCTCTGCCTCTCTCTCTCTCTCTCTGTGACTATCATAAATAAATAAAAAAATTAAAAAAAAAATAATAAAAAAAAATAAAAAAAAACAAAAATAGATATCTTGTGTTCATAAGTTGATAGACTTAATATTTTTTTATGAGAGACACACGGAGAGCGAGGCAGAGACACAGGCAGAGAGAGAAGCAAGCCCCGTGCAGGGAGCCTGATGGGGGACTCGATCCGGGGACTCCAGGATCATGCCCTGACCCAAAGGCAGACGCTTAACCACAGAGCCACCCGGGCGTCCCGATGATAGACTTAATATTGCTGAAATGTCAATGCTGCCCAAAGTACTTCACAGGATCAAAATCAAAATCCCGATACCATTTTTTTTCCAGAAATCGAAAAATCCGTCCTAAAATTATTTGGAATCAAGGGAAGCCAAATAGCCCAGATAACTTTGAGAAAAAAGAACAAAGTGGGAGAATTCACATGTCCTCATTTCGATACATTGTCCAGCTAAAGAAGTCAAAATAGCATGGCCCTGGTATAAAGGTAGGTCTACACAGACCAGTGAAGTGTAACAGAACCAGAAAGAAAGCCTCATGTATATGGTCGGGTAATCTTCAAAAAGGATGTAAAAACTACTCAATAGGGAAAGGAGAGTCTCTCTAACAAATGCTGTTGAAAACACTGAGTATCTACATGCAAAACAATAAAGTGGGCTCTTGCCTGACATCATGTACAAAGACTTAACTCAAAATGTATCAAAGAACTAAACGTAAAAGTTAAAATTGTAAAACGCTTGCAAGGAAACATAGGGAAAAGATTCACAATATTAGATCTGCCAATGATTTCTTTCTTTTTTTCAACAGGCTCCATACCCAGGGTGGAGCCTATTATGGGGCCTGAACTCACAACCCTGAGATCAAGACCTGAGCTGACATTGAGTCATATGCTTACTGACTGAGCCACCCAGGATCCACGGACCTGGCAGTGATTTCCTGACTACGATACCAAAGCACCAGCAAACAAGTAAACATAGACAAATGGGGTCTATAAAACTTCAAATGCACCAAAGGATACAATCTAGAGAGTGAAGAGACAACGAATAGAATGGGAAAAATATGTGCAAACCATGTATTTGACAATAAGTTAATATACAAAAAACTCCTACGAACTTCGTCACAAGGCAACAAGTAGCCCAATGGAAGAAAGGACGAAGAGCCTGTACAGACATTCCTTGAAAGAAGATGTATAAATGGCCAATGAACCTATGAAATGATGCTCCACATCACTAACCATCAAAAAAGGCAAATCACAACCACGATGAGGGTCACCTCACACCCATTAGGATGACCACTGTTAAAAAATAAAATGTTGGCAAGGATATGGAGAAATCAGGACACTTGTGCATTGCTGATAGGAATGTAACATGGTGCAACCACTATGTAAACAGTATGAGAGTTCCTCAAAAAAATTAAAACTACAACTACCATATAATCCAGCAATCCTATTTCTGGGGTACGTGTAGTCAAAAGAATTGAAAGCAGGGTCGCCAAGAGACCTCCATCCTCATAGAAGCATTCTGTATCATAGCCAAGGGCTGGGAGCAACTCAGATGTCCATCAAAGGTAAATGGATAAAGAAAATGTGGTGTATACTGATTTTTATTTATTTATGAGAGACACACGGGGAGAGAGGCAGAGACACATGCAGGGAGCCTGAGGGGGGACTCAATCTCGGGTCCCCAGGATCAGGTGGGGGTCAGGGAGGGGGTCCCAGGAAGTGAGGTCACTCCCGTGACACAGAGCCCAACAGAACTTGGAACCCCCGTGACCAGGCAACCGCATCTAGTGCAGCCCCACCTCAGGCTCACTTGGCTGGAGACATCCGCTCCTGGAAGATGTTCTCCTGCTGCCGGCCCACCTCTGGGGGCTCTGGCTCCCAGGAACCCCAGGGGTGCCGCTTGTTCCAATGCTGTAGGCTTTGGCTCCAGCATAAAAACCAACGCCTCAGGGCGTTTATCAGGAGGCGCCGTCAGGTAAGCCAGAGCAGGCCAGGCCAGGCCCCCTGTGCCAGCCATCCTGGGTGGCCCCATCCCCTCCTCTTCAGCTTCAGGGAAACAGGGATGTGTGGGCAGGTGCATCCAGGCTGGGGGACGTTGCAGGGCGGCAGGTTCCCCGGTGATCCCTTCAGGGTCACCCTGAGGTCAAGGTGGGCAGGGTGCAAACAGGGCTCCTGAGGTCCTCTTACCCGCCCCAGAGTCCCCCCGAGGCCCTGCAGCCGCATCCCTTTGCTCTCCTTGGGGCGGGGGGGTGCCGCCTGCGCTGTGGTGTGTCTGGATGGGGGCCGCTGGGGGTGCGGCCCAGCCGAGGCGGCCGGACCGGGCGCTGAGGCCTCCTGCCTGGCTGCCGGGCACTGTCTCCACAGAGCTCCACCCGGGACAGGGGGCGCGAGCGGGAGGAAGGGGTGCTCTGCCCCACCGCCTCGAGGAACTGGGAAGTGCCCTGCGCAGCTAACAGAGGCCAGCGCGGGCTCAAATGAGTGCAGGGGCCGGGGCACCCCCGACACCCGGGTCCCCGATGCGGCACGAAGGGCCCCGGGTCCCAGAGGCCAGCCTGCTACTCCCCTGGGCTCCCCCCTACACTCCTGCTCCCACATGAGTCTGCATTCCCCTGCTCCCCACACTTGCCCCAGGGCCCTGCCCCTGCCTGGGCCAGATGCAGAGTCCCTGTGCACAGAGGTGTAGGAATATCAGAGCAGAGCCTTCAGGGGCGGCCTGGTCGCCCAGGGGTTTAGCGCCTGCCTTCCGCCCAGGCCCTGACCCCGCAGGCCCGGGATCGAGTCCCGCCTCGGGCTCTCTGCACCAGGGCTGCTTCTCCCTCTGTCTGTGTGTCTGTCTCTCTCGGTCTCTGTCTCTCTGTGTCTCTTGAGGTCCTTGTACTGATCCAAAATTTTTTGAACATTTATCCTCTAAGATTGTTTCTTTATCGGATAGTTTGTCTTGTTTGTGTAAGAGACAGGCAGAGAGCAGGGAGGGGAGAGGGAGACCCAGGCTCCTGAAGCAGACTGGGCCCCAAGCGCAGGGCCTGCCAGGGCGGGATCCCAGGGTGCTGAGGCCACGACCTGAGCCACAGCCCAGAGTCAGAGGCTAAGTGACTGAGCCACAGGCATCAAGGCCCGGGTTCCTGCCGGGGGCACTCCTGCCCCCCACGGCCCCCGAGAGCTCGGGCTGCGGGCTGCGCTCCCACCCCAGGCCTCCCGGCGGCTCCATGCACGTCCCCTCTGTCCCACCTCAGGGTGCAAGGGCCTCGGCCGGGAAGGCGCCTCCCATCTGCCCGACGAAGCCCAGCCGGACGGAGCTGCTGGAGCAGGAATTCCAACAACTGCTGCCCGCCTTGCTGCGCAGGGATGTCATCTCCGTTTTCATCTTTTTAGACAACTGTCATGGATTTGCCACCACCGACGAGGTGCTGGATCTGCTGTTTACGAAGTGAGCACCTGCGCCTCCGCAGCCCGGGGTGGGCCACCTGCTGGTGGGGAGGCGGGGAATGGTTCTGAGCTGCCCGGCCTCGGGCCGCTCCCCCGCCTGGAGCAGAGTCCCCCAGGGCACAGTGGGGTCCCGGAGGGCAGCCCCGGGGCCTGGCCTGTGGCGGGTCGGCCAGAGGGGCTGTGCCTGTGCTCCGCAGCCGTCCTCCTCCCCCGTGACGGGGCCTGTGCCTCCTCCCCACCGTCACCGGGGTCCTGAGCTGGCCTCTTTTCGCATTGAAAGGGAGGTTGGAGAGTCCATCGGGGGGCTGTGTCCTGGGGCAACCACACAGGGGGACCCCGGGGTCCCCGGGCGCCCAGGCCCACTCAGATATCGGCCGTGGGCCTGGCCGGAGCCTTTCATGCTCAAGCATTCAGGAGGCCCCGGCAGGTGCGGGCGCTTCTCCGGGGGCTGCCCGTGGCCCCCCGCACAGAGCTGACGGCCCCCGGGGCTCCGGCCTAGTCGGGGGTCAGAGGTGACAGCCCCCACGGTGAGAGGTCGCGGCCACAGGATGATTCGTGGGATGCCCCCGCCCTCCCCTAGATATGGGTGCATCGCAGCTGCGAGTGGTGGCGACGACGCGGTCCTGCAGCGCTGGAAACTGTGAGTGACTCCGGCCCCTGCCCGAGGGCCTTCCCTCTCCAGGAGGGCAGCGAGGGGGCTGTGGGCCGGGGTGCTGGACCCTCACCCCACACATCTGCAATTCCCGTGACAGGGTAAAGGTCTAAGGACCCTTCAGGAAAAGAGGAAAGGAGAGCCGTGAATAGGGTGTGGGCTTGGTGGGAGAGCACTGGGACCCCTAAGGGAGACTTGCTCCATGCCCGCCCCTCCCAGCCCTCTGTCTGCCCCACCCTGGGACCCAGAGCAGAGGGGGTGGGGAGCATCGCACTCCCCAATCTGGTGGCACCTGGACCCAGTGCACAGCAGGTTGCCACGAGGGCCATTGAGGGCTCACAGACCCGGTGGCCCTGGCCCCCTGGGAGACGGCAGATTAGAGTCAGTGGAAGGACACCCCCCGGGGCCCCTCATGAGGGAGGCAGCGCAGAGCCACAGGGAGGGAAAGTGGAGGTCCCAGGTGGCTCCTGGCAAGGCCTGGCAGGACACAGAGCCCGAGCCCTCCTGGCTTGGACCTTCCCAGAGCGACAGTGTGTGCAGTGAGGGCAATGACAGGCCAGACGCCCCCCATCCCCGGACGCCTGCCGGTGGATTCAAGGGGAAGTGGGCAGGGAGCCAGGCTGAGGAGGGAGCCCCGCTTCCCAGCAAAGACCGTGATGGTCACACCGCTGGGCGTGGGCTCCCCCGCACAGAGGCTTCGTGCCAGCCCCTCCTCGGGGAGCAGGCCTGTGGCAGGCAGGACCGCCAGGTGGCGGGTGGACGAGGAGCAGGACTGGCCTCCGACAGCCCCGCGCGGGAGGCCGAGGCCCCGGGTCCTGCAGGGCTTCCCCGGGACACCTCGGTGTGAGGGAGCCCTGTCTTCTGACGCCTGTGCCCACCTGTCCCTCCCCAGGGCCATCTGCTGCATCCTGGAGACATGGATGGACTATTATCAGGAGGACTTTTGTCGGCTCCCCCAATCTGCCTCCCTGAAGAAGATTCTGGAATTCATAAGGCAGCGCATGCCAGGCACAGACGTGGAGCTCCGTGCCCGGCGTTACCTGCAACAACTCAGACGCCTCCATGCATCGGAGCCAGAGGCTGGGGGTGAGGAGGCTTGGGGGTGTCCGAGCTGGGGACAGGGTGGGCCCCACGGATCCAGCGTCCGTGCAGCTGGGCCGGGAGCAGGGGTTCGGCTCACACCCCATCCCCACGAGCTGCAGGCTGGGGACACCTCCCAGGGCTCTTGTCCCCCCACACGTTGAGCGGTGGGAAGAGTGTCCTTGATTTGGGAGGGACGTGGAAAGTCCGTCCTGGTGGTGATACTTTGTCTTCTTGCAGCTACAGCTTCGGCCCGAGCAAAAGACCCTGAAGCACTTCCAGAGCCCGCCCCAGCCCCAACTGTGGGGCCTGCTGCCTCGAATGGGCCTGAAGTGCTCGAGGCCGCCCTGGCTGCTGGGGCTGAGGGCTTGGCCCCAGCTGAGGTGCCAGCTGGAGAGGCGAAGCCCCTGCAGATAGTGGTCACTGCTGTAGATCACGGCTGCGCCCTGGACGAGCCACGTGCACCTGCGGCCACCCCGGAGGAGGAGCAGGCCCTGGCACCTGCAACCGGGGTCCCCAGAGTGCCAGAGCCGCCAATTGCCTCTGGGACAACTGGCTTCAACCTCTGCGCAGCCCCCTGACCTCCTCGGGAGCCCGCCCCAGCTCCCACCGCAGGGCTCGTCATGCCTGCAGCCCAATGGAGGCTTGCCCTTCCCGTGTCATTTCACTGTTTCTATATTTTGACTTTTTCTTTAACCTGTGGCTTATGAGTTTTATTGTAATAAAGTATAAGTTAACTTCAAACAAAATTCACTCTGATGCTTTTAAATTATACATCGTGGACCTACACTTTAGGTCCATTCACAGTGTCACAGGTCCCAGAGCCCAGGGCGCCAGGGGACACAGCCCAGGATCGGGTGCTCCCCCGGGTCAGGCAGAGGCCGGGAGGACACAGGACAGCCAGGTGGCTCCTGCCCCCGGGCGGCCCGAGCTGTACAGATCGGCGGGCCCGCCCCTGGAGCATCCAGGCCCCTGCGCACTGGGAGCTGCGGTAGTCACTGCGGGAGCTGACTCCAGGGTTGCACAGCTGGCCGCCCCCACTGTTGTTGTCCCTCCTGGTGTCACCCTGTACCTGGGACTGAGCAGGGGCCTCACAGATAAACAACTCCCACTGAGCCATACACCTGGCAGGGGCCTGGGCAGCTCCCCAGGTGCACACACCTGGGCCTGGGCAGCTCCCCAGGTGCACACACCTGAGAATCAACACAGCAGGCCCCTCCCCCAAAGACCAGCTAGAAGGTCAGGGGAAAGGCAAGGTATTGACCAAGCAGCACTGGAAAGTTCCAGGGGAAGCCGAGGGATTGACAGTATATAGAATCAGAGGATACTGCCCCTTGTTTTTTTCTTTGCTGTTTGTTTCTGTTGTTTCCCCACCCCCTTTTTTCTTTTTTATTTCTTCTTTTCTTTTTTTCTCTCTCTCTCTTTTTCTCCTTATTCCTGTACAACTTGTTTTTGGCCACTCCGCACTGAGTAAAATGGCTAGAAGGAAAAACTCACCTCAAAAGAAAGAAATCAGAAACAGTCGTCTCTCCCACAGAGTTACAAGATTTGGATTACAATTCAATGTCAGAAAGCCAATTCAGAAGCACAATTATAAAGCTATTGGTGGCTCTAGAAAAAAGCATAAAGGACTCAAGAGACTTCATGACTGCAGAATTTAGATCTAATCAGGCTGAAATTAAAAATCAGTTAAATGAGATGCAATCCAAACTGGAGGTCCTAACGACCAGGGTTAACGAGGTAGAAGAACGAGTGAGTGACACAGAAGACAAGTTGATGGCAAGGGCGGAAACTGAGGGAAGAAAAGAAAGACAATTAAGAGACCATGAGGATAGGTTAAGGGAAATAAACGACAGCCTCAGAAGGAAAAATCTACGTTTAATTGGGGTTCCCGAGGGCGCCAAAAGGGACAGAGGTCCAGATTATGTATTTGAACAAATCATAGCTGAAAACTTTCCTAACTTGGGAAGGGAAACAGGCATTTAGATCCAGGAGATAGAGAGATCGCCCCTCCCCCCCGCTTAAATCCATAAAAACCACTCAACATTTAACATTTAATTTAATACTGGAACTTGCAAATTCCAAAGATAAAGAGAAGATCCTTAATGCAGCAAGAGACAAGAAATCACTAGCTTTTATGGGGAGAAGCATTAGGACAACAGCAGACCTCTCCACAGAGACCTGGGAGGTGAGAAAGGGCCGGCAGGATACAGTCAGGGTCCTAAATGAGAGGAACCTGCAGCCAAGAATACTTTATCCAGCAAGGCTCTCATTCAGAATAGAAGGAGAGATAAAGAGCTTCCAAGAGAGGCAGAAACTGACAGGATATGTGACCACCAAGCCGGCTCTGCCAGAAATATTAAGGGGGACCCTGTAAAAGAAAGGGGAAGTCCAAGGAAACAATCCACAAAAACAGGGACTGAATAGGTATCATGATGACACTAAATCCATATCTGTCAATAGTAACTCTGAACGTGAATGGGCTTAATGACCCCATCAAAAGGCGCAGGGTTTCAGACTGGATAAAAAAAAGCAAGACCCATCCATTTGCTGTCTCCAAGAGACTCATTTTAGACATCAGGACACCTACAGCCTGAAAATAAAAGGTTGGAGAACTGTGTACCATTCAAAGAGTCCTCAATAAATGCAGGGGTAGCCATCCTTAGATCAGATAAATTAAAGTTTGTCCCAAAGACTGTAGTGAGAGGTGAAGAGGGACACTATATCATACTTAAAGGATCTATCCAACAAGAGGACCTAACAATCATGAATATTTATGGCCCGGATGCGTGAGCCGCCAAGTATATCAATCAATTAATAACCAAAGTTAAGACATACTTAGATAATAATACACTTATACTTGGTGACTTCAATGTAGCGCTTTCTGCAATCCACAGGTCTTTTAAGCACAACATCTCCAAAGAAACAGCAGCTTTAAATGATACACTGGACCCGATGGATTTCACAGATATTTACAGAACTTTACATGCAAACGCAACTGAATACACATTCTTCTCAAGTGCACATGGGTCTTTCTCCAGAAGAGACCACAAACTGGGTCACACATCAGGTCTTAATTGATACCAAAAGATTGGGATCGACCCTGTGTATTTTCAGACCATAATGCTTTGAAACTAGAACTAAATCACAAGAAGAAGTTTGGAAGGATTTCAAATATGTGGAGGTTAAGGACCATCCTGCTACAAGGTGAAAGGGTCAACCACGAAATTAGAGAAGAATTAAAAAGATTCATGGAAACTAATGAGAATGAAGACACCACCATTCAAAATCTTTGGGATACAGCAAAAGCAGTCCTGAGGGGGGGAAATACATCGCAATACAAGCATCCATCCAAAAACTGGAAAGAACTCAAATACAAAAGCTAACCTTCCACCTAAGGGAGCTGGTCAAAGACAGCAAATAGATCCTACACCCAGCAGAAGAAGAGGGTTAAAAAAGACTCGAGCAGAACTCAATGAAATAGAGACCAGAAGAACTGTGGAACAGATCAACAAAACCAGGAGTTGGTTCTTTGAAACAATTAATAAGGTAGATAAACCATTAGCCAGCCTTATTTGAAAGAAGACAGAAAACACTCAAATTAATAAAATCATGATGAGAAAGGAGAGATCACTACTAACACCAAAGAAAGGACCTAGAGTGTATTCTATATGTTAAGCAAAGTCAGTCATTCAGAGAAAATACCAGATGATTTCACTCATATGTGGAATTAAAACAACAACAACAACAACAACAACAACAACAACAACAAACGAATATAGGGGAAGGAAGGAAAAGAGTGGGAGGTATACTATAAGAGATTCTTTAGTACAGAGAACAACAGGCTTGCTGGAGGGAAGGAGGGCATGGGATTGGCGTGGTGATTGGCAGTGAGGAGGGCACTTGTTGTGATGAGCACTGGGTGTTATAGGTAAGTGATGAATCACTAAACACTAGTCTTGAACCAATATTACAGTATATGTTAAGTAACTAGAATTTAAGTAAAAACTTGAAAAAAGTAAGGAAAGAAGACTCATGGAATGGTAAAGCTTGCAGGGACCATGGTAGTCCAGTAGCAAGCACCTTGTGCATTAAAAGATGAGGAAGGGGCGCCTGGATGGCACAGTCAGTTATGTGACCAACTGTTGGGTTCAGCTTGGATCCTGATCTCGGGGTCATGAGGTCGAGTCCCACATCGGGCTCCGTGCTCAATCTGGAGCGTGTTCTCCCTCTCTCTCTAACTCCCCCTTGTGCTCTCTCTCCCTCTCTCTGAAAAAAAATAAGATGAGAGAAATAAATCACATTTTCAGACACAGTGCAGACCCTGGAGCTACAAAGCCTCACCTATACCACATGCACTACCCTGCTTGCCTCATCTTTCCTCAATCTCCCTTTTCTGCTCTCTCTTCCTCCTTTTTCTTTCCTAGACACCATATGCTTAGTGAGGCCAGAGGACCAAGAGCTAAAAATGTCCTGGGTGTGGCCCTTCATAAAGGCTTTCAACAAAGGCACTTACCTTGAAGTGGAAGCCATGATGAGCCAGAAACAGAGATTTGTCTATATGTGCAGAGTCAAAGAACCTGTAAGACAGCAAAAGTCGATTTTTTAAAATTGTATGCTGGGCCGCCCGGGTGGCTCAGTGGTTTGGTGACTGCCTTCGGCCCAGGGTGTGATCCTGGAGACCCAGGATCAAGTCCCACGTCAGGCTTCTGCGTGGAGCCTGCTTCTCCCTCTGCCTGTGTCTGTGCCTCTCTCTCCCTCTGTGTCTCTCTCATGAATAAATAAAGAAAATCTTTAAAAAATAAAAAAATAAAATAAAATATGTATTCTTTCATTGTAAAGGGCCTTAACTATCAATTTCACTTAAAAAAAATTGTATGCTAATTAGCAAGGAATAGGACCTTCTCCACCATTTAAGTGAAAAAAAAAAACAAAAACAAAAACAAAAAAACCAAAACACATTTTTAGCCTAAAGTTCACCAGCAGTAAGCAGAGGATGGATTGAATACACACAGCAGAGGGGGTCTAGGCAACTGGCCAATCAGAGGGAAAAACAACGAGCCCTCCACCTCCTGCTGAAACATATTATAGGGCAAAGGTTTTCACCGTCAAAACTACTGGCATGTGGGCCGGATGAGCCTTTGTTGGGGGGCTGTCCTGTGAATTACGGGATTTTAACAGCTTTCCGGAACTCTACACTAGATGCCAGTAAAACACGGATCCCCTACCTGTGAAATCAAACATGTTTCCAGATATTGCCGTACGTCCCATGGGGGACAAAATTGCACCTGGTTGACAACTATTATTCTATCTATATCAAGACTACCAATAGATCCTACTGTAAAAAGGAAATACTGTCTACTAGTGCTGCCCAATATGGTATGTGGTTATTACATATCTGATATATATGGCGAGTGTGATTGAGAAAGTGAATTTTCTCAATTATATAAAATTTTATATAATTTTAATTAATTTTAATGTAAATTGTCACATGTGCCTGGCCAGTGACCACCGCATTAGTGAAGTCCCGGATGTATAAAGAGCCAATTATGAAACAACGTTCTCTTAACAACCAACAGGTCAAAGAAGAAAAAATTCTTTCATAGAATAACTTAAGGGGGAAATTAAAAAGCATCTTGAGGCCATCTGGGTGGCTCAGTTGGTTAAGCCTTCGACTCCTGATTTGGCTCAGATCAGGATCTCAGGATCTTGAGATCGAGCCCTGTGCCGGGTTCTGCAGTGAGTGTGGAGCCTGCTTAAGATTCTCCCTCTCCTTTCCCCCTGCCCCAACCCACTCCTGGGTTCTCTTTCTTACATAAATACATAGTATCTCGAAACAAATGAAACAAGGAAACCCAATATACTAAAATATTTAGGCTGCAGCAAAAGATTTCTAGGAGAGCTTAATGCTATAAACACATACTGAAAAAAATATATATATAAGTATCTCAAGGAACTCTAGAAAGAATAGATGAATGGATAAAGAAGACGTGGTACATATGCGATGGAGTATTATACAGTTATACAAAAGAATGAAATCTCGTCATTTGGAATGACGTACATGGAGCTAAAGAGTAATACTAAGTGAAATAAGTGAGTCAGAGAAACACAAATACCATATGATTTCATTCCTAAGTGTAATTTAAGAAACAAAAAAAGAATGTGCAAAATAGCAAAAGACTCAAACTTTTCCTCTAAAAATAGGATCAAAATAAAGTTCTTTACTCTGGCCTTTCCATCAAATATAGTACTAGAAAACTTAGCCAGAGCAATTAGGCAAGTAAAAGAAACAAAAAACATCCAAACTGGAAAGGAAGAAGAATAATCATATTTGCATATACCATAATCTTATACGTAGAAATCGTAAGGATTAAAAAAGTTAGAAGCAGTAAACAAATTCAACAAGGTTGCAGAAATGAAAACCAACACACCAAGAAGCACTTGCATCTCTATATGTTAACAATGAACAATTTGAAGTGGAACTCAAGAACACAACTCCATTTACCACAACACTGAAAAAAGTAAGATATTCAGGAATAAGATTAATGAAAGAAGTGAAAGAATCATACACTGAAAATGAGAAAACATATGTAAGAGTAATGTTTTAAAAAAAAACCCAAAAATAGGGGATCCCTGGGTGGCGCAGTGGTTTAGCGCCTGCCTTTGGCCCAGGGCGCGATCCTGGAGACCCGGGATCGAATCCCACGTCAGGCTCCCGGTGCATGGAGCCTGCTTCTCCCTCTGCCTGTGTCTCTGCCTCTCTCTCTCTCTCTCTGTGACTATCATAAATAAATAAAAAAATTAAAAAAAAATAATAAAAAAAAATAAAAAAAAACCAAAAATAGATATCTTGTGTTCATAAGTTGATAGACTTAATATTTTTTTATGAGAGACACACGGAGAGCGAGGCAGAGACACAGGCAGAGAGAGAAGCAAGCCCCGTGCAGGGAGCCTGATGGGGGACTCGATCCGGGGACTCCAGGATCATGCCCTGACCCAAAGGCAGACGCTTAACCACAGAGCCACCCGGGCGTCCCGATGATAGACTTAATATTGCTGAAATGTCAATGCTGCCCAAAGTACTTCACAGGATCAAAATCAAAATCCCGATACCATTTTTTTTCCAGAAATCGAAAAATCCGTCCTAAAATTATTTGGAATCAAGGGAAGCCAAATAGCCCAGATAACTTTGAGAAAAAAGAACAAAGTGGGAGAATTCACATGTCCTCATTTCGATACATTGTCCAGCTAAAGAAGTCAAAATAGCATGGCCCTGGTATAAAGGTAGGTCTACACAGACCAGTGAAGTGTAACAGAACCAGAAAGAAAGCCTCATGTATATGGTCGGGTAATCTTCAAAAAGGATGTAAAAACTACTCAATAGGGAAAGGAGAGTCTCTCTAACAAATGCTGTTGAAAACACTGAGTATCTACATGCAAAACAATAAAGTGGGCTCTTGCCTGACATCATGTACAAAGACTTAACTCAAAATGTATCAAAGAACTAAACGTAAAAGTTAAAATTGTAAAACGCTTGCAAGGAAACATAGGGAAAAGATTCACAATATTAGATCTGCCAATGATTTCTTTCTTTTTTTCAACAGGCTCCATACCCAGGGTGGAGCCTATTATGGGGCCTGAACTCACAACCCTGAGATCAAGACCTGAGCTGACATTGAGTCATATGCTTACTGACTGAGCCACCCAGGATCCACGGACCTGGCAGTGATTTCCTGACTACGATACCAAAGCACCAGCAAACAAGTAAACATAGACAAATGGGGTCTATAAAACTTCAAATGCACCAAAGGATACAATCTAGAGAGTGAAGAGACAACGAATAGAATGGGAAAAATATGTGCAAACCATGTATTTGACAATAAGTTAATATACAAAAAACTCCTACGAACTTCGTCACAAGGCAACAAGTAGCCCAATGGAAGAAAGGACGAAGAGCCTGTACAGACATTCCTTGAAAGAAGATGTATAAATGGCCAATGAACCTATGAAATGATGCTCCACATCACTAACCATCAAAAAAGGCAAATCACAACCACGATGAGGGTCACCTCACACCCATTAGGATGACCACTGTTAAAAAATAAAATGTTGGCAAGGATATGGAGAAATCAGGACACTTGTGCATTGCTGATAGGAATGTAACATGGTGCAACCACTATGTAAACAGTATGAGAGTTCCTCAAAAAAATTAAAAATACAGCTACCATAGAATCCAGCAATCCTACTTCTGGGCTACGTGTAGTCAAAAGAATTGAAAGCAGGGTCACCAGGAGACCTCCATCCTCATAGAAGCATTCTTTATCATAGCCAAGGGCTGGGAGCAACTCAGATGTCCATCAAAGGTAAATGGATAAAGAAAATGTGGTGTATACTGATTTTTATTTATTTATGAGAGCCACACGGAGAGAGAGGCAGAGACACAAGCAGAGGGAGAAGCAGGCTCCATGCAGGGAGCCCGAGGGGGGACCCGATCTCGGGTCCGCAGGATCAGGCCCTGGGCCGAAGGCGGCGCTAAACCGCTGAGCCACCCGGGCTGCCCTCTCTTTCTTAGTAAAGAGAGATTTTACCCCATTACAAACACAGTATGACACAATCCCTTGTACATTTTCATTAGCTTAGTCTAGACCCCCAGGTGACTCAGGGGCTGAGCTGAGCGTCCACCTTCGGCCCAGGGCCTGATCCTGGGATCCGGGATCGAGTACCCCATCAGGCTTCCTGCCTGGAGCCTGCTTCTCCCTCGGCCTATGTCTCTGCCTCTCTCACTCTCTGTCACTCTCATGAATAAAGAGATAAAAATCTTTAAATAAAAAACAACAACAGAAAATAATTCGCTTAGGCCTTTGCTGGAAGGTGCTGCTTGTTGCTCAACTTAGGTGCAAAAGTTTTAAAATCACAAGCCTATGTTTTCTCAAGGTAGAAATTTAATACCTACACACACACACCCACACCACACACACACAGACACACACACACACATGCTCCTTTTCCAAAGATGGTTAATAAAATCTCACTGAGAGTTTGGAAGGCTTTTAATTATAAGACCTAGCGAAAAAGCTTTCTAAAAATGATTTGATTAATCCTACTTAATAAAAAGTAGGATTCTAAGACATGTAGTAATTTGGGAACTTTTATGATAGAACTAGAGGCTGAAAATGTTCTTGAAGTCTTTGGAGAAACAAAGAATATAAATCCTAGTCCATGCTGAAAAATAAAAACTCTGTTGTCAGATTTATATTTGTTCAATAAGGTTTGATGGATTATTTGTTAGATAAAAATTACTTATAGATATCCAGATATCACAAGTTGTATATTCCTTGTGAAATTCAACCATCAATCACCTTACTAATTGATAGTCAACAGTATCCAGCCTAGGGTTTATAGGTGCTAGCTATATGAGTTTCTGATGTTATGAATTAGGCAGTGGAGGTTCAGTTCAATGTATCTATCTCTTCTCCTTTAAACTTCAGGATAATTAATACATAACCGTAAGCAAATTCTTTGTGTTAACAAATGTAAAAGAGATGCATTGTTTTCCAACTACCTAAATAAAATGACAAAACAAATGTAAACAGAAATATGAAAATAAGAACACCAAACAAACAAAAAGTAGGATGCCACCAGAATTATAGGCTAAAATTAATAAGCTAGATCAAAAAGAATTGTTCATGATAATAGTGACATTTTTAACCAAAATATCAGTCATAAATCTTAAATCAAGAAAAATCAGAGTATTGAAGGTTATAAACTATTAAAAAGATATTAGAATATAAGAATTAGAATTGGAGTATAAGAAAGGACTACATTAGAATATAAATAGTAAGAAACAGGAATGAAATTAGATAAATTATGATGTAATACTTTTGATTTTTATAGGAGCAAGAAAGAAAATAGATTGAGAATTGTAACATTAAACTATGCATTTGATATATAGGTCAAGCTCAGTTCTTTACAAGAATATGTCTCTTTTAAATTGCCCATAAAATGTTTTTAAAAAGTAATCATGTCAGATTTAAAAAGTTAATAAATTAAAAAGGTAAACTTTTTAATGATAGTTCTATTTTATATATTATGTTCTCTGATACAATAAAATAAAACTGAATATTAGCAATAGACTAAAAATTGCTTTCTAAAAACTTTGTGGAAGACTAAAATATATTGCAAAATAATTTCATGCTCAAAAAGTAAACCAAATTACAATTACAGCATATTTTTATTACAATATTTAGTGTTAACACCTATAAACTGTGATAAACTAACAGACCAGAGGCAAATTTTATGTCATTACACTATTTTCATTATTAAGCAGAATTAAAAATGAATGAAGAAAATGTGAGCTAATATATCTAAATCTGGAAATTGGAATAAGAACAACAGAGGTCTTGAAACCTTGAAAGAAAAACCTAATGGAATAAGAAATTAGAAGTTTCATAAAGATTCAAGAAGAGTTTAAAATTATATAATAGAAAGTTGAGGATTGGTAAATCTTATTTTCCATACTTTTTCACACAGCATTATGCATTTAAGATTTGATTTGGGGGTGGGGGGTTACATTTTACCCTTCCATCAAGGCTCTCTGTTCACTGTTTCAGAATAATGACCACCATATTTTGTTAGTGTAGGGCTAAGGGTGGGCTGCTGCAAGCTGGGCCACTTTGGCATTAAGATTATTTTGAGTTAAAAGTAATCAAAACCCAGAAAGTATAGAAAAAACCCTGTGCTTCCCCATTCACTGCCTAAATGTACATTGGAAAGGAAAGCCTGTACCAGGATGAGAGCTATTAACAAAGACTCCCTTTTGGGACGCCCAGGTGGCTCAGCAGTTGAGCTCTTGCCTTTCAAGCTCAGGGTGTGATCCTGGAGTACTGGGATGGAGTCCCACATCGGGCTCCCTGCATGGAGCCTGCTTCTCCCGCTGCCTGTGTCTCTGCCTCTCTCTCTCTGTGTGTCTCTCATGAATAATAAAAAAAAAGATTTCCTTTTACTTAAGAAACTTATCCACATGCTAGGACAAACTTCTTTTTTTGGAACATCTCCTTTTACCTTCCTGCTAATGGTATTCTCTCCTTTGTGTTCTCAAACGCTTCCCCTCTCCTTAGCTCACATTAAGCTTCCCATTGCCTCCTTGTCTTTGTAATCTCATATATATGTGGATTTCCCCATAAGTCCGCCTATTAAATTTGACTTTCTCCTGTTGATCTGTGTTATGTCAAATTGATTCTAAGTCCAGGTAGAAGGAGCAGAGGACAGAGGAAGTTATTCCTTCCAACAGTAATAATTCTCTAATCCATGATAGATAGCTGTCTTCTTAATAAATATGACTTTTATTAACACGTTTATATGTTCTGGTCTGGTCCTCTTGAAATTTTCTGTAGCTTGTACCTGGGGCCTTGATTTCTACCTTATTCTTTATATTGTCAAAAACAAAATAATTCTGACTCTTAATAAAGATGGTAAGGCAGACTTTAATCTGGATTCTACAACAATGGGGATTTGTGGTATGGTGGGGAGAGGTTGGGTTCAATTCTGAATACAAGGAAGAGTGGGGGTTTCCAGGCAAGAAACAGACTGGGGGCTTGCTTGGTGAGTAGAAAATCACTCAGAGGGTAGAGTGTTTGCTAAAGAGACCCAACAGGACCCTTGCTGATGGCAGGCCAGATGACCAGATGTCACCTGAGGGGGAAAAGGGAGGATCAGGAATTTGTTCAGAGGTTCTGACTGACCGGATCTCATGGTGGGGGTGCCTGGCTGGCTCAGTCAGAAGAACATGTCACTCTTGATCTCAGAGTCATGAGTTCAAGCTCCATCTTAGGTGCAGAGATTACTATAAAAAAACAAAAACAAAAACAAAAAAAACAAGTTTCTTCAGATACTATGGGTGGGGAATGAATTCTGTTTAAATTGATCCAATGAGATTCTTGCTAAAAGTAGACTCTACAGGATGAAGACCCAAGCCCAAGATCAGCCTCGAGGAGCTCCCAATGAGCCTGAGTACAGTTTGGTCAAGAAGAGAATCTTTGTCAATACCGAGCCCAGCCAGATGGTCTCTACTCCCAGAGGTAGTGATGAGGGCTTCTCCCTCCCACATCTCCGTCAGTATTAGTCATTATTCAGTTTTATGATGTTTGCCAATTTTATGGAGATAAGGAAATACCCTTCCTTACAAAAGGAAAAATGTTCTCTTCTATCCTCTAAAGTTTAATAGCTGAGATGTGGGAGTGAAACTGTCAAGAGACAGATTAACAGCAGAAAAAGATCTATTCACATGTACACAGGAGCCAACAAAAGAAGTGGCTAGCTCTCCTAATGGCTACATTTAAAGACTTTTTAAAAAGGATTTATTTGTTTATTTGAGAGAGAGAGAGAGAGAGAGAGAGAGAAAGCAGGTGTGTGAAGGTCAGAGGAAGAGGGAAGAATCTCATGACTCTGAGATCACAACCTAGGCCAAAACCTGGAGGCCTAACCAAATGCACTATCCAGGGGCCCCTGTATTTAAAGACTTGTATACCTAACCTAGTAAATAGAAAGGGAGTGGAGAGAGAAATGACTTCTATAGAAGAACAAATGACTTTCTTTAGGAAAGACAGTTGGGTTTTCAGAACAAATGAGAAATAAGAGAGTTTGTCATAATGTTTGTCTATGAAGCTGTGAATGATCTTTCTATCTGCTTCAAGGTCATAAAAGAACTCCTGGAGAGGGCATTTATGAAAAGTTTACCATGGTGTCTCTCTGTGGTCTCTCTCCTGGAATAGACACTGCTTCAGAAAGAGAATTTAAGACAGTCCTCATTTCTCAGAAATTTTTGCTTTTAGTCAGTTAAGGGAAGCTTTGAGAGGGCTTCTTTTCTTTCGGTATCTGTTGAATATCAAATACCTTGCTCTTAAAATAATTTCTATACCAACTCTGTCTGAGTAGGTCTCTACAACATTTTCCTCTTGTCATGTTAAGTTGTAGTGCTCCAACTTTCATTAAGGTTGAGCATAACTTCTTCAGCCCGGCAGGCTTTTGGGTCTCCTGAAGGACCTACCTATTCCTATCTCCTTGTGGAGCATGTCTGTCTTTGGAATTCAGTTATTTCATTAATTTGTGACCTCAGGTCCCAATGAGTTCAAGAAAGTTATGATTTTGTAATTTATCTAGGAGAGGTGGTAGTCTCACAAAGGGGGAGCTAGTGTGGTGGTGAAAAGTGCTACAGCAGAGAAGAATAGTCTCTAAATTTGGCTTGATATGATGTGAGAGACCAATGTTAGGAAAATGAAGTGAATGAAAACCAGAATGCAAGGAGATAATTATAATCATGGAGATGATATGGTTATAGTTCAAAGGATAGAACAAATTCACAGTTAAGATAAATATACCGGGTTTCTTCTTCTTTCCCTTGCATGAAAGCTCACCAATGTATATACAGGCTATTGTATATGATGTGCAATGTTGGGGTTTGGGAAAGAACGCTCAAGAAAGAATTCTCAAGATGTCTTTGGTGCAAAAAGAATAGTTTTATAAAACATGGAGACAAGGCCTGTGGGCAGAAAAGAGCTGCTCGGAGGTTGCGAGGAGTGACTGATTATATACTTTGAAGTTGGTGGGGGGGTGTTAGGGAGAGTGCTAAGTCTCTAAGGAATTTGAAAGCAAGGTTTCCAGGACCTTGAGGAGCTAGCTGCTGTTAGGATGAGATCATTTACTACTGTGTAGTAAAACCTTAGTCATGAGAGTCATGAGATCATATATATATATATATATATATATATATATATATATAAAATCAGTGGGCCATATGCTTGGAAGATGATTGTTAATATATATCTTCCTGGAGGCAGGGGGTAGAGACAAAGGAAGTTTCCAAATGGATTTTTTATAGGATTCTCGAGGTCAGGCTAATTTCAAGTTAAGATTGCCTTTTGCCCCTATCAAAATATTAACATTGACACAGCTAAGCTTCTTGAGGAAGGTCACTCTGCCTGTCCCAAGTACTTGACAATGGACTGTAAGTTGTAAGGAATTTTAATTTTTTCTATATTTCTTTTGCCTTTTTTCTCCTCATTAGTATATATAGTGGTTAAGTGACTGAGTGTGAAACCAGGCAGCCTGGCTTTGGATAGTGATTCTCCTTCCTCTCAGCCACATTATCTTGGGCAAGTTTCTTCTCTATGCACCAGTACCTGATCTTAAAATAGGGAAGTGAATACTACCTGCCTTGTGAGATTGTTGCAAAAATTAAAGGAGTTCATCCATAAGTCACTGCATCTAAATACATATAGTGTGTCTGTCACTCATTTTATCTTCCTAAGCAATTTCATCTCCATTTTTTCCCACTGTTTTAATGTAGAAACTTAGAGAAGTGGCTTTCCCAGGGTGACCCAACATTATATATTAAAGACTGGACTGGAAACTTCATGCTCTTCATCTCCAGGAAACTGGTTCCTTTCTAATGCAGTTTTGCTCTGGTCACTTTTTGGGACTTTTCCATGTCTTTAAAATTAAGAAGTTTGTTAATTATGTTCTATATTCACTTCTAGCAATAAAATCATGTGATCTAAATACAACATGAATTTACAAAATACACGGGTTCGTATTAGATTTAATTGTCTGTGGCAATTCACTATTATACTTCATATGCCTAACCATATGCTTATATAAGGCAAATCTTTTTATTGATTTATTTTTTTGGTTAAAAATCAAAGGAAATTTAGGTAGTTTAATGCTTTAATCATGATTCCTATTTGAACTTAAAATCATCTTTTTATGCCTTGCTCATATCCTACATTCTCTAAGAGAAAATTCACTTAATCCAATCTGTCACACAAAGAAACTTAACTCTACAGATTTTTACCAGCATTCAACAGTTAATATCCCTAAAATAAATACCACCAAAGCCTTCTCTTCATGTTATTGCTTATGGTAGGTTTATTGGTTGCTTTTCTGTAAGATATATTTTCTTTTGCTCTATACTAAAAAATTTTAAAGTCATCTACTTATAAAATCAGCTGTCAATAGACCTAGTTTAAATTCTGTATCACATAACCATAAAACAGGTATATTTTGATTAAAGAAAAAAAGATTAAAACTCAGCATAAAGCTAAGTTAATTACTACTATGGCAGTGAATATACATGATTTATAACAGATATTCAAATGAGTTTTAAATTGATCAGAATTCAAAGTTTTCATTCCATCTTTATAATATTCAGCTTTAGAATTCTCCTATGGCAATATGGTAATGGTAGCATATTAGTGAATAAATCTTGAAATAAGAAGTCAGCATTTATCTGGTAAATACTGTTTCAGCAACAATCATTAAATCCCTTCTTTTCACTATAACTACTCCAATGACTCTTTAAATACTCAAGTTTAGCATTTGACCTTTTATACCTTTAGGTTGAAAAGTATAGTTAAGTAATTAAATGTAGTAAAATGAGTTCAATCCATCAAATTATTTTAAAAGAGAAACAGTAAATGCAGGGCTGATTATAACTTTTAACCCACTGGTGCTACTATTTGAATAGTCATTCACCAAAGAAAAAGAAGTAATGAAAAAATGAATCAAAACACAGAAGCACAGTTTACTAGGGTATTCTTTTAAACTTCACTACATAGTTTACGCTTTTTTTTTTTTGCAATAAATAGCCAGCTGAAGTAGAGTCCAGAGTGATGCTAAGAGCATTTATTTTCATGGATTATTAAAAGACATGCTTATCATAGTAAGGGATAGTAGAATATACCACCCCAAAATATGCCACTTTGGCAAAAGGAATATTTTGAGTTAAAGGCACTTGAGAAGAAGCAGATATAAGAAAAGCTCTCTGCCCTCCTCTATTTACCTAAAAGCAGGATATAAATTTGTAAAACTGTCCCTTTCCCCTATCAAGTATTCCCTCCACTCTCTACCAGAGAAAAACTCTAAACCCAGGGTAGCTCTGAGACAACACCAAAGGAAACTACATAAGAAATCTTGCTGAAATTAGCCCTTAATTACCATTAGTTTCCCCCATATTATTTGCCCTCCCACATTTGCTGCCCCTAGAAGATCAAAGTCCTTTTTCTTTGTTTTGTTATTCCTTTAAAAATGTATTGTGTTTTTTGTTTTGTTAAGATGCCTGTATAAGTCCAGCTTCTAACTACCCATTTGAGTTACTCATTATTGAGCATTCCAAATGAATGTGGGAGTGTGTTAATAAACTTTTGTTTTTTTCTTGTTAATTAATCTATTGTCTAATTAACAGGACCCCAGCAACAGAACCTATGATGATAGAGGGAAAATATTTCTTTTTCTCTCCTCTACAATAGAATGGCAATACAAAAAAGGTTGGGATTAGTAGATCTATGGATTTAATTTAGATTTGTATGGAAGGAGGAGGAAGAGATACTTGACTTCCAGCAAAGAGGCTGAAATAAAGGGAAGAAATCTAAAATTAGATAACAATTTTAAAAAATGAGTAAAACATCCCAAATGATGATTCTTTGAAGGATTCATAAAATGGACACACTCATGGGATTGACTAGTTGAAAATTAAGAAAGGGAAGATGAAAATAAACCAAATGGAGGATTGATTAGTTCCTTCATTTTCTCAGTTATGCACTGAGCACATGCAAAGTGCTAGGCTCTCTTTAGAGCAGGTTGGTAGCAATAGCAAAAAATAACAGACCAAACTCCATGTCCTCAAGGAACTTGAATTAGGGTAGGCAGAGACAAAAAGAGTTAAAAATAAGTACAAAACTATGCAGTCAATTGGAGGATGATGAGTTCTGTGATGCAGAGTAGAGTGGTAAGGGCGAGGGACCAAGAGCCAACAGTTGTAATCCTAATTATTCAAGAAGGCCACAATGAGGGAAGGATATTTGAGTGAACATTTGAATGAAGTGAAGAGTAAGTCAAATGGACATTTGAGGGAAGAGTGTTTCAGGAAGGGGAACAGTGTAATGAATTGGGGGAAATTACCAGAGAGAGAATTATAGGTAAAAATAATGAAAGTGTGTTATGAAAATATACATACCACTAAAATTCTAGTGAGATAGGTTTATTTCCAGAAATTGGTGAAACTCTGGTTGAAAATAGGTGGATTTCTGGAGAACTATAAAAATTCCAAAATATGCAAGGATTAAAAACTCTGAATACTTATGCATGAAAATAACTAAAGGACCTCCCAACACAAAAGCAGAAGCCAAAATGGTATTACACATAATTTTTGCCAGATATTCAGAAAATGTCTATATTAAGTTTCTGGGGCTGCCATAACAAAATACCATAGACTGGGTGATTTAAACAACAGAAACTTACTTCTCACAGATCTGGAGGCTGGAAGTCCAACAGCAAGTGTTGACAGATTAGGTTCCTCCTCAGGCGTCTTTCCTCGGCTTGCAAATGGTTGTCTTCTCTCTGTGCACCTTCTGCACATGGCCTTTTCTTTCTCTGTGCATGTACACACACACACACACACACAACTGGTGTTCCTCCTTTTATAAGGACATCAGTCCTATCAAATTAACACCCCACCCTTATAACCTCATTTAATTTTAATTACCTCTTTGAGGATCTTATCTCCAGATACAGTCACATTAGCAGTTAGGGCTTTAACATATGAATTTTGGGGGAAAATAAAAGGCTTATTGTAACAATTTATTTCTTACATTTTAAAAGTCATTCCATTAAACACAAAAGAGAGAATTCTGCCCAGTTCATGTATTATCTATGTACTTTTTATTCAAAAACTGGACAATAAAAATAAAAGAATACAAATTATTTGCATGTGTCACTTAAAAATCCATGAAAATATCCCAAATAACATATTACCAAATGCTATTCTCCTGGATATTTGGAAGATGCCATTATGTTCAAGGAAGATTACTCCAGGAATGCAAGAGTGATTCAACATTAGAAAATTCTGTCAATGTAATTGACATTAAGAACTTAGAAAAAATAATAATGCTGAAGAAAAAATATCTAATGCTGAAGAAAAGCATGTCCTTATGACCAAGGATCTTAGACAACTGAAAATAGAAGGGAATTTCTTTAGCAGTTACACAAAAGTCACCTATTTAACAGAGAAAATGTAAATACCTTCTCTTTAGTAGTATTGTAATCAAACTAACGTGAGTTTAACTCTCTGGTAAGTCACAGATAGAAACACACCAGGTGGGTTGTTGCAAAAAGGGAAACTTATTTGCAGCAAATAAGAATTTGGAGAATTACTTCCAAAGCTGTGACTCTTTGAGCAAGGAGGGTGCATGGGTTCCTTTTATTTAAAGTCAGGAAACATATTCAGAAAGGAGAGCCTTGTCATCAGATGTAGAGGTGGGCAAAGGTCATGCATGCGCCCTTAAGGAAACATGTCTCTACATACATTGTATGTCATGGAAAAAAGCCTTGTGCTCCTTCTTGGGCAGAGATTTTAGTATTATAATGAGGTAGAGGTAATTGTTGGTCCCTCCCTTGTCCATCTGCAGAGGCATGATTTGGGGTTCAGCCCAGACTGGGTGTACTGGGCAGTCCCCTAGATTATTTTTGTATTTAAAAAATGCACTCTAGGGGTACCTAGGTTGCTCAGTGGTTGAGCATCTGCCTTCGGCTCAGGTTATGATCCCAGGGTTCTGGGATCCAGTCCTATATTAGACTTCTCAAAGGGAATCTTCTTCTCCCTCTGACTATGTTTCTGTGTCTCTCCCTGTGTCTCTCATGAATAAATAAAATCTTTAAAAAAAATAAATAAAAATGCACTCTAAACTGTGCTATGGATTATAGATTCTAGGGAGTTGTCAAAAATATTTCCACCAAAATATATAAAATGTGGAGAATCTATATTATACACCTGAAACTAATGTATCACTGCATTTTAATTATATTTGATTTAAAAAAATAAACAAAACTTTAAAAAGCTATCTATCTATCTATCTATCTATCTATCTATCTATCTATCAATCTAATTGTGGGAAGATAGTTGGAGATGATAGTATCATCCTGGTGAAAATAGATGATAACATTCAGTGACGCAGGGGTAGCATTGAAGCTGGAAAGAAATGAGCAGGAGATAGTAAAAAGTTTTAGTAACTAATGAGATTTTTGAAATGAGGAAATTATGATGTTGTTTTGGGTTTGGGCAATTGAGTATATGATGATGCCATTTAGGAAGGGAACCAGAGCAGAGGAGGTATTGGGTGGAATACGCTAAATTTATTTTGGAGGCACAGGAAAGATAAAATATCATCTATTCAAGATAGAGATGATCTTTTCAGTCACTTAGCTATTATGTATCTTTTTAGTTATATATGCTGATGTTTGCATTCTGTTTACTCTGTGCTTCCTGAAATTCTGTCCTGGTCTAAGTTGAAGGTTGAGATTGTCAGTTTTTGCTGTTGGGTATACAGAAAATCTGAATACATAGAAATGAAAAGCAATTTTAAAAACCCAAAGTGGAGGGGCAACAGGGTGGCTCCGTAGTTGAGCATCTGCCTTTGGCTCGGGTGGTAATCCTGGAGTTCTGGGATATGAGTTTGACCTCAGGCTTCCTGCAGGGAGCCTGCTTCTCCCTCTGCCTATGTCTCTGCTTCTCTCTGTGTCTCTAATATATGAATAAATAAAATCTTTTTTTAAATCCCCAAATTGGAGATTAAATATACCCAAATTAAAGAAAGATTGTGTCTTTCAAGGGTTAATGGTTATGGGGAAGGAAGCTATTATTGATTGATGGTGCTATAAATATACTCTTTACACTTAAAATATTGTTTTAAGTCTTGGTTAGAATTTATGATGTCTTAAATCTTAGATAGAATTTATGATGGCAACAGATTGTTAGTGTGAAAATAAAGAGCCACAATGAAAGGCAAATGAATATTTATTTGGGACTGCAGACTTGCAAATTGGGGAGCACAGATTCAGGTAGAAACACAGTGTCCTGCTTGTAGGGTCACAGCATAAGAGGAAAAGGAAAGGAGCCATTACTTGGGTTGAAGAAAAGAAAAAAGAAGAATTTTCCATGGGTGTTAACAAGAAAAGTTACTCAGGGTTTCATGCTGACTCCTGATTCTGTCTGTAGCAGGTCCACAAGCATTCTTGTGATTGGGATGTCCATTCTCCTGCTTAAATTGCTTAAAACAATTTCTGTTTTGTCCAGTTCAAAGGTCCTGGCCCTGTTCAAACAAAGATGAGTAAAGCAGTTTCTCTGCAGTGGTTGCTCTGGCTCTATCTTGAGATGGCTCCAGTCATGTCATTTTTTTTCACAAGGTATAAATGCTGCTATCCCAAGTACTTCATGTTCTCTAAAATTTGGTATAGCCCCTAAGAAGTAAGGTCATTCAAGAGCTTAATAAATATGTTTTTAATGACTCCTGTCTTTTACATTAGTACATGCACCTAGCTATTAAGTTTAATTGTAAGGTCAAAGAAAATGAAAAAATAATGCCCCATCCTGAAGTTAATGAGATTTTAAGTTAAGTTCTAGTCTCAGTATCAGCCATTCCTTATAGCTAAATGTTAGGAATGAAATGCCATGATGTGAACAGTTACAATGTGATTTCTTTTACAGGGCAAAAGGTTAAATTGGAAGTCGGTGAGGTCAGAGTTGGTTCCCCATCTGTGAATAACTTCCAGTTCTGCTCTGGGTAAGTGGTTTAATCTCTATGCCACACAATCTGAGCACTATGAATAAAAATATATAACTCTGCCCTCTATAATGCTGGGATTTTGTAATGCTGCCAGAAAAGAGCTTTAGGGTTTTTTTTCTCAACTACATAGTGAAGCAGGATAGCCAAATTTATCTCTCAAAATAATTGAAATTAGCTGAGTTGTGTTTGCATATGGAAAACTGGGTTTGTGTACGTTATAGAGATTCCTTTTGTTTTTTTCTGCAATGATGCAAGTGGTACTTTGTTGAAAATCTTGAAAATATGAAAAAAATGAACCATGAACAGGCAATGAAATGCCATGTAATTCCTAATTCTACCATCCTGAGATATTGGCTAGTTTCTTCCATTTTTTCCTTTTAAAATAATAAAAATATATATAATGTTAATACACATTAATACTTTGAATTTATTTTCCATTTAACATTATATCATAAGTATTTGTATTTTCTTAGAATTTCTTGGAAGAATATAGTTTTTAATTGTTGCAACATACTTGGAAATAATACTTTATCTACTGTTTGTTAATTTTGCTTTTAATTATTACCTTTCACAAATAATGTTTTAGTTAACAATCATTCAATCATTTATTTGCTTAAATCTATTTTTCTTGGGATATACTTCTGGGTATTGATAGATTTCTTAAAGAATAGTATGATTGATTATCTGACTCCAGTAAAAAGAGTAATTAGCAAAATGTAAAAATTTAAAATATTTAAGTGTATACCATTCCTTTGATACACGGAATACATTGATCCTTTTAAAATTTATTAAATGTTTGTTCTTTTGTTTTTGAGTTTTGAAACTTTAAAAAATTAACTCAATACTAAAACTATGTTAAACTTAGGAATTAAAAAAAAACAAAGTTAGGAGAGAGGTTGTTTCTGGTGTTGTGATCTTGACACAACGTGATCAGTGAGGAGAAGGCCCTATTTCTAGAGACTGAAGCAAGAAGCAGATTATAATGTGGTGGTACAGTGGGTATACACTGAGCCATGAGCTCAGTTCTTGGCTGAAACTGCTATGGGGCTTTATCCTCTTAGATCACATGGTACTTCTAGGTGAGATTCCTCCTTCAAATAAATTCGTGAAGTTTAAGTTCCAGCAAGTAACTTGTTTCACAGAAGGGATTACTAGCGTAATACCTGTTACCAGCCATCAGCCATCATGATTGAAACCATGATAATATTTTTGGCACAAAGCATTGGGCATGAGGGCTTTCAGGTTTGTGGTATACTTTTTCCTTTGTCCGTTCTATTGCTAATAGACAGGTCTATATCTCTAGAGTCTGAGAGTTAAAATTACGCAATTCAATCTATCCATATAGGAGGATTAAGATGTATCATTTCTCATAATAGATTTCTAGCCATCTGTAATGGGCTGGAATTAAAACATCGGAGTATGAATATATTAAAGGAGTTAGATTTCATAGTATTTTTCTCTTCTCTTCTCTTTTCTCTTCTGCTCTTCTTTTTAGACAGAAAGCACACTCATGCATGCACATGAGTGAGTGGGGGGGGGTAGAAGGAGAGGGAGAGAGAGAATATCAAGCAGACTCCATGCCCATCACAGAGCCTAGTACAGGGCTCAATCTCACAATCATGACCTGAGCCAAAAACAAGAGTTGGATGCGTAACCATTAAAATCACCCAGGTGCCCCCATCATATTTCTAAAGTATTTTTCTGATTCCAATATTTAAATAGGTATTTTTGGTTAAGTGCAGAAAAACAAAAAGTGGGATTTCCCATGATCCCACCTCTTCAACATATTAGAGTTACTGCCAACACTTCAATGTATATTTTTTCCAGTCTTCTAAATACACATTTGATTATTTACCTAAAGTTTTTTTATGCTACAATAATAGTACACTGAAAATAGATCAACAGAGTTTTCTTGGTCATATTTGCACATCCATTACAGATCAGCTGAATGTCAGATCTTCAGTATCTTGATTCCAGAACCCAGGCTGATGAGCAACTTCATATAGGCTCCTCTTGTCATGGAGGGACAAGTTGGAGAAGAAATAGGAGTTGTCTCTTCCACCTTCCACTTGAAAGTGACTCATGTGCCTCTACTTACACGTCATTGGTTAAGTCAAGTCACATAGCTGAAGAGGCAACTTAAGAGTGTCGTCAAGCTATTGAATAGATAGGATGATTCATATCTATTATTAGCTTATCCAGTCATCGGAGAGCAGCTCTATCAGGATTGACTGTTCAGAGACAGTAACAGCAGAAATGTTCCTGTTTAAAATTGAGTCACAAAAGCCAGATAGTCTTTTATAGAGTTTATTTATGTTTATGCTCACTTTGTTTTTTAAAAGATTTATTTATTCATTCAGAGAGAGCGAAGAGAGAGGCAGAGACACAGGCGGAGGGAGAAGCAGGCTCCATGCAGGAAGCCTGATGTGGGACTTGATCCCGGGTCTCCAGGATCACACCCCAGGCTGCAGGCGGCACTAAACCGCTGCACCACAGGGGCTGCCCTGTTTATGTTCACTTTGAACCTTTATATTCTCTGCAGGTAATGCAGTAATAGGATGTTAGGATCAACTAGAATGAAAATAGTAAATTTGAATGTACAAGATATTAATTTCTAAAAATAATTTTGTTATGTAAAGTAATATCAATATTTTTCTTCTTTTAATTACAGCAATTTTAGTCAAAACATACATTTTGTGGGCTAAGCAGTATAGGATATGGCACATGGCTTAAATTTAGCAAAAAAACTTGTCACCAACTAAGTAAAATGCAACAATGTAACCTAATCTATTTACAGCAGTTCTTCTCATTGTCAAATATTATTCCATTCATTTCATGATAAATTATACTCTCCGGGTCAGAAAAAGATGTTTAAACAAATAACTTTAGCAGGTTTCTGATATCACTCTGTTTTGTCTTCTGTGATTTTAATTATTTTTTCAGGATGTATATCACTATGAATTCAAGCCCTATCACCAAATCAGGTTGCTAACTAATTAGTTTCATATTATGCTACCATCATCATCTCCTTTGATATGATATCTTTAAGACAATTTCTATTTGGCTAATGCACTCTTTATCTCTCCTACTTTAGGCTTCCTCTAAGTGAATGGATAATGAATGTATTATTCTATTTTCATAATTTCTAAAGAAGAAATCTAGTAACTCATGAATACATTAGGCTCCTTTACCAGCACTAGTACAAGTATAAATGAAGAAATAGAATAGGAGGAAGAACTACTTTTTGATAAACAACAAAGTGATTTTTTTGTACTGTTTACCTGAGCCAGCAACTGGGTCATAATTATTTTGAACCTCAAAAAGGAGTTTGAAATCAGATTCCTATACAAACACTAAATGACACTGACCTGGAGTTCAACAAAGAAACATTTGAAAAGATAAAAAGAAAGATGATTGAAACAATGTACGTATCTCTCTTCAAATTTGTAATGTTACTAACATTTCTGCAAAGTTTCTGTATTGTATAGTACAGACATTGTACATTTCCTGATTATTGCTGATATTACCTGTGTTTTACAGAAGTCTGAGGGATCCAGACCAGCTGTTAAATATGCACAGCCAATGGGTCTGTGTCTTAGATATCTAGGGATTAAGGTTCTAAGTAGAATGACTATAACTGAAAATAGAGCTTACACTTGGGAACTCTGTTGACCTCTTTCACATGGATCACTCAACATTGTACAACTATTAAAATGGTAGAAATTCAAAGTTGGCATTAGGGGTATTATGATCTGAGAGAGGGGAAAATATTCCCTGTATATGAACACATGACATTTTTCCCATCACCTGACTCTTAACTTTCTCTTCTGAGAACTGTGCAGGGAGGTGTAAATGACTAGCTGGGAAAGGTGGTATTTGTTAGCATCACAAGTTATAATCCTGTCTTTGGGATTTATGTTAAGAATTTCACAGGAAGCAATTCTTTTTCTTGGGCACAGATGGGTCTAAATGAAAGTCTGAAGAAGGTAGTTACAATCAGCATATTCCTACTTTTTTTCAAATACTTTCTTCTTTCCTCATTTTAGCAAATGATCCTAGAGCTGTTGCTAGCACCCATGGATCTCCTGGTATCCCCAAACCCTTCCTTTACCAGATTTCTGTCCTCTTTTAAAAAAAAAAAAGATTTTATTTGAGAGAGAGAGAGAAAGAGAGAGAGAGAGAGAAAGAGATAGAGAGAGGAGAAGCAGTGGGAACAGCAGAGGGAGAGGAAGAAGCAGACTCCCTGCTGAGCAGAGAGCCTGACATGGGGCTCAATTCCAGGACCCTGGGATCATAACCTGAGCCAAAGGCAGACTTAACAGACTGAACCACCCAGTCAACCCTCTTTCTATCCTCTTTGATTCCTCTCCTTCAATGTCTGATGAATCTTGCTTTCAAAAAGTCAATACCATACCAAGGATGTTATAAAATAATCCACAATTACACACTGTCAGGTGAAAAGATTTTTCTTCCTAGGGGTTTTTGCATCTTAATGCAGAGCAATGATTAACCTAAATGAATCTAATATGGTATAATTTCAGGCAACAGAGGGTAGCCCCCTTAGGAAGAAAAGGAGTAGATTTCTAGGAATTTCCAAATACCTGTGTACTTAGCTTTCATTAGATGTGAGTTCTATACCCAGGATTTTAATTAAAACCAAAACTTAAGATTCATCTGGAGGCTGGCATTAGAATATTATGAGATTGGCATTAGGACACTTAGTGTTGTTCAAAAATAAAGGATTAAATACACTTTGATCTGTTCCACTGCCAGTGCCAGTAGAGAGTTACATGATGGTTGCTTCAGAACTGTGGATTCAAGCAACTGCAGCACATACTATATTTGAAGAGCTACAGATGGGTTTTCTCAAATCAATATCCCAGTTCAAAGTAGGAATTTAGTTATCTTTCTTAGAATTTTGCAATCTGGGGATCCCTGGGTGGTTCAGTGGTTTAGCACCTACCTTCAGCCCAGGGCATGATCCTGGAGTCCTGGGATCGAGTCCTACATTGAGTCCTACATTGAGTCCCGCATTAGGCTCCCTGCATGGAGCCTGCTTCTCCCTCTGCCTGTGTCACTGCCTCTCTCTCTCTCTCTCTCTCTCTGTGTCTCTCATGAATAAATAAATAAAATCTTAAAAAAAAAAGAACTTGCAATCTCTAGTTGACCTGTATTTAAATAAACTTATTTCTCATTATTTAAATCAACTTATCATTTTAAATCAATTTTGTTTTTTTTTAAATTTTGATTTAATAATCAAAACTTAAATTAATTTAAGCTACAAAAATTTCCTTCTAGTTTTTGCATATTTTAAACTAGCTAGACCATTCACTTGAGAAAACGTTATTAAATGAAGGAACAGTTTAAATACATTCCAGCAGGGCAGTCAAATGTAGAATTAGATGTTTTAAATTCTTTCCAGAATTCTGATCTTATACATCTCAGAAGACTATTCTATAGTCTACTTTGATTCTATTACAGAGATGCTGTCTTCTGTTTCCTGTTCATAAACCTGCTTGTAGGAGAGAATTTCCAATTTATGCCAAGACCGCAAATTAGCACAAGCTGCTGCCTCCCTCCAGCAAATCAACCCTAGGGAAACTATGGAAAAAAACACAATATGGCTTCATAAAAGTGTGAGAAATCTCTAAGAAAAAAGAAGGCTACTTAGAACTGGCATGTGGCAAGGCAGGTAGATGACTGTAGCCAAGAGTAACAGGGTTTTGGCTCAGCTGTTACATCATATATGAGAAAAGAGAAGTTTAAGTAATATCCTTGCTACTCCCTTGCCTTCTTTCTTGTTGTAGAATTTGGCAATGGTTATCCAAGCCAAAAGGCCAAGACTTCTAATGGCCCAAACCCCTATTGGGGGTGTCCTCAGGAGTAAAAATCCAAGGAGGGCAAAATTATGACAGGGTAAAAAATTAGGAAAAAATGTACTGTAAGGACTGACCAGACTTTGCTTCCCTTCTGTCAGTCATTTTCCTTGAAACTTCCAAAGCTGATGGATGACAATCTAAGGAGATGCCTTTTCCTTGGTATTTGAAGATAGAACTTTTAAAAGGTTGTTTGGTGTGGTGAAACCAAATGGGAGTGATTAATTCTGGCTTGTGGTAAATTAAATTCATCATCCAAAAATCTATCCCTTCATCTATGCTTGACCTCAGAAGACTGATCTATGTAGGCATTTTCTTCTGCCTCTCCCCAATTTATAGTAACAGATAAGCTATCCCTTCTGAGATAAGCCAAAATATTAATAGCAGCAATAAACTAATAGCTAAATTTCTTTAAATGAATAATTATAGGAATATAATATCTTTAAAATAAAAACTACAAAGTGTGTCAACATATTATTAGCAGAAGTATTAAAATTGATGAGTCAGAATTTGCAATCAAGTTAATAAATATGCAAATAGGGTCAAGGAAAGGGATTATTGATATGGAACTAGAACAAGATGTGATAAAATAATAATCAGGTAGAAATATTAGGTGCAAAAACATTAACAGAATAAGGGAATAATAGATTGAATTAAAAAATGGATACAGATAAAGAATAAATTAATTCATCATTTGTAAAATAGTATAGAATAATTTTCCTAGAAGGAGAAAAATAAGGTAGAAGAGCAGAAAATATGTAAAACACAATAGGTACAAACATTCCAGATAACAGGAGAGAAAGTAAAAAATTAAAACGGTCAAGGTAAATTTCTAAGAATTCAAAGAAAACATTTCTTAAAACTCAGCATTCCATGCAGGGTCAAATAAGTCTCAGGCATTTTGCAATGTCTGCAATGGAGCCTAGTGGTTGTGTGAAAACTTATGAAAACTTATGAAACTTTGCATATCACTTAGATATGCATACTCAATGTTTAGGAATTCCTATGGGGGATAGAGATAATCCTTTGAAAGGCACAAGAAACCACATTAGGGATAAATTTTCAAGTTGGAAAATATGGCTGGGGACTAGTTTGGTCACAAATAAATGCAGAATCCCAGGAAGGTAACAGGATATTGTTCTGATTAAGAAAATGATGAGGGGACACCTGGATGGCTCAGTTGGTTAAGCATCAGACTCTTGATTTTGGTTCAGGTCATAACCTCCAAGTCATGAGATTGAGCCTAGCTTCTGGTTCTGTGCTAAGCAGGGAGTCTCTTTGAGGATTCTCTCTCTCCCTCCTTCTGTTCCTCCCTTTTGGACATGTGCACTCTCTCTCACTCTCTCTAATAAATAAAAAGATGAGATGAGGTAAGATTAGGTAAGTCTTCATATCCATTACCTTTACCAGGACAGAGGACTCTGACTCTACCTCCAATCCATTCTCCTACTCCGTGCTGTGTTCTGCACCACTCTAGGACTTACTTTGAGGTCTCTTATATTCACTCTGAGTCTGGAGCACATGGCCTCTGTTTCTAAGTGAGAACTTTTTCATATCCTCTGGGACTTTCTCTGTGGCCTGGAGGGCATACTATGCTTTCTCCAAGATCCAGTGATGTATCAGTTCTCTCTTATTTTCCTGCTCTTCTCTCTTCCTCTTTTATTCTGGGCTAGGGAAGGTTGCTTTTGATAAGCTAAGTAGTCTCCCAGACCTTTTCTTATTTCTGAAACATCACTTTTAAAAGTCAAAGTTCAAGAAATTGGATCTTTTATTGTCTATATTGTGTGTGTGTGTGTGTGTGTGTGTGTGTGTGTGTGTGTGTATAGTGCTCTTTGAGTTTGAGGGAAATCAGTAGGGTCCTACACAACAGCAGCAGCATGCATTTTATGTGTGTGCTAATTCTGGATAGCAACTTCTGTTCTGACTTGTCTGTCAACTTGATGCAACTATATTCTTTCCGTTGCAAGAAAATTATCTAAGCATAAATTATTTTGATATAGGGCAATCTATTCTCCCATCACAGCTCTCTGATAGGGTTCTTCTACTATGTAAAATTTTAGTGTGTTTTCCCTCTAATTGAGGCATGACACATATATTGTAAAAGGACATAAGGTATACTAGTTGGAAATACATTAGTCATAAATTAAACCTCAATGAATTTTTATGTAGGCGTATGCATCTTGATAACTCCATGACCCTAAAATGTTCTCTTGTGCTGCTGTGTCATTTAATATCTTCCTCCCATTACAAAAGTAACCTATATTCTCACTTCTTAACAATATAGTTTGTCTCTTCTTGAACTTTGTATGAATGGAATAATAAATTCATAATTCATAATTCATAATTTTTGTTCTTTCACTCAATATAATGCATGCAAGACTCAACCTTGCATATGTCAGTTATTCTCTATTGTACTGCTGTGTGGTATTCCATTGTATGAAGATGCAGTACTATCTTTACATAAACTGAAAAGAAAGAGGGCAGAAGCTCAGACTTGCTCAACCTGCTGTCTGCATGAAAAGGTTACATGGTTCTCATAATAGAGTACATCAAATCTATCTTATGTTGTATGTGGTTATATTGTCACCCATTAAAGATTGTGAGTTACTGGAGAAGAGGAATATGTATTGTCATATTTTCTGTGTCTTAAAAGTATCTGATATAGTATACAGTTTACTGTTTGTTTCTTCAAAGGTTAAATATAATTCTCTAAAACTGAATGGTATAATAAATTAAATGTTATTTATGTGTGCTATTGTATATCTTTGCCCAAATAATATCCCATGTTGAGGATTTACTTAAAGTCTAGCTGTACTAATAAGAAAATTTTTGAAATTTAACAATTTTTTTCAACCTGTATTATAGAAACTTTCAGAGAATGTATAAATTACAGAAATATTTACATAGCAGGATTGATTGGTAGAGAAAAAAATCTAAAATAATTTGTAGAAAGAATTATTACTGACCATTCATAATTATTGTCACTGAAATTTTAGATTATGAAATGATTTAAGTAAACTTTTCCCTGAGTGACCTATTTTCATAAATGGATTATTAAAGTAATTATGGCATTTGGATAAAACATTAGTGTTTAAGAGAGCATAAAATTTTGCTTTGAACAGGCCATGTATGATGGTTGAATTTGACCTGAGAGGCAAACCAAGGGGGAAAGATAAATGTTCAGAAATATCCACAAAATGGTATATACCAAGATGGTATATATATATAAGCCTTCTGCTTATATTGTGATTGTGTCTGTGGTTCATTATTTTAGGTATTTTCCCCTTATATATAAATATATCAAGTAACTTCTATTTTTGTGTAGATTTTCTAGATACAAGAAGAGATTTTAGTTAAGACAACATATGCTTGTTCCTAGTGCATTACATTCAGGCACGTTAAAATCTGGAGATGTGCTGAGGAAAACAAAATGCTATTAAAGTTTCTGTGTCTCTGATATCCCCAGGGAGAATTCTCTCAGTTGAAAAGTTAGCTTTCACAAAGCTACTTCCAAAGCCATTCTGCGGCTTGCCTCCTGTTAATGGAACTTTAGTGGAAATAAAACCAAGTGCATGAGAAAAACAACAACAAAATTTCTGTTCCAGACTTTCAAAAGACTAAAGTATAAATGAAATGCTGAAAGGAATGTGAAGAATGTATACAATGTATTAATAATGGGAAATTTACATGATATTTGAAGGAAGATTTGATGCAAGAAATGGAAAAGTCCCTTCAGCTGTGGGCTGTGCGGTCTTTCCTATGGCCATTGGAGGAGATAACTTCATGTTTACATGTGAACACGATACTTTTCAATAGCAAATGATAGGATGTGGGTTGGAAAAATTCTTCATGTGAACAATCATTTAGGGAGAAGCTGTAAGATTAATCAGAATACTGTAACAGTTAAATGTAAGTAAAATCTCCTCCCCTTCCAGAAAAGAGAGATGGAATTCCTAACAAAAGATTAAATTAATTAAGGAGAAAACTATATATGATTTTTATAATCAGAAGTCTCTTTTGGTTCGCCATATAGCAGTGTGATACTCAAGATTCATTCTAACATTCTCTATGCCAGAAATAGAGCTAAAACAGGAACTAATCTGGATATTCCAAGTCAAGCATTCAAGATTGTGGTTGATTCATGAATAGGTGCAAAGAACAATTGTGTCTTATAGTCTATCTGTATTGATTTTAGGCAAATTAATTTGTTTCACTGTCATTTGTAAGAATAGCTAGACTCCTAATTTTCAGGCAGGTTTTGCTGAATAAAAGAGCTAAGTATGAGGCATGTCTTCAGACAAATGCCTGAAGTATAAAAGGCTTTCACGTTGTTTTCATTTAGTTCTGCTTTTCTGCATATTTTTGTTTTGTTTTAAATACATACTTTTTATTCACAGACATTTAATGAATGGCTCAGTTCTCAACTATACTTTGATAAAAATGTAAATCATTTTCTGAAACAATAAACAATGAGGATGAAACATAAATTCTTTAGGAAAATATCTTTGAATAAGAATGATTGAGTGTCTTGTTTTCAAAAAGGTCTTTTCTTGGAACACACTAGAATGTGTTCTTGGAGACATCTGTCTGGGGATGATAATTGCATGATAAATGTTGGTAATTTTTCATATCAGAACAATCTTCATCTAAGGGAAGTTATCTCCTTTTCTAAAGTTATCTACTTTTCTACAAATTGGTAATTTGTTGGGATTTTCCAAAAATCACATTCTTAAATTAAAAAAAGAAAATAAATAAAATCTCCCCTTCTCCCTTCTAAAAATACTGAACAAATTTTTGTGGAGCTGAGTTGGATTCGGATAGAAAACACCTTTAGCAATATACTCACTAAAACTTAGATTTATTAATAAATAGATCCTAAATCACTGGAAATTTGCCCATAATGATTGATTCATTATTCATATGATTCATTCCATAATATACTAAAAAACAGGTAAAAATTCTTAGAGAAGTCGCAATATTCCTCATACCATAAACAATGAGATTGTTTAGACTGAGACAGTAACTTATTAAATTTTTACATTATTGGAAATTGGTGTCACAAACATGACCCTCCCCTAAATTTATAAAACCATGTAGAATAGTTTGGTTTTAAAGGATATTCCTTTTGTAAATATATCCTTCTGTTCCGTAAATGTGTTTTTGTTGAGACTGTGATTTATAGTGATTGGTCAAAATGACAAAATAGTAAACTAAAAGAGAATATAATCAAAATGAATATTTTGAGAAAATTAAGTAAATCGAATACAGAATTAAAAATGAAATGAATTCTTGCCTGCCAAATTTCAGAAATTCAGTAACATTTACATTTTATTTGAATTGTGTAACATGGTACATTATACTTAGACATGGGATAAAAACCTGCTTTGATTCAAATCCTCCCATTTATAGCTGTGTGGTCTTTGGCAAGTTACCTATGCTTTACGTTACTTTGATTTCTCAACTGTAAGATGTAGATAGCAATAATACCTACTACATAGTACTATTGTGAGGATTACATAAATAAATGAAAGCATGCATGTAGAACAGTGTTTGGCATTTAGTAAACACAGAACAAAAGTGAGTGTATTAGCACTTTCTTAATATTATGAAGCTTCAGTTCTAATTTAACTCTAAGGAGAGTCTTAATTTTGCTTTGCACATTTTAGCTTCTTGGAAATCCTCCTTCATGAACTCCATAATCAGCTCAATCTATATTTGCATTTCACTGATGGGAAGAAAAGTGCTCTAGACCAGGTGAGAAGTAGCATCAATCTCATAAAGCTGAGCTCGGAGGGGCTCCCGTGGTGGCTCTGCGCGGAGGGGGCTGCGCGGCCCCGGGAGCAGCTCGCAGCGGCTCCGGCAGAGGAAGAGGCTCTGTGCGGAGGGGACTGCGCAGCGCCGGGAGCAGCTCAGAGGGGCTCCAGCGGCAGCTCCGCAGAGGGGGATGCACGGCCGGGAGCGCGAATCCAACAGTACAGGCCCGGGAGCACTGGGTTCCCGGGACACAGCCCAGGATCTGGCCTCCCGCCGGGACAGGCAGAGGCCGGGAGGGCCCAGGACAGCAAGGACGCTCCTGCCTGGAGCTGAGCAGATCAGCGGCCCCGCCCCGGAGCCTCCAGGCCCTGCAGACGGAGAGCTCCATAGTTACTGTGGGAGCTGAATCCAGAGCTCCAGAGCTGGCCCCGCCACTGCGGTTGTTCCTCCTGGGGCCACACGGGATAAACAACCCCCACTGAGCCCTGCACCAGGCAGGGGGCAGAGCAGCTCCCCCAAGTGCTAATACCTGAAAATCAGCACAACAGGCCCCTCCCCCAGAACACCAGCTAGAAGGACAAGTTCCAGGGGAAGTCAGGGGACTTAAAGTATACAGAAACAGAAGATACTCTCCCGTGATTTTTTTTTTTTTTTTTTTGCTTTTTGATTTGTTTGCTTCCCCCACACTTTTTTTCCTTTCTTTCTTTTTCTTTCTCTTTTTCTTCTTTTTTTTTTCCTTTTTTCTTTTTCTCTTTTCTTTCCCTCCTCTCTTTTTCTCCTTTTCCCAATACAACTTGTTTTTGGCCACTCTGCACTGAGCAAAATGACTAGAAGGAAAACCTCACCTCAAAAGAAAGAATCAGAAACAGTCCTCTCTCCCACAGAGTTACAAGATTTGGATTACAATTCAATGTCAGAAAGCCAATTCAGAAGCACAATGATACAGCTACTGGTGGCTCTAGAAAAAAGCATAAAGGACTCAAGAGACTTCATGACTGCAGAATTTAGATCCAATCAGGCAGAAATTAAAAATCAATTGAATGAGATGCAATCCAAACTAGAAGTCCTAACGACGAGGGTTAATAAGGTAGAAGAACGAGTGAGTGACATAGAAGACAAGTTGATGGCAAAGAGGGAAACTGAGGAAAAAAGAGACAGACAATTAAAAGACCATGAAGACAGATTAAGGGAAATAAATGACAGCCTGAGGAAGAAAAACCTACGTTTCATTGGGGTTCCCGAGGGCGCCGAAAGGGACAGAGGGCCAGAATATGTATTTGAACAAATCCTAGCTGAAAACTTTCCTCATCTGGGAAGGGAAACAGGCATTCAGATCCAGGAAATAGAGAGATCCCCCCGTAAAATCAATAAAAACCGTTCAACACCTCAACATTTAATAGTGAAGCTTGCAAATTCCAAAGATAAAGAGAAGATCCTTAAAGCAGCAAGAGACAAGAAATCCCTGACTTTTATGGGGAGGAGTATTAGGGTAACAGCAGACTTCTCCACAGAGACCTGGCAGGCCAGAAAGGGCTGGCAGGATATACTGAGGGTCCTAAATGAGAAGAACATGCAACCAAGAATACTTTATCCAGCAAGGCTCTCATTCAAAATGGAAGGAGAGATAAAGAGCTTACAAGACAGGCAAGAACTGAAAGAATATGTGACCTCCAAACCAGCTCTGCAAGAAATTTTAAGGGGGACTCTTAAAATTCCCTTTGAAGAAGAAGTTCAGTGGAACAATCCACAAAAACAAGGACTGAATAGATACCACAATGACACTAAACTCATATCTTTCAATAGTAACTCTGAACGTGAACGGGCTTAATGACCCCATCAAAAGGCGCAGGGTTTCAGCTGGATAAAAAAGCAGGACCCATCTATTTGCTGTCTACAAGAGACTCATTTTAGACAGAAGGACACCTACAACCTGAAAATAAAAGGTTGCAGAACCATTTACCATTCAAATGGTCCTCAAAAGAAAGCAGGGGTAGCCATCCTTATATCAGATAAACTAAAATTTACCCTGAAGACTGTAGTGAGAGATGAAGAGGGACACTATATCATACTTAAAGGATCTATCCAACAAGAGGACTTAACAATCCTCAATATATATGCCCCGAATGTGGGAGCTGCCAAATATTTAAATCAATTAATAACCAAAGTGAAGAAATACTTAGATAATAATACACTTATACTTGGTGACTTCAATCTAGCTCTTTCTACCCTTGATAGGTCTTCTAAGCACAACATCTCCAAAGAAATGAGAGCTTTAAATGATACACTGGACCAGATGGATTTCACAGATATCTACAGAACTTTACATCCAAACGCAACTGAATACACATTCTTCTCAAGTGCACATGGAACTTTCTCCAGAAGAGACCACATACTGGGTCACAAATCGGGTCTGAACCGATACCAAAAGATTGGGATCGTCCCCTGCATATTCTCAGACCATAATGCCTTGAAATTAGAACTAAATCACAACAAGAAGTTTGGAAGGACCTCAAACACGTGGAGGTGAAGGACCATCCTGCTAAAAGATGAAAGGGTCAAACAGGAAATTAGAGAAGAATTAAAAAGATTCATGGAAACTAATGAGAATGAAGATACAACCATTCAAAATCTTTGGGATGCAGCAAAAGCAGTCCTGAGGGGGAAATACATCGCAATACAGGCATCCATTCAAAAACTGGAAAGAACTCAAATACAAAAGCTAACCTTGCACATAAAGAAGCTAGAGAAAAAACAGCAAATAGAATCAACACCCAGCAGAAGAAGAGAGTTAATTAAGATTCGAGCAGAACTCAACGAAATCGAGACCAGAAGAACCGTGGAACAGATCAACAGAACCAGGAGTTGGTTCTTTGAAAGAATTAATAAGATAAACCATTAGCCAGCCTTATTAAAAAGAAGAGAGAGAAGACTCAAATAAATAAAATTATGAATGAGAAAGGAGAGATTACTACCAACACCAAGGAAATACAAACGATTTTAAAAACATATTATGAATAGCTATACGCCAATAAATTAGGCAACCTAGAAGAAATGGACGCATTCCTGGAAAGCCACAAACTACCAAAACTGGAACAGGAAGAAATAGAATATCTGAACAGGCCAATAACCAGGGAGGAAATTGAAGCAGTCATCAAAAACCTCCCAAGACACAAAAGTCCAGGGTCAGATGGCTTCCCAGGGGAATTCTATCAAACGTTTAAAGAAGAAACCATACCTATTCTACTAAAGCTGTTTGGAAAGATAGAAAGAGATGGAGTACTTCCAAATTCGTTCTATGAGGCCAGCATCACCTTAATTCCAAAACCAGACAAAGACTCCACCAAAAAGGAGAATTACAGACCAATATCCCTGATGAACATGGATGCAAAAATTCTCAACAAGATACTAGCCAATTGGAGCCAACAGTACATTAAGAAAATTATTCACCATGACCAAGTAGGATTTATCCCCGGGACACAAGGCTGATTCAACACTCGTAAAACAATCAATGTGATTCATCATATCAGCAAGAGAAAAACCAAGAACCATATGATCCTCTCATTAGATGCAGAGAAAGCATTTGACAAAATACAGCATCCATTCCTGATCAAAACTCTTCAGAGCGTAGGGATAGAGGGAACATTCCTCAACAGCTTAAAAGCCATCTACGAAAAGCCCATAGCAAATATCATTCTCAATGGGGAAGCACTGAGAGCCTTTCCCCTAAGATCAGGAACAAGACAGGGATGTCCACTCTCACCACTGCTATTCAACATAGTACTGGAAGTCCTAGCCTCAGCAATCAGACAACAAAAAGACATTAAAGGCATTCAAATTGGCAAAGAAGTCAAACTCTCCCTCTTCGCCGATGACATGATACTCTACATAGAAAACCCAAAAGCCCCAAGATTGCTAGAACTCATACAGCAGTTTGGTAGTGTGGCAGGATACAAAATCAATGCCCAGAAGTCAGTGGCATTTCTATACACTAACAATGAGACTGAAGAAAGAGAAATAAGGAGTCAATCCCATTTACAATTGCACCCAAAAGCATAAGATACCTAGGAATAAACCTAACCAAAGAGGTAAAGGATCTATACCCTAAAAACTACAGACCACTTCTGAAAGAAATTGAGGAAGACACAAAGAGATGGAAAAATATTCCATGCTCATGGATTGGCAGAATTAATATTGTGAAAATGTCAATTTTACCCAGGGCAATTTACACGTTTAATGCAATCCCTATCAAAATACCATGGGCTTTCTTCAGAGAGTTAGAACAAGTTATTTTAAGATTTGTGTGGAATCAGAAAAGACCCTGAATAGCCAGGGGAATTTTACAAAAGAAAACCATAGCTGGGGGCATCACAATGCCAGATTTCAGGTTGTACTACAAAGCTGTGGTCATCAAGACAGTGTGGTACTGGCACAAAAACAGACACATAGATCAACGGAACAGAATAGAGAACCCAGAAGTGGACCCTGAACTTTATGGTCAACTAATAGTCGATAAAGGAGGAAAGACTGTCCATTGGAAGAAAGTCTCTACAATAAATGGTGCTGGGAAAATTGGACATCCACGTGCAGAAGAATGAAACTAGACCACTCTCTTGCACCATACACAAAGATAAACTCAAAATGGATGAAAGATCTAAATGTGAGACAGGATTCCCTCAAAATCCTAGAGGAGAACACAGGCAACACCCTTTTTCAACTCGGCCACAGTAACTTCTTGCAAGATACATCCACGAAGGGAAAAGAAACAAAAGCAAAAATGAACTATTGGGACTTCATCAAGATAAGAAGCTTTTGCACAGCAAAGGATACAGTCAACAAAACTCAAAGACAACCTACAGAATGGGAGAAGGTATTTGCAAATGACGTATCAGATAAAGGGCTAGTTTCCAAGATCTATAAAGAACTTACTAAATTCAACACCAAAGAAACAAACAATCCAATCATGAAATGGGCAAAAGACATGAACAGAAATATCAGAGAGGAAGACATAGACATGTCCAACATGCACATGAGAAAATGCTCTGCATCGCTTGCCATCAGGGAAATACAAATCAAAACCACAATGAGATACCACCTCACACCAGTGAGAATGGGGAAAATTAACAAGGCAGGAAACCAGAAATGTTGGAAAGGATGCGGAGAAAAGGGAATCCTCTTACATTGTTGGTGGGAATGTGAACTGGTGCAGCCACTCTGGAAAACTGTGTGGAGGTTCCTCAAAGAGTTAAAAATAGACCTGCCCTAGGACCCAGCAATTGCACTGTTGGGGATTTACCCCAAAGATTCAGATGCAATGAAACGCCGGGACACCTGCACCCCGATGTTTATAGCAGCAATGTCCACAATAGCCAAACTATGGAAGGAGCCTCAGTGTCCATCGAAAGATGAATGGATAAAGCAGATGTGGTTTATGTGGAATGGAATATTACTCAGCCATTAGAAACGACAAATACCCACCATTTGCTTCAACGTGGATGGAACTGGAGGGTATTACGCTGATGAAGTAAGTCAATCGGAGAAGGACAAACAGTGTATGTTCTCATTCATTTGGGGAATATAAATAATAGTGAAAGGGAATATAAGGGAAGGGAGAAGAAATGTGTGGGAAATATCAGAAAGGGAGACAGAACATAAAGACTCCTAACTCTGGGAAACGAACTAGGGGTGGTGGAAGGGGAGGAGGGCAGGGGGTGGGGGTGAATGGGTGACGGGCACTGAGGGGGGCACTTGATGGGATGATCACTGGGTGTTATTCTGTATGTTGGTAAATTGAACACCAATAAAAAATAAATTTATTAAAAAAATCTCATAAAGCTGTCAAGAGATTTGAGTATATAAATCACTATAAAAGTACCTTATCTTAGTATGTAAATTTAACTGATACTTGCACTTTTTAATAAATGTTTTATTTCTATACATGTTTTTGGGTTCCTGTCTCATAGATAGCATGTCTTTTGCATCTACTAAAGGAGGACCAGCTGACATTTTTTTTAAGTTTAAAAGCATTTTCATTAGTCTGCTCTTAAATATGATTCATTTACATGATTAATTTTTTTAGATGAATACTCACTTATCTATGAGAGGAGGGAAGAGATTTGTATCAGGCCCAGAGCTTTTTCTTGAGGTATTATCAGATTTATAGGTCACACTTTACCTGATTGTTCTACTCCTGAGTTGGTTAAATCCTTTATTAGATTTGTGGATGTCTTTTTTGGAAAAATGTCTATTCATGTCGTCTGCCCATTTTTAAACTGGATTATTTGGGGGTGTTTTCGGTATTGATAAGTTTATACATTTTGTTTTTGTTTTTTTTTTTAAGATAGCCAGTAGGAATAGTTTTTTATTTCCAAGCATGAGAGAATGTGTGTACCTTAATAAATACCTGTTCTAGATCTCAATATATAACTTTAATTTCTAATTTGATTTAGATCAATTTCTAATGTTGGTATGCAATTCAAAATGACAATAAAAAAAGCACTTGAAATTGATGGACGTAAACATCAGTATTGCTTACATAACAGTCAGTTCTTAAAACCCTCAAACTTCAAAACACAAAAATAAATTTCCATTTATAGATTCCCCCTTCCAGCTCCAAAAGTGGTTAAAGTATTCATCATGTAAAATGTAGGTGAAATAAGTAACAATCACCCAGGGCAGGTATCAATTTAACACACAGATTTTGTGTACTGCTTTCATATTTTCCTTTTGCTTCTCTTCTAGATAAAAAAAAGCAGGATATCGTAAATATATTCTCACAAGTAAATTCTAATCCAGGATACTGGCCTTTTTGAGCACTTCAGAAAAGGTGAATCATCAAGAGAAACTCCTGAGACACAGCAATTTTCAGCATGCTACAGGAGCCACCAACCATAAGCCTCAGGAGTTCATCCCACTCAAGATGGACCAACTGTGCTATTCATACAGATAAGCTCAATCTCCTTGACCAGATAAGCTGCAAACACTCCACTAGCCACCATTTAGTTCAGAACATTTTTCACATTTTTTAGCATAGTAATCTCCCCTCTCAGGAGAGGCTAATTCAAACCCACTCATTAGCATCTTTGGTTACCAGGGCAATACAGTGAGTAGATGTTGTTCATAATGGTTCTCCCATGGCTATGTAAAGATTGGAAAAAATCCTATAGGTAGATATAAGTGCAACCTGCATTTTCCAAGCTCCTTGTAAGTCTTACATAAAGTCCAGTTCTTTTTGAAATTTTGTACATGTCCATAGCAGCCATCTCTCCATGGGACCAGCCATTAACTTCCTATAATGCAGGTCATGTGATTCCTCCAGTCCCCCTCCAGGGCAGGCTAGGTCTCCAAGGGGCATACAAAGGACAAGAACATGTCCAGCTGGTTCTTCACAATAACTTCATCTGGATGTAGCTTGTGGGGTAAATAATGAGCCAAGGTCGGGATCCCTGGGTGGCGCAGCGGTTTGGCGCCTGCCTTTGGCCCAGGACGCGATCCTGGAGACCCGGGATCGAATCCCACATCGGGCTCCCGGTGCATGGAGCCTGCTTCTCCCTCTGCCTATGTCTCTGCCTCTCTCTCTCTCTCTGTGTGTGACTATCATAAATAAAAATTAAAAAAAAAAAATAAATAAATAAATGAGCCAAGGTCATCTCCCAGGCATCAACAGGATACACTCCAAACCCTGAGAACATCTTCTGAAGGATAGTGTCCAGCTGAAAGTTGTACCAGTCACTGTTGAAAAGGATCACCTCAGACCTCATCTCTTGGGCATTAGCTGTTCGGATGACTACCACGGTCTTCTTTGATCCAGGAGCTGGAACACTGCTCGACGGATATTCCTAAGGCGACGGATATACACTTCCAAGGGGAAGGTGCTGAAATGAGACCATATAGCTATGGCAATCACCGTGTTCTTCCCTCCCACGATGCCATTCAGCTCATTTGCCACATAACAGAGCTCACTGCTAAAGACAGTTGTAAAACGGATGGGTGGACAGTTGTAAAACGGATGGCTGCGATATTTGAGCAGGATGTTGTGCTTCTGGTCCACCGCAAGGAAAGGACCCACATTCTTGGGACTTCCCAAGTTAAACTCCACTAAATCTGGAACAAAGGCAGTAAGGTATTCAAACCACTGCCTGATTGTTGAGTCACCAAATAAATACACCACTTTTCTTTGTAAGCATTCTGTAATGTTGTCAGGGTCATTAAACTGGCACATCTTAAACTTTCTGGGCCTCCATTGATCTTTATAATACCCAGAAGGAAAAATTCCTGAGCCTTGAGATAGTTCTGAATTCTTCGTTTCTTTGATGCTTGTGGGAATCACAGTCACCCAATCAGGTCCACTGGAGTTGATTGGCATTTTGATATTGACACCACTCAACCTGATTACAGAAAAGCCGTAGTTTGAAGAAACTGACCCACATTGTCTGGCTGTGTCTTGATCACCCATGGCTGACGCCATGGTACCTTCACTCCTCAAAACTCCATTTCTTTGTTCTTCTGATTTGCAGGTGAGCTTTTAGTTTTGCAGGTGAGCTTTTAGTTTAATTTGCTTCTCTTCTGCTAGTATCAGTAAGAGTTCTTTGTATGGAGGAGAAGCTGGGGTTGATTTAAGTACATTCTTCAAAGGACTCCTTTTTTTTTTTTTTTTTTTTAATGCCTGGTTCCCAAGAAGAGATGCTTATTAGAACTAAGAAATTAGAGCTTACATCTAACTTTCCTTCCAGTGTAAAGTCCTGAATTCAAGCAATCGTGAAAGCAGCACTTATTCTTGTCTTGCCATATTCAAATCATAGGTTGATACTTTTTTCATTTGTATACCATTCTTCCTTGCTGTGTCCTCAGGACAGTCTGACACCAGGGTGACGGGGAAGCCACCTCACTTCGGTCTATTCCTTCATCTCCTTTCTCAGCAGCGTCAGGCCGAGGCACCGCCAGCGGCCTGGGATCCCGGCGAGGGCCACGGGCCAGGGCGCCCACATCACACCCGGCAAGGTCGCACGCTCGTCCCCCCACGACCTGAACCCGGGGGCGCGGGGCCCCGGGGCGTCAGTCAGCTCAGGGACGCCGGGAGAGGTCCGCGCGCTGCGGCGTCGCCGGGCAAGTGGCCGCGCGGGCCGGAGGAGGGGCCCGGGGACCTCGGCAGCGGCCCCGGCGCCTCAGGGGTCGGCAAGTGCGGAGCCGGGGCTTCTCGGGCCCCCGCCCGGCGCCTGCGCACAGCCGCCCCCCTCCCCCTTCTCCCGCGCTCCCGGGGCGCAGCCGTCCGCGGGGCTCCCTCCGGTTTCCGGGCATCCGCACGCGCAAACCCCAAGTTTATACATTTTGAATACTAATCCTTTATCAATCACATGTCACTTGCAATTATCTTCTCCCATTCCATAGGTTGCCTTTTAATTTTGTTGATTTGTTTCCTTTGCTTTCAAGAAGCTTTTTATTTTGATGTAGTCCCAATAGTTTATTTTTGCTTTTGTTTCTCTTGCTCCAGGAGACAGATTTAGAAGAATGTTGCTATGTATGTCCAATGTCAGAGAAATTACTGCCTGTGCTCTCCTGTAGGATTTGTACAGTTTCAGGTTCACATTTATGTCCTTAATCCATTTTGAGTTTATTTTTGTGTATGGTATAAGAAAGTGTCCAGTTTCATTCTAACGTAGATAGCTGTCCAGTTTCCCAGCAACATTTGTTGCAGAGACTATTTCCATTATATATTCTTGCCTCCTTTGTCAGAAATTAATAAACCATATAATTGTAGATTTCTTTCTGGGCTTTATATTCTGTTCCATTTATCCATATATCTATTTTTTATGCCAGTGTGATACTGATTTGATCACTACAGCTTTGTAATATAACCTGAAGTCTGGCTTGTGATGCCTCCAAGTTTTTATTTAAAAGTTTTTATTAAAAAAAAAAAAAAAACTTTTAAAAACTTTTAAAACTTTTTAAAAACTTTTAAATAACATTTTTTATTAAAAACTTAAAAACACTTTTAAATAAAAAACTTTAATAAAAATACTTTTTTCATCTGTATTCATCCAGCTTTGCTTTTCTTTTTCAAGGTTGCATTTGCTATTAGGAGTCTTTTGTGCGGGCAGCCCTGGTGGTGCAGCGGTTTAGCGCCGCCTGCAGCCCAGGGCGTGATCCTGGAGACCCAGGATCGAGTCCGTCAGGCTCTCTGTGTGGTGCCTGCTTCTCCCTCTGTCTGTGTCTCTGCCTTTCTCTCTCTGTCTCTATTAATAAATAAAACAATTTTTTTAAAAAAGGAGTCTTTTGTGGTTCTATACAAATTTTAGTATTGTTCTATTTCTGTGACAAATGCTGGTGGTATTTTGACAAAGATTGTATTAAATCTGTAGATTGCTTTGGGTAATATAGCCATTTTAACAATATTTGTTCTTTCAGTCCATAAGCATGGACTGTTTTTCCATTTCTTTATGTCATCTTCAATTTCTTCCATCACTGTTTCATATTCTTCAGAGTACTGATCTTTTACCTCTTTGGTTAGGCTTATTCCTAGATATCATATGGTATTTGGTACAATTGTAAATGGGATCAATTCTTTGATTTCTCTTTCTGCAGCTTCATTATTGGTGTATAGAAATGCAACAGGCTTCTGTATATTGAATTTGTATTCTCTGACTTTACTGAATTTGTGTATCAATTCTAGCAATTTTTTGGTGGAGCCTCTTGGGTTTCCTATATAGAGTATCATGTCATCTACAAATAATGGAAGTTTCACTCTTTCTTGCCAATTTGTATGCCTTTTATTTCTTTTGGTTGTTTGCTGAGGCTAGGACTTTCACAACTATGTTAAATAACAGTAGTAAGGGTGGACATCCCTGTCTTTTTTCCTAACTGTAGTGGAAAAGCTCTCAGCTTTTTCCCATTGAGGATGATATTAACTATGGGTTTTTCATATATGGCCTTTATTATGTAAGGTATGTTCCCTCTACACCCATCTTTGTTGAGGGTTTTTATCATGAATGGATGATGTACTTTGTCAAATGCTTTTTCTGCATCCATTGAAAGGATCATATGGTTTTATGATTTCTTTTATTAATATAGTCTATCACATTGATTTGCAAATATTGAATCACTCATGCAGCCCAGTAATAAATCCCACTTGATTATGGTGAATGATTCTTCAATGTACTGTTGCATTTGATTTGGTGGTATTTTATTGACAATTTTTGCAGTTATATTCATCAGGGATATTTGCCTATAATTCTGTTTTTTAGTGGAATCTTTGATTTTGATATTATGGTAATACTGGTCTCATTAAAATGAACTTGGAAGTTTTCCTTCAATTTCTATTTTTTGGAATGGTTTGAGAATAGGTCTTAACTCTTCTTTATACATTTGGTAAAATTCCCCTGGGAAGCCATCTGGTCCTGGACTTTTGTTTGTTGGGATAGTTTTGATTACTGATTCAATTTCTTTGCTAGTTATTGGTCTGTTCAAGTTTTTTATTTCTTTGTGTTTCAGTTTGGGTAGTTTATGTTTGGTAATTTATATGTTTCTAGGAATTTACCCCTTTCTTCCAGGTTGTCCAATTTGTTGGCATGTAGTTTTTCATAATATTCCCTTATAATTGTTTGTATTTCTGTGGTGTTGGTTGTTTTTTCTCTTCTTTCATTTGTGATTTTATTTATTTGTATCCTTTCTCTTTTATTTTTGATAAGTCTGGCTAGGGGTTTATCAATTTTATTAGTTTTTTAAAAGAAGCAGCTCCTGGTTTCACTGATCTATTCTACTTTTTTTTTGTTGTTGGTTTCTATATCATTTATTTGTGCTCTAATCTTTATTATTTCCTTTCTTCTGCTGGCTTAGGCTTCATTTGTTGTTCTTTTTTTAGCTCCTTTAGGTGTAAGGGTAGCTTATTTATTTGAGATTTTTCTTGCTTCTTGAGATAGGCCCATATTGCTGTAAACTTCCCTCTTGGAACCACTTTTGCTGTATCCCAAAGGTTTTGAACCATTGTTTTAATTTACATTTGTTTCCATGTAATTTTAATTTGATTTCCCAGTTGAATCATTCATTGTTTAGTAGCATGTTCTTTACCCTCCATGTATCTGGTCTTTCCAATTTTTTTCTTGTGGTGGACTTCAAGTTTCATAGTATTGATCAGAAAATATGCATGATGTGATCTCAGTCTTTTTGTACTTGATAAGGCCTGATTCATGATCCAATATGTGATTTATTCTGGAGAATGTCCCATGTTCACTTGAAAAGAACGTGTATTCTGCTGCTTTAGCATGAAATGCTCTGAATATATCTGTTACGTCATCTGGTCCAATACATCCTTCAGAGCCATTGTTTCTTTGTTGATTTCTGTTTCCCACTGTTTCTTTGTTGATTTCTGTTTAGATAATCTGTCCATTGCTGTAAGTGGAGTGTTAAAGTCATCTACTATTATTGTATTATCATCAGTGAGTTCCTTTTGTTTGTTTTTAGTTTTGTTTTATCTATTTGAGTATTCCCATGTTGGGAGCATAGTTACAATTATTAGATATTCCTGTTGTACAGTCCCCTTTATTATGATATAGTGCACTTTTTCATCTTGTTACAGTCTTTGGCTTAAAGTCTAGGTTGTCTGATATATAAGTATTGCTATTCTGGCTTTCATTTGGTGTCCATTTGCATGATAAATAGTTTTCTATCTCTTCATTTTGAATCTGCAGGTGTCTTTAGATCTAAAACGAATCTCTTGTAGGCAGCATATAGTTTTGGTTTTTGATCCATTCTACACCCCCTGTCTTTTGATTTGTAGCATTTAGTCTATTTACATTAATAGTATTTATTTTTTGTTTCTAATATTTATTGTTTATTTTAGAGGAGTGAGGAGGAGCAGAGGAGATAGAGTCTTAAGCAGACTCCATATGACCTGAGCCAAAACCAAGCTTGGACACTTAACCAACTGTGCCATCCAGGAACACCATTCACAGTATTTATTGATAAATTTGTATTTAGTGCCATTTTATTACTTGTTTGTAATTGTCTCTGGAGATTTCCTCTGCTTCTTTCTTATCTTTGTCTCCTTTGGTTCTTCCTTTTCACTCAAAGAGTTTCCTTTAATATTTCTTGCAGAGTTCATTTAGTGGTCATGAACTCTCTTAGTTTTTGTCTGGGAACTTCTTTATCTTTCCTTCTCTTCAGAATGGTAGCCTTGCTGGATAAGGTATTCTTGGCTGCAGATTTTTCCCATTCAGCATGTTGAATATATCATACTACTCTCTTCTGGCTTGCCAAGTTTCTGTGGAGAGATCTTCAGCTAGCCTTTTGGGTCTTCCCTTATAAGTTAAGGATTTATTTTGTCTTGCTTTTATGATTTTTTTCTTTATCACCATATTTTGCAAATTTAATTAAAATATGCCTTGGTGCTGACATACTTTTGTTCATTTTGATAAGAGTTCTTGGTGCCTCTTGGATTTAGATGTCTGTTTCCTTCCTCAGACTGGAAAAAGTTTCAGCTATTATTTCCTCAAATAGATTTCCTTCCCTCTTTTCTCTCTCTTCTGCTGGGACTCCTATGATAGAAATGTTGTAAAAAAAAGAAAAAAGAAAGAAATGTTACCTTTGATGTAGTCACTGAGTTCCTTAAATCTATTCTCGTGATCCACAAGTCTTCTTTCTCTATTTTGTTCAGCTAAACATATTGCAGCATTGAAAGGCTTTAGTGAAATCTTTCTTATCTCTAATAATTGCTTTCTTGAATCTATGGAGGAACTGAAAAAGCTTTATTATTATTATTTTTTACAAAGCTATTTACTTATTTTATTGAGGTAAAATTCACACAATGTAAAAGTAACCATTAACCATTTTTAAATGACCTATCCAGCAGCATTCAGTACATTCCCAATGTTGTTACTAGACTTTTTTTAATATTATTTTAATTAGTGATTATTTACATATAACACCATAAGTGAGTGCCCTCCTTAAGGAAATAAAAACCTTTAATGCTTGAAATGAGATATTGTTAAGACTCTTCCTCATGTTTCTGAGGAAGAAACAGTTTCTGTTTTCCCCAAGTTTCTAGATAGTAACTCTAAAATAGGAACTGTCACTGTTTGCAGATTTTAGAAAGCAGGGTCCACACTTCTGTTCACTCAATAATCTAAAATTAGGAAAAGGAATAAGAAGGAGTAAGTGGATGCATACAGGGTATAGACTTTTTTTTTATACTCTCACTTTGGAGCAGCCTGTCCACAGTATTTAATACTCCTCACTCCTTCCTACTATAAGCTTCTTGAGGCAGCTCAACAAGAGACAATATACCACTGCCCATGTACTCTCTTGGTGAACATAGGGCAAAATTAGTTGTGGGGGCAAATTATGTGGAAGTTAGATTCTGGCCATGTGTCAAACTATGTTCTGCAATCTAGTTTTGAACAGCAATAAAGTTAATATTTTTCATACTTCTGAATTTTGTGCCCTTTTCCTTTTTCTTTTTTTCCTTTCTTACTTTAGTCTTTTTTTACTTCCTCCTTTTCTCCCTTTTCTTTTGTAAATATTCCATGTATACTTAGAAGAATATTTGTTATAATGTCCTAAATATGAATTAGATAGAGTTGTTGAATAATGTTTAAATTCCTTATAAATAAATCCTTTATTGTTTTTTATTTGGTTGTTCTGTTAGTTACTGACAGAAGTATATTAAAATTTCCAACTCTGATTAAGGATTTGTCAATTTTTCCTCTTAGGTCTCTCAACTTTTGCCTTAACTATTCTGAAGCTATGCTATCAGATATTTTCAGATTCAGGATTGTTGTTTCTTCCTATTGAGTTGGCCTTTCAATCATTATGGAATTTACTTTTTCAATTTTTTTTGTCTTAAAACCTATTTTATCAGATATTAATGTATCCACATCAGTGCTTAATAAATGTTTTCATGATAGTTGCTTTGCTTTTCCATATTTTCTTTCAACCTATCTATATCCTTATATTTAAAGGATATATACCCTTGTAAACATAATAGATTGACTTTTTAAAGAGCCATACTGAATATCTTTGTCTTTGCAGTGTGTAGTATAGGGGAGGAAAACCTTTCCCTTTACTTTTCTAGGGTTGATAGCTGGGTCTGTGAAATAAATTGACAACACGCAGATTAACAGAGAAAACTGACAACACGCAGATACACAAATTTATTAATTTTTTTATGTGCACAGGGGCACACATGGAAAAAAAGTGAATATTCAAACAGTAAGATTTGAGAGCTTATATATTCTCTTAATAGGGGAAACGGGGTGAAATGAATGTAGACAACTTAAGAGAGAGTCAATGATTTCCAGAAAAGATGAATGGGCCTTTAGAAGAATAGATGGAAAGTGTGATTGTAACTAAGTTTGTTTGGGTGTGGTACTGACTTTGAATCTCCTCTCCTATGGTTCGAGTCACATTTTGCTGGTTGGTGAAACTCCTGGAAAAGGAATTATGGCATTTAAATTCCTTCTGGAGGATCGGTCTTTAGGCAGGTAAAGAGAGTCCTTGCCTGCAGAATTATTTCTGTGGTTTTCTAATGGTGTGTTTTCTATTTACCACATTCCTTCTATATTCATTAATTGGAATTATTCCATTAGAAAGAGTTGCCTCTTTTCATTTATTTTGTTTGTTGTTTATTTACTCTTTTATTTTGTTATTAGAGGCTCATAAATACTTACTGTATTTGTTGTGTTATAATCCAATATTATTATTTCTTTTATTGCTCAAATTGTTCCAGCTTTGTTGGGAAATCGGCAACTGTGTCAATTTGACATGCTTCATCCTTCTTTTGTCTTTTGTCTTTTTTTTTTTTTTTAGCACTTCCTTTTTTACCACAAGATGTTCCAGGCTCATCTTATATTCTTGCATAGTGTCTGTTCTAGTCTCTAATGAACCATTATTCCAAGTACTTCTGATTCTTTTTGTTAGGGAAATGCACTTAGAAATAATTCATTAGAGTCTAGGTGTCAGTATCTCACCAAACATGAGTCTTATACATAAGTCTGTTATGTTCTGCTCCATGTTCCAGCCTTTTATTTACCAATGAACCATTCATGTAGAATTAAGCATATAACATAATCTATTACTGCTATTTTATATTATGTACTGCTCCCACATATACTTTTTAGTTAGATACTGATTTAGATAACAAGCACTAGTCTAATGATTTGGTTGAACTAGAATGGCCTCAGAGTATCTAAAAATTTTTAAGGAGCAGATACATTTTCTTGGAGACAGTTTATTTGACATTCAGCTACATGACTGACAAATGGTTGAAATAATGAACCCTGAGGGTGTCTCTATGTTTGAAATCACATAAAATAACAATTAATTATTAATGAATAAATCCTGGATATTGTTTTGACAGGGATCAATATTTAAGTTAGCAAGAACAGGATGAAAGGAATTGATTTGTGGTCAAGCTCAGATGCAATTTCATTCAGGTACTGTTTTTGGTGAGACAGGAATTCCTAAAGAGCACACAACATGTAGAGCTGACAAGTTTCACTCAAGCATAGCAAAGAGAGGAAAGAAAATGCTATAGAAGGAAAAATAACTCACTAGGGTTTGAGACTATAGAAGAAATAGAGATAATAACTTCAAGCATAGATTTCTAACAAAAACATAAGCATAGAAGAATATGAAGAGAAATTGAAAGAACTGAAATATAGGATCTTAAGAATAGTTAAATTGTTTACCAACATATGCTTTCATCAAAAGAAATGAGTCACTTAGAATACTGAAGTTCAACAATCACTTTTTGAGCACCAGCTATAGGTCAACTAATGAGCTAGGCAATGGGGATGCAGGGAGCATTATAGGAACTGTCTAGCATTACACCCACCTGCCAGTCTCAGCCATAGGTGGAAATGTAGTCTCTGCTAAACCTGTCAGACTCCCTCCTGGGAATATAAATGCTAAACAAAGGTTAAGAAGGAGATAAATCTGTTGGGGCTAAGCCATTTTAACAATAAAGTTCATGAGTTTTCCTAGTTAGAGAAAAGCTGCCTTGATTCCAGTTTTTTTTTTCTAAGGCCTGATAATTTTGTTAGCATTTCTTTCAATATTTTAAGCTTCTCAGTATCTTTTAAAATATACTTCCATTAAGAAATTATTGCTAGCCAGAATCAGCTTGCCAAGAACCCTAAATAACACAGTCATTGGATGAATTTTGTCATCGTGAAATCCAAATACATGTTTCTAACCCTTTAGAATACAGCTCCCTATGACATTCTAGGAGACGGAAGCTAATTCAAGAGAAGAAATGAGCCAGTGTTTATAGAGAAGTAGGCAGAATTAGTCTGAGTCAAGAAAAGTGAGGGTGACTTTCTATAAGACTGGGGCGGGGGGGATTGCAGAGATACATGTCTTCACTTGCAAGTTGGTTTTGGATAAAGGTGACTGAGATATGTCTGTAGAAGAGAATTATCACACAGACCTTGAGTAGTAGAGGCACTATATGGTTAGGTCTGTAGTTACTGAAGAAGACTGAATAAAGAAGCATTCCTTAGTCCACACATAGCCAAACAGACTTCTCAGCAACTTTGAAGAGCAAAAGAAGCATTGGTTATTATGGTGATCAGCATGGCCTGGAAGCAGGCTTCTCTGCCATTTTTATGCAAGCCTATATGCCCTCATATTCCTTTACCAACCTTGGAATAGCAGAGTCTTTCAACATTACAGCTGAAGTGTCATTCTACATTAATATAATGGGTAGAAGCTTAAGACCATATTTAATTTGATTTAAAATAAACTAATAAAAGCTAATATGTATCAAGCACTGATTATAAGCCAGGAACTCTTCTGACAGCTTCACATCTATTGACTTATTTAGTCCTTACTTTATTTTATAGATGTAGAAGGTCAGGTATAAACAATGTAGCTCAAGATCATATGGTGCATATTCCAGTGCAAGCAATCTGATTCCAGAGTACCACTCCCACACACTGTGCTATATATATTTTTTGTGTGTTTGTGTATATGTTTTAATTGTGAAGTATTTTAACCATACCACAAGAATATAGAAATAAATTCCCTGTTTTCCTAACTTTTAGTTGTATTAAATCTTCATTATATGTCACATTTTCTTCAGATATCTTTGAAATGACCACCATCATGAATTCAGAGTATTTTTACTACATATTTATGCACCCATAAATATTATTTTAAATAGTTAAAACACTTTAAACTTACTCAGAGGGGGCAGCCCCAGTGGTGCAGTGGTTTAGCGCCACCTGCAGCCTGGGGTGTGATCGTGGAAACCCTGGATCGAGTCCCACGTCGGGCTCCCTGCATGGAGCCTGCTTCTCTCTCTGCCTCTCTTTTGCTCTCTCTGAATAAATAAATAAATAAATCTTAAAAAAAAAACTTACTCAGAGGGCATCGTATTAAATATAAAATTCTGCAAATTGCATTGATGGAAACAATAATTTTCAATTTCATTCATCTTAAAATAGATAGCATTACCTCATAAAACAATTACTATAGTATGTCCATTATAATTCCTTTTTTTAAATCAATAGGCAAGTAATTTATCCTATTTTTAATTTTTTTTGAAGATTTAATTTTTTTTATTTCAGAAAGAGAGAGACAGCATGAGTATGGGTGTGGATAGAGGGAGAGGTAGAGAGAGAGAAAGAGAGAGAGAATCCTAAGCATTATCCTAGGAATCTCTGTGCTGAGAGCATGGAGCCCCAATTTATCCTATTTTCATTTTATTTTTTAATTTAAATTCAATTTGCTAACATACAGTATAATAGCAGTGCTCATCCCAACACAATTTATCCTATTTTTAATGCTTGGATTCAGGAACTGTATTTATTTAGCTTTTATTTTTCTGAGTGCATATTTGATAATACATATAATTGATGAATTGTATATTTTAATTATAAAAATATTCTATATAAGCTAAAAACTTTTTATAATTGTGAGTCACCACAAACTCAAAAGTAGTGTGAACAAATTAAGCATTTGTCTTTTCTCATGAAACAAGAAGTCTGGAGATGTAATTACTGGCACTTGTTCAGACTCAGGAATATCAGAATTGAGGCTTCTGTCAATTTCTCTGAGCTGAAACTAACACACCTACTTTTCAAGCAGGAACAAAGAGAAGGGGAAAAGCAAGCAAGCAAGAGGATGAATGCATCTAGAATCAGGAAAAAAAAAATCATCCCTATGTTATCCAAAGGAAAATGAGTGTTGAGTGGCAGTGATAGCCAAGTTTTTCACTCCTCAGTTGAACCTATACCACCTTCCTCCCACTTCTTAAAATCTTTTATGCTGAATGTAATGATTTTATATGAGCAGTATAATTGTATTACACAAATTAACGATAATGCAAACCATTTGAAAATCTCTCTGAAAAGGACTACTGAGTTTGATTAGAATTCTTAAAATCAATAACTAAGAGATGTGAGAATTATACCCACATTTACTGATACATTGATTACCTAAAAATTGTCTCCTACTTATACACTAAATAAATTTCTTTTTTATTTTATTTTATTTTATTTATTTTTTTTACTAAATAAATTTCTGATAAAATATTGGCATAAGCATCATTAATATTAGTGTGAAAAATTTAATAACTCTCCAACACTACATAAGCAAGTTATTACATAGCTATACAATTAATATTTTAACCATTAAAATAATATTTTGCAGAAATAATATTTAAGCCATCACAATATATCATGCAATATGATACAAAGTGAAAAAGGAAGACTATGATGTTTTTATTTGAAAAAAAGTACATGGAAAATGGATGGTAATAACATGCATTAAACATCAATAGGGTTGTTTTTTTTTTCAGTAAAATAATGCACTATTTATGGATATTATTAACAACAAGAGATTCCACCACTTAGAACATGTGCTGCATGAATAAAATAAATGAAAGAAATCAATAAAAAATTCATAAACTTTAAAATTTTTATGACAATTTCATAGTCACAAATAAAACTAGATAAATTTAGAGGTGTTATTTGAGCCATAGACTACACAGTTTTAAAAACTGTTAGCATTTCCCAATGACATAGGATGTGAAAAAGATAAATATTCTTTTATAATAGAAATGATGCCAAATGTAACTACACATGAAGTATTATTTTTATCAAGTTCAATAAAATTCAGGAATAAAACACATAGCTTTATGAATAAATATGCTAAGAAAAATATTCATAGGGAACAAAGCAATATTTTATTTTATTTTATTTTATTTTTTTTTAGATGGTTTTATTTTTATTTTTATTTTTTTTTAAATTTTTATTTATTTATGATAGTCACAGAGAGAGAGAGAGAGAGGCAGAGACACAGGCAGAGGGAGAAGCAGGCTCCATGCACCGGGAGCCTGACGTGGGATTCGATCCCGGGTCTCCAGGATCGCGCCCTGGGCCAAAGGCAGGCGCCAAACCGCTGCGCCACCCAGGGATCCCACAAAGCAATATTTTAATGGAACAAAGTTTATGTTGTTTTTCTTGGAAATATTTTTCCTATTCTAATTAGAAAGGCTATCTTCAATATGCTGTTACATCTGCATATGTCCTGGTCTCTTAGATTCCTAAAGAAATGTGGATGCCATAGAAATGATTAAAGAATGCTTAAAATATTGCTTCTCAGGCCATGTTCTTCATGCATAGATTATAAGCCAATATGAAAATATTGGCTTGCCTAAGATTTAAAATCTTTCCTAATCTGATATCATGCTTGATAGAGTACATTCCAAAAGACTAAAACAGCTCTTTTTGCTGATCAAAGTTGCTGAGACAGATACAATAAGAAATAATACAAAGTCTGCTCAGTGGTAGAAGTTTTTCCACAGGAGAAGAAAATGTTATGATGCATGAAGATGTTCATTAATGTGTTATTTTCAACAGCAGAAACTGAAAATATGAATTGTAAATGCATTTTCTTCTTTTTGTCTGGTTCAGTATACTGAATTTTACTATTTTAAAAAATTTATATATTTTTTCCCTCAAATTTTCATTTAAATTCTGTTTAACTAACATATCATGTAATAATGGTTTCAGGAATAGAATGAGTTTTACCATTATAGGAGGAAAAGAATTAATGAATTTTCAGAAAATTCCATTTAAAATTTAGAGCCCAATATGGGAAGTATTATTTTCTTATTAAAGATTTTTATCTTTATTCTATCTGGGCATGATATTATTCATGATTTTAAAATTATATTTTCTTGTAATATCAAAACAAGGGACTGATACTTTGGATGTTAAAATATTTTTATCAGAATATTTAGTCAGACATTTTATCAGAATTTTTTAATCTACAGTTATTTAGAGTAATGATACCATGTTTCATCTGACTTTGAATAATTTAGAAAAATAATCTTTATAGTGTTCAGATATTATTGTAGGAACATGTATGATTGGTATGGCTCTTAGTCCACAAGTTTAATTATGAAAAAACAATTGCTGGCTTGATTTTCATTCCTAACAATCTTTGAGTCAGAATAGTTATCACTGTGTGCTTTTATCCCTTACAATGTCTCACCAATATTTGGGAAGTTTACTTAGCCCCTGGAAGATGAAAGGCCTTTAGTTTCCAGGACAGATCATCATACATAATCTGAGTAGATTATACTGTCCCAATGGCAGTGGACCCTTGACCTTTTGTTCCACTTGTGTATCATCTTTGAGGTCCTGCTTTCCTGGTGGACAGAAGCATATCTCTGAGGTCTGGATACCTCACAGACACTGCCTTGGAGGAGTGCTTTAGATTCAGATCCAGACTTTGAAAACTCCCTTTCGCCCGCCATTTGGCAGAAACCTGTATCTCTGCTGTTAAGATCCTCTCTCTGTTCTCTCCCTTCCCCAGGTCTCCTATCATATTCTATTCATTTTGCTTAGGCTTTTATAAAAGACAGGCTACTTGGAGCTATTCTTGATTTTATAGCTGCCAAAATCTTTGACTCAAGAAGCCAAGAAGTCTGGCTACAAAACTGAAATAAAAAAGCATATGCAAATATGAGGGGAATTTAAAAAGCAAAATAAAATCTAGTATCTCAAAGAATAATGTATTAGAAATTAAGTGCCAGACAGTACTTAAATGCAGGGATTTAAAAATAGTCACTCAGTAAAGGTTGTTAAAAGTTGAAAGATGAGGGGATCCCTGGGTGGCGCAGCGGTTTGGCGCCTGCCTTTGGCCCAGGGCGCGATCCTGGAGACCCGGGATCGAATCCCACATCAGGCTCCCGGTGCATGGAGCCTGCTTCTCTCTCTGCCTCTCTCTCTCGCTCTCTCTCTGTGACTATCATAAATGAATTAAAAAAAAAAAAAAAAGGCCCTCTAAAATCTTTAAAAAAAAAAAAAAAAGTTGAAAGATGAGAGTGTTTGTTGAATTTATGGCTGCTGACGTCCACATGCCTCTAAATGCCATGTTAGCATCCACCTATAAATATGGGCCAGCCCTTCAGTCTGGAATGATGTTGATCTCAGATAAATCGCTCTCTTGGAGAGCCTGGTATGTTGTCCTGGAGCCCTTCTTGTTCTGATGCTCTGGTCTCTTGGTTCTTGGACTCTAATTTGGTTGTCCAGTTCTTTATGCTAAATGAAATCCCTGATCTCTGTTGCTAATACCTTGGCCCTTTGAAGTTCTGGAACTGCTAGTTGTTAGAACTCTTCTGGTTGGGATCCGGCTAAACTTTTAAGCCTTGATCTGCAATCTGGATTTGTGTTCACAAATCCACCCTTGGATTAGCATTATCTCTGCCATATTCCTATAAGACCCCTTCATCATTTGAGATATTTGGAGTGGACTTAGAAAACTATTTTAGTCAATTCTGCCGGAAACAGCAGAGTGGTAATTTCAAAAATATTTAATGGACGCTCCTTCTCTGCTGGCCTTATGGATGCCCTCACTTCTGCCCTTATTCTGATATTTACGTAAGGTATTAAATAGAATATAAAGAAGACCTTGATGGAGAAAAAAAACTAACTGTACCTTTCATATTGGAAATTTACCAGTTTCAAAGACACTGTTGCCAAACGGACTTGATTTTTATTGTTGTTGTTGTTGTTTTTAATGTTGTTGTTGTTGTTTTTTACCATTTCATACTGGTCGTAGTGTTTAGGTTTCTTTATTAGAAGATAATTTCAAAAGGGCAGCACAAGTTTGTCCTGTAACAAGAAAAGCAGATGTTAAGGTCAAGAAGCCACTGCCAAAGGGATTGTTTGCTGAGAATTGAAGATAGGCTTCCTGTTTCAAATGGTATCTGGGGAAATTTCCATTAACTCCAATGCCAGTAGAATGAAACTGAGTGAAATTGGCAGGTCAGAAATGTTATGCCAACATCACAATAGGTAGTAATTTCCTTTGTCTCTCCTTTGCTGTCCACACATTATCCAAAATTTATTCATTGCAAACAAAAAAGCAGAGTAGCCATTCTTCCACAGCAAAAACATATTACTTATTGGGATCCAAACCCACATATCACATTCTAGATTCATTAGGTGAGTATGGCTCTCATTAAGCGGGTACAGTTCTCTGTATGGCAGTGATAAATGAGAACTATGCAGAATTTATCTATATATCTACTCCCATAACACTCAGTGGATAAAAAAAGAATCTTGGTAGCAGACAGAAGAAAAGATTTTCATTTTTCACAAGGTTCGGAGTATTTAATAAGTGATAGGAAGAAATATTATTGATAACACACAAATGGCTTTTAGAGACTGGAAATTATAATAGAAGTCATACTTTTCAATTGTGTGTGTGAGAAAGATTTTGAAAAACACTTGAGTGGTTAAAGCATGTGACAATGGTGATTACATGCTCCTTATTTTGACAAAACCTGTGTCTGGATAGATTTTTACTATTTGAGG